>NC_085004.1:33507421-34107421 GCF_963854185.1 Sardina pilchardus | reverse complement strand
AAGAGTAACAAAGGTGAAGCAGTACAGCTGTTACATTTATCAACTGTGTTGGTACACACTTATTACTCTTTTATACAGTGACATAAACCCGTAACAAGGTTGTAGCAGCACAGCTGTTACATGTACACTGAGGACAATGACCCCTTGACTGGAGCTAAGAATGGTTTGTATATCAAATCTTTCATGACCAGATTTACCCCATCCAGCAGGTCTCAGGTCAGCCCTTTGCTTCTGATGAAAAATGTATTACAATGTAACAACTATATGTAGGTACCCACAAATACATAATGCAAGTACAATGGTAGTACCTGATAGTACAGTACATGTTGCTACACAGGTTGTACCACTGTACCTAATTAGGTAGGTACACTGTAACAGCGACACCCCAAACTAAAGTGTTACCGTACACTTTTATACTTTTTACATACTTAAGCAATCCATACATAATGTATTTTTTGTGTACCTACAGATCATTAGTACACATGTAATAAGAAGTGCTTGTTACAATAATTTGCCAAAGTGGCCTCTCTCTTTGGGGAAGGAATATCCTGGCTTTGTGTTTCGGTCAAATCAGCGGACACATTGGATCTTGCAGTGCTGTACAGCCAGGATATTTGCTTCCTTCAGATACAGGTCTTGTTATAACCTCTCTGTAAACTTTCAAAGTCTACAATATGTCAGTTCGTTTGTAGAGACCCTCACCACACTACCACACAAATTATATTTTGAGCATTCAGTAGTATAAAATAGCGTTTGTTTTTTGACCTGCTAGCTGGCCCCTTTAACGCTGACTATAATAGTCCGGCAGCCAAATGCCATAATTTAGGTGAACCTGGTTTTGTCGGTTAAAGGTTTTTTTTGCAGAATCTAGTAGAGTAGGTGTACCTCTTTAAGATTTAAGAGGGTGCCCGGTGATATCCCTTGGGCAATTTTGTATATTAAGCCTTTCTTGTCCAATGTATTGAATATAAGGCGGATTTGGATGAGTTTCCTCTCTCACTCCGAGAACAAAATCTCCACTTCACAAGCATCTACATACACCAAACTTTTCAGTCATATACCTAACCATGTTTAGAAGGTTTTTGCAGAGGGGTTTGTTGATATATTATTCTTAGCCTGATTTACATGACATTTTATTCCAAAAAACATGGCGAAAATTGATTTTTTCAAAGGCTGGTATTATAGTATTTTCTGATTTACTGAATATCTAAATGAGATATCCATAATTACCTCTCTAAAACACTTTTTACTACTTACTAAATACTTTTTTTTTTAAGAAAAAAATTGAAACTGCCTTTATCCAATGTTCAGATTTTAACTATGTTTATGCAAATCAGCGCATATTTAATTACATTATACTTAATTTGCATATTCAAACATTCAATTTCAGAAAACTTGTCATACATTTATTTTTCATATAGATCTAAGTAATCAACTGGTGAAGTTTCATAGTGATATCTGCTTGTTAATTTGTTTACCCTATTCACCTAGTAGTAGTATATCCGCCTTATATTCAAAACATTGGACAAGAAAGGCTTAATATACGAAATTGGCCAAGGGATATCACCGGGCACCCTCTTGAACCTTAAAGAGGTACCCATAGTCTACTAGATTCTGCAAAAAAAAAAACTTTAACCGACAAAACCAGGTCTGACCCCATGACTGCCTGACTATAAGCCCATTCAGTGTTGATGCAAAAAACTTGCTCTCAATCAAATGTTTGAACTTCTTAGCTTCTGTAAATAGACCATATAGGCTGTTTTTACTTCAGAGTTACACTTTAATGTTGGGGTGTCAAGAGTCCCAAACTTCATCCCACTTGCCAACTCTGTCTTTACCAGGTCCGCTGGAAGGAAAGTCCATATAGTGATTATGTGATATGAGATCTCGACTTTCCTTCGTAAATCTGTGTGTGTGTGTGTGTGTGTGTGTGTGTGTGCGTGTGTGTACGTGCGTGTGTGTACGTGCGTGTGTGTACGTGCACGCGTGCGTGCGTTATACTTACAGGCAAGTTGTGGCCATGGATAAAAATCTGACTGCGGGCAATATCAACTCTGTTCCAGGCCAGAGCCAGGCTTAGCTGATCGGAAGCAGAGGCATTAGTCCCTAAAGATTAGTTAAACAAACAAAATGTAGATGATTTAAATGAACATATCATCATACCAAGGGATTTTGTTGAAGGACACATCAGAGAATTAGCTGTTTTTTAGGTTTAGTTTTTACACTTTCTTTTCAAATATTTTCCTTATTGTAGTTATAGACTGAATTCTCAAAGTGGAGTTTTCCCACAATTTCTAACTTAAAGAATAGTGGAAAGAACCTGGGAGAGGTCCACTCCTCTCATGAGGGACCTCTATGAGCTCACCAGCCACCTCAGCGGTCTGAGCAGACACCCGCCAGCCTCAGCAAACCAGCTCAATGGATTATACTCGAGGCCCTGTCCCTTGAGGCCACTTTCATCCCTTCCATCCCTTTCCTCACAAAGTGGGGTGCAACAATCCCTTACTGTATCAGCCAAGAGTACACACAGTCTTAGTGTAATGACCTCAAACTGTTCCTAGACTACAGATTTATTGTTTGCCTGTCTGCCCTGTGTAACGACCTCGTTCCATTACAAAGTTATTGTTTAGATCTTGGACTAAATGCAGCAGTCCAACAGAGGCATAGAGGGGCCCGACAGGTGTCTCATAATCTTGTTCCAAACGTGTCAGAGGCTAAGGACATCACAACATTCACTGGAACAGTCAAGACTGGTTACTAATCATGCTGACTGTAAACAGGATTTTGGCATTTTTAACATCTGTAGTTGGATTTTATTTATTAAATTACCTTTTAACAGTGCAGTAAGTATGGCCATCTCGATGTCCTGTTGACCTTCTGAACCCATGCGGAACACTGTAATCTGGAAATAGAAAATAAATATCCTATAGACAACGGCATCGAACGCGATTCAGCCAATCATAATCAAGGACCGGAACTATCCGTTTTAGAAATACAGTATACATACAGTATGCATCCATGCTAAAGTTGACTTAAAGAAGAATAAAAAAAAATCCTCTAAGAAATTGATCTTAATGCCTTAATTTAACAATAAGGACACCTATTTTCTTTGTGAATGAAAATATATCATAAATAAAGAATTCTTCCTTAAAATGCAGGGGGCATATGTGAGTACACCCCTATGTTAAATTCCCATAGAGGCAGGCAGATTTTTATTTTTAAAGGCCAGGTATTTCATGGATACAGGATATGCATCCTAATGAAGTTCCCTTGGCCTTTGAGATTGAAATAGCGCCACATCATCACATACCCTTCACCAAACCTGGAGATTGGTATGGTGTTTTTTTTTCTCAGTTAGTCTATTAGCTGGTTTGAGTTGCATTGAGCTCAACGAGGATGAAAACATTGTTTAAAATATTACCTTAAGGTAGCTTGTTTGCTATTGTAAAGACGTAAGAAATTATAGCTACATATTCTGCCCATTCTTCGCAAAATTTGGCACAGTTACTTCGGATAGGTTCATTTTTGTCTTACAGTGGGCAGACCCGTGTCCTGTTTGTTGATATTGCTGTCAACAAGCACCTGAAAAGAATAGTGCTTTAAAGGAACACTATTTTCATATTAGACTATGCTATTCCCTTAACTAAGACGAGTTGATACATACGTACCTCTCGCATCTCAGTGCATGCACTCAATGGCTCGGGCAAGGGGAAGGGGGCTCATACAGTATTTCAACAATTTGATGTATCAAATCCAAACTTGGTACAGGGACCGTGGACTTGTTTTGTCAAGAGAAATGTTGTGTCACTTGGCCTCTTGTGGGTGGTGCAATGAGGAACAATGGATTTTCACAAATACCCGTGGATTTGTTTTATAATATAACAATAACATTCTTTGTTCAGGTCATACCTTGAAGAACCCCAGAGATAACACAAGGAAACTATTAAAACTTTCTTCCTACTTAAGGAGAATCACAAATTGCATTATGGCAATTGTGGAACATTTTTTGGTAATCATGTAATATTACCTTATCAGCTGACATGGCCCTTGCAGATTATCTTTGCTGGTTTGTACACAAATCATGTATTGTGTCCAGGGGGAAGGATGCAAGCCATGAGCAGTATTTCAGTTGTGTGAAATTCAATACTCCAAAACTGTGGCAGTAGACCAGTAGCAATACATTTAAAAATGCATTGGATATGGATACCTTTAAAGAAAACGAAATCTATTGCCTCACCAGTTCTCGTCTCTTCATGCAGTCCATCACCATGACATACATCTGCTGGGCTTGACTGCGGGTGTAATTGAATGTTTTCTGTATGGTAACCAGCAGTTGGTCCCTCACACTCTCACTAACCATCCTGGGGCACAGAAGAAAAGACAGATACAAGATTGATATTTTTGAAAACAGCACTACATGCAAAGTGAAAACATTAAAATGCGATATTCAAGAAAAAAATGCAAAATTAAAGAAATGGTGACATTAAAAATATATTAATGCATGAACTGAAAGAGTAATGGAGAAAAGAGATAGTGAGTGATTTGACTTTCCATAGGGAAAAAAAATCTTTAAACAAAGCACAATATGAGAAGTCAATTCAACTCATTAGCAAGAAATTAAAGTCTGATGCTCAAAACAATAAAATCGCTTTCGGGCAATTTCATATCAAGTCAACACAAAAATATTCGATTTAACAACCTTGGTCCACTAAAAGTCAACCAGAACCTGGACCAAAACAAAAAGGACTCATTTTGTATTCACATTGTCAGTTAATTTAAAAGAGGACTTAAATCTCTTTCTGGTGCACTGCAGTCTCTCTCAAATGTTTGCCACAAGCAAAACCAGTCAGACAGAGAAATAATGGATGCAGATCATAGAACATGTTCAGTAATATCATGCTAAGTTCACTGAATTCCACATTGTCAATGACCAATAGCTTGGATGAAAAAATATTCATTAAATTCAGTGGCATAAATCCATTACTCAAAATTGAGAGCGCTACTGCCAGTAAAACACTTTGTCTACGCTTAAGTTTCTTTGCAATCCTCCAATACCAATGTCATCTACCAATAAGATAAGTGCTCTGATTTTTCCATACATTGTGGCACACCTGTGATGTCTGCTCCTCCATGTTTCTATGTTCCTTTTTCCTGGGTTTACATAGTTATTTGTACATAGTTGGGTGTGCATATTATAGGCAAGTATGTGAATAAATGTTGTAGATTAGACTTTCAGTAAAACATTGGGGAAATCTTAAAATGTACCATGAAATATAGTTTCATGAAAATTCTGGCTTCATCAATTTTGGACGCAACTCACGTCTTTGCAGTAACACAGGCTACACCATGCATATCTGGGCAAAGTGTTATGTCATGAGACAATGCTAAAGCAATGTTTTTACCCATTGTCCTCTGAGTATTTGTGAGCAAATGAGATGATGTCAGATGCTCTGCCACTGCCATCACACACCACCACAGGTACAGGAGGCTCCTCGCGCAGTCTCTCGCACACAGTGGAGATCACATTAGGACCGCCCTCCAGGATCAGGCACACCAGAGGCACTCCTTGCCCCAGACCTTTGCACGGACATGAGAAAAGAAACAACAAACAAAACATCTCATTATGATCTTTTACCTCCGCCAAGGAGGTATACGTTTTCATTGGGGACCGGCGTTTGTCTGTATGTCTGTCTGTCTGTCTGTCTGTCTGTCTGTTTGTCTGTCTGTTTGTTAGCAAGATAACTCAAAAAGTAATGGATGGATTTCGATGAAATTTTCAGGGAAGGTCGGACATGGCCCAAAGAAGAAACGATTAAATTGGGAGTGATCCTTCACACCGTTGGGATTCCAGGGGCGTTTATGTATTTAGCTTAGTGGTGTAATGGCATGGCATGGCCACGTGGTGGCGTTCTGAATAGTTTAGGTTCAAATGCATGACAACCTAGGAAGAACAATGAAGGTGGAGGTCTGCACTCTCTCAGTGCTTTTCTAGTTTAAACATGCATTCATTGTTTCAAATTATATCTCTTGCCCCATGAATTTGTGCTTTTACCTTGTTGAATTAATCTCTGGATTGTATCACCTGTCTCTCTAGATTAGCTATATGGTTGAGCTCTATCTGTTTATGTGCAGTTGTGCACACAGTTTTTTATTATTATTATCATTATTTTTCTAACCATTCCTGGATTGCCTTCCGACTTTTAAAAAAAAAAAAACTGTCTTGCATTGGCCCTCATTTAGGAAATGTGCGTACGACATAAAACAGGCGTGTGACAGGCATATGCTTATTTCCACGCAAAGCATGCCATTTACCAATGATCAACTCATTGAATATCTTGGACTTTCCCTGCATATTTGTAGCCGACTTGCTGTAATGTAGCCTGTTATGATGACACATTTGATAGCTTAAGATAGCCATAGGCTATGTGGAGAGAATTACTTTCTCTTTGAGAAGTGCAACAACCAAAGGGCAAAGGGCAAATAGCAGTGTCATATGGTTTTGCAATTACTGTAATGTATTGTAGTTAGTCTGTTGCACTTAAATGACCATAGTTTCCCAGCTCTCTTGGTGACACTTTTCTAGCTGTCAAAATTAACAAGGTTCAGCTGGGTTCAGCTGCAACCAATTTGTCCTGCATAGAAATAATTTAATTACATAAAACAGTGTTCATCACCACCCTCTAACGCAATTTGCAGTGTCCATAGTGAACAGTATAATTCAACCATGGAATTAATCAACATTACAAACAATAAAAAGATGAGCCGATGACAATATCTATGCGACACACCAAAGCTTGTATTTTGGTTAAGAACCAAACCACCTTTGTTCAAATCTACACACTTATCACTACTGAAAAATGAAAGGCTCATTTATCAAATGTTATTTGAAGTAAAACACTCTACATCATCTGGTATAATTGATACAATTGGCTATATGAGCTACGTACAGACGCATTTAATCGTAGTGCCCCAAAAATGGCTCTGGGCATTCATAAACCTCTCTCCAATATGAGAAAATGTTCCCAGACCTAATCTCAATCAAGATGAGGTCTGGAGTTAGCCAGGCTAGCATTTAACCGCAATTTGAATTTGAATTTGAAAAGGGACATACATAAGACATGTATCCTAATCAATCACTACTAACACTTCTGTTTTTTGTGCAATACTATCACTTTCCCCTTGACCATCCCAAAAACACATGCGTATGCATTCTGCCCCTTCATCCATGGGTGGCCTGTTTTATACAGTGCCATGTTTTTTTTTAGAGAGAGAAACTATGCAGGTTTGGCTATTTTTTCGCTGTTTTCTCTTTTTACACTTGCACATTTGTAAAGGTTAACATTATCACAGAAACATCATTTCCACTGTATTTTGGCCCTGCCACAAATGTCCAGCTAATTTAATTTGTTATTGTGCTTTCTTGTGTTGATTACCCCCAAGACTGCTGCTGAAATGCTTGTCATTGTTCCTAAGGACACGTGAAGAAACAAACACAAAATAATAATTTAAAAAAGTACTGAAGCAACAACATGAATGTTACTACCAAAACTTTTGATCACAACTGTTTAACAATCGTGGTGTGATTAGCCTACTAGCAGTAAAGAGATGGGATGCTCTCATGGAATGCCTCTTGTCTTATCAGAAATGAAGACATTGTTACATAGCCTAATATGTCAGCAGGCACTTATTGAGGGGTTAAGGGTCATTCACACAATAACGTATAGCCATAACGATAAAAGCACAATGACCAACGATAAACAAAGTCTCTCCCTAGGCCTATATCAAGGAATGTGATGGCTCAAAATGTGATGGGTTCTGATTGGCTATTAGCTTTTTGTCGTTCTCAAAATCGCTCTGAAAGTGATCCCCTACGATCTCGTTCTTCATGTTTATGTGAAAACGTCATTCATATTAACAAGAGCGATATTTGTTTATCGTTATCGTTACAGTGATCATTCTTGGTGTGAACGGCCCTTTACAAGTTACACTTACGTGTGTTGATCTTCTGAAGCGATATATGTTTCTCCAGTTGTCTGCGTACTCGTACTTCTGCACCATATTTACCATGAGTTCCATTATCCACCAGGATAAAATGTGAGTGGCTGTTGTTTAAAACGGAGAGCTTACTCAGTGTGTTTGACATTGTTTGGTATGGCCGAGTTACCTACACAAACCCAAAAAAGACCAGAGATGATAATATTTGTGGAATTGTGCATTATAAACATAGATGTACTACAACAAAAATAAAAAGCCCGAATGGTGTTCAGTCTGCATTTTTCTAATCCATGGCTAAGCCTTAAACACTTGTTGGTAACACTTAATTTGATGGGTGGTGCATACGACTGATATGACACTATCATAACCATGACCTGACACCAGTCATGAACATTAATATGGCACAAGTGAGAGTGGCATTGGTAGCAGATATCGCCATGGCTGTTAATTGGCTGTAAGCATGAGGATACACACATCCTCTATTAAAGAGATTGATTCGTTTTGTTTTACCTTCCCTCAGCTTTCGTCAGTGCTTGGAAGGCAATGCTGGCTTATGTGCTGTTATTATACAGTAGGACTGTAAAACAGTCATAGAGATTAACAGAATGCTACTAACAAGCAATAATGGATCCATATCTCAGTTTTATCATTATATCATATCATTCCTCTTTACTACTGCACAACCTAAAATAAATCTTAAAGTCTTTAAAATCCTAGAGTATGTTAGTGTTTGGAACCCACCTTTTTAAAAAAATTAACACACATATATATACAGTAGCAGACTCACATCTCGACCAATGAGATCCTCCTTATTTTCCACAATTCCCCAGGGAGCAATTCCAATGGCGCACACTTTCCCTCTAGATTTAGAGGAGTGTTCTTTCAGTGCATCTCCCACATGGCGCATCACACCTGCAAAAACATGTCCATTCCATTTTAAAGGTACCAATATATTTTGATATGATAAGATTGTAACATTTACATGGCTCTTGTTATATTCTTCCTCTGCCATTTTTCACTTGGAGATTTTTTCTCTGTGAATACTTAACTCTTAATGATTCAGAGACATAATTAAAAGCAACATCAAAGTCTATTTTGAAAAGACAACAAGTGTTAAACTTTTGGGATCAATAACACTGTTAATACAGTTTCAGAAACGGCTGTGTGCCTTTTCCTTCCGTGGTAGCATAGTGGCTAAGGAGCTTGAAGTGAATACACTATTTAGATTCATCACATATAGATTGAAATATTTCAAATCATTTTTTGTTTTAGTGTTATGGCTGAAATCTCATGAAAATCTAAAATCAGTTTCACAAAATATTAGAATGAAGATGTTATAATACAGAAAATTTGATTTCCTGAGCCTTTCTAAATTGATTTCCTCATCTCTTAGTCTGGTCCAGCCACAATCATAGGAGAGACTGCAAGACCACAAGGAGGGCAAGCAACAATGATGACAGCAGCATCCAGAGAATTTTCAAGCAACTTCAGGGAATTTCACTAGGCTGGACTCTGAATCAAGAGCCACCACATACATTGTCCTAGCCTGGCTAACACCTGAAATTACCGCGCAAGCCAGGATGGGAACACCCAGGCTAACATTGTCCAGGAAATGGGCTATGAGTGACACTCTTTGTGTCAAGCCACACCTGGATCACCTGGGCTAAGGAGAGACAGACCAAACAACAAAACAATAATTTTGTGTTTCATTTGGATATCGGTACAATCAAGGTCCTGGAGTCTGGAGGAAGAGCGGAGAGGCACAGAATCCAATATTTTTAAAGGAACACCGTTTTTTCATATTAAGCTATGTTATTCCTTTAACTAAGACGAGTTGACACATACCTCTCACGTTTTAATGCGTGCACTCACTGGCTCTGGCGCGCGGCGCTACTTTGATAGCACTTAGCTAGCCCAGTTCTTTCATTAGGATCCAAACAGAGATGAATTTAGAAACAAACAAACATCTCCATGTTTTCTCTATTAAATACAGTAACACGAGTCGTCACACGACCAAGTATGGTGAGACAAAATAAAACTATATTGTGTGGCGGAATAACAATTGGGAGCACTTCGACTCGGCACAGTAATATCATCACTCTTGCACTTTCAGTTTCACTTTGGAGTGAGGATATTACTGCGCCAAGTCGAAGTGCTCCCAATTGTTATTCCGCCACACAATATTAATAGGGAAAACATGGAGATGTTTGGACATTTCTAAATTCATCTCTGTTTGGATCCTAATGAATGAACTGGGCTAGCTAAGTGCTATCAAAGTAGCACCGCACACCAGAGCCAGTGAGTGCACGCATTGAACCGTGAGAGGTAGCCTATGTATCAACTCGTCTTCGTTAAGGGAATAACATAGTTTAATATTTAATATCTTATATTTAATATCTTTACTAGATCTAGAAAGTGTGACCTTGATGCCTATAACATTAGTTCCTTAAATGGGACAAAAATTGAGCAAGTTTCTCAATATAAATATCTTGGCATATGGCTAGACAATAAACTTTCATTTAAAACTCATGTGCTTGATCTTACAAAAAAAGTAAAAATTAAATTAGGTGCACTTTACAGGATTAGGTCCTGTTTCTCTTTAGAAAGCAGAATGACCATCATTCAAGCAACCATACTGTCAGTCCTAGACTATGGTGACATTGTGTATATGCATGCAGCTCCTTCCACTCTGAAATTACTTGATGCAGTTTACCACAGTTCACTACGTTTTATAACTGGAGATGGGTTTAGAACTCATCACTGCACACTATATGAAAATGTAGGATGGACTTCCCTTTATGATAGGAGGGAAAGGCACTGCCTCCTTTTTGTTTATAAGGCATTACTGGGAAAGTTGCCTCCTTACCTAACTTCTCTTCTGAATATGAAATCAATCTGCCACAATACACGTTCACAGGGTTTTATATCTCTTCAAACTCCTCAAATTAAATCAGAATTTGGTAAATTAGCTTTTACATTTTTTGCATCTAATAAATGGAACAAATTCCAAGAATTATTCAAATTAGATAGGTTTGTGTCACTAGACCAATTCAAAGGTATGATTGATGATATGGCTGTTGTAAAATGTTCTTGCTTTGACTAATATTTAGACCTTTTATTTTATTATTATTATTATTATTATTATTATTTATACATACTTTTCCCTCTTCTCTTCTCTCTGTTTTTATTATTATTGCTTTATAAATTGTTTATGTATTATTTTTCTTATTCTTGTTTTATTATTTTGATTATTGTTGTTATATGTTTTGTGACTCAGGGCATTGCTGTAAAAGAGCTTGATGCTCAGTCAATTTTCCCTGAATAAAAAACGGTTGATGATGATGATGATGAATATGAATAAAGGAACACTTCACCGTTATAAGTCCAGTTTGAATTTTCCACGTTCAGTGAGGATTTAGGGTGCCATGTCATCTGCTGTTGGTTAACTGTGTTTTATTAAGTCCAGAGTCAATGCAGCCTTCTATCGGGACATTTTAGAGACTTTCATGCTTCTATCTGCTGACAGCTTTATATGGAGATGCTGATTTCCTTTACCAGCAGGACTCGGCGCCTGCACCAGTGCCGAAACTGCTAGTAACTGCATGGTTTGCTTACCATGGAATTACTGTGCTTGATTGTAAAGTTTCAAAAACATTTGCAGGAGAATGTCAAGAATGTCCAATATTATTGTAGCCCATGGCAACTTTAGATCAAGAGTGAAATAGATTAGAAGGGGGTACCTGTGCTAATGCCTCCAGTGAAGATCCAGGCTCCTGTAGTGACAGCTGCTTTGATCAAACCTTTCCCAAAAACCTGTTTGAGTTTGGGCTGTAGATCAAAGTTTTGCAGACCTCCATGCACTGAGATGAGAAGAGTTGGGAGTTCCAACTGCCACTCATGAACCATCAGATGAAGCAGTGCATCTGCCTTGGTGTCATAGGAGACACGTATATACTACAATTGGGTAAACACACACACACACACAGAGCCTCACATACACAGATTGATTCAAAGCCAGAGCCATAAACAGAGATTTTCTCACTTTAACGTTTATGTAACAAATAAATGTAAGAAGTGAAGATAGAGGCCAAGCATCAACAATTAATGTATTGCATGTGATTGATTTCGATGAATTAAAGGAGACAGCATCAAAAACAGTGGTCCATCTGAGAAGATCCAAGATGGCTGCCTCGGTACGTCGCTCTCCAGTAGGCCTACTTTGTTTGTTTTAGTGTGTTTATGACGTTTTCTGCAATATTTCACCAGTAGGCCTAACTTTTACAAGAAAGGAACTCTTAAACATAAAGCAAACCTCTTTTGGAATTTTTTCTCCATTTTTTACTGATCCAGCAACTCTTAATGAAATCCTTGTTGTTGGAGGTGCTCCAGTTCTCCATCGAATCTGCCGGAGACGCAGACGCGGGAAGCGGGCAGGGGCGCTGGAGAAACTAAGGGACACACTCCTTGCTTCCAGCCATTCACCTGGCAAACATTCGGTCACTAGCAAACAAGATGGATGAGCTGTTGCTTCTAAACAAAACCAACTCGGACTTTAACAGATCCGCCACCCTGTGTTTCACCGACACATTGCTCTGCCTCTGTGAAAGAAGAACAGAACAGGTGTTCCCACAATTCTGTTACCCGTCGAAATGTGTTGCCACTAGAGCGCGCTCCGTGAATTTAGCTGTACTGACGCACTGACAGAGCGCCAACACGACCTGGCGAAATGTGTTGCCTTTAGAAAGCGCTCGGCGAATGTAGCCTATCTGTAGGCTACTGACACATTGACAGAGGCACTTACGCAAATAGAAGCTCATAGAGGTCCAGAAACATTGAACGGGCTATCAAATAATTTCACAACTTAACTGAATTTTGAATGCAGGTCTATTTACTGAAATTCATACGCATAGAGTTCATCAACAAACAACCTACCGGTTTAAGCGGAAAATGATAGCGAGAAAAACTCACTCAACACGAGTATTGAAGTATAGCCTACTTCAGCTGGATCGGTCACATATTTTATAAATGGGTAAGATAGTGCTCCACCCCGTCACACCCCCTTGTTAAAGTTATTGTGATGCATCTTTCACAGGCTATTCACTGGGCTACGGTTTGGTCTTATTTCAATAAATAGCCTATAAAACAAAGACATCAGTGATGAGTCCATCAGCTCACCCACTCTCAGCACCAGAATCACCAGAATCCTGCAAGGCAGATCATTCCTTTAGGCAGGAGAGAAGCACAGACCCCATTAAAGGCCTTTGTTAGGCTAGGTGTCCTAGCCATTCACCTTATTCATCCAGTGGCCATTGTAAGCCAAAACCAGGCTTACTGGGTTCTGGGCTGCTGCGGCATGAATAAGGAGAACGGCCCCTGACTGGAAGTGAACTGTGGAGTGCTGCTCACACACAATTCTGAGCAAAAAGTCTGACCAGCCCCGAGCACCTGGATGATGGTGTATGATATTTTGAGACCCGAAACGCCAGATGACTCTGATCAACATCACTGATGATGTGTCTCAGTGCATTACCAGATGTATTTTGGAGAGTAGGTGGTAAATGTAACATTGACAATAGTGATTTTTTTACTGTATGATTTAGATTCCACTGATCAGTGGGTCACATCTGACAGTTCAGAGGAAAAGTGACACCTAGTTTGAATTGAAAAGATGGAAAATGGGGAAAATGTAATTCTTGAAAGGGGTCTTGATGCTTGACCTCATCAGGCACTGCTGTCACACAAACCATGGCTTTGCTGCTATGACCTCCTCCTTGGAATTCGATTACACCATACGCATCTGTAGGTGAAGCTTGTGTATGTTTAGTCACGGACCACTTCTCCCCCTCCACTGTATCATCTTCACTCTTACCAGTTGAACCTGATAAGAGGCCAACATGCTGATTGGACAGTCGACCACAGCAACATCTGGTTGAGGAAAGAGCAACAGATTTTCAGACAAAAATGTTTTGCAGCCATTCTCTCTTCTCACACACATTTTAATGACTTTAATTGTGTTCACGTTTTACTATAGATTTCATTGAACACAAACTATCTTAGATACCAGCATTGTAAACCCAGGAGCCTAAGCCTCTGATCTCAGTTCATGGGTGCAAATATATACAGTATATTTTCTGGACTACATCTACGTTTGAGAGTGGCCCATATTAGATACAGTGGGGAGAATACGTACTTGAACCCATGCTAAAGTTGACTAAAAAGAGGAATATAAAATCATCTTTTGAAAATTGATCTAAATGCCTTATTTAAAAAAAATGAGTAAAAATCCGACCTTTAAGGACACTAATTTTCTTTGTCAATGAAAAATGTATCGTAAATAAATCAATGTTCCTCCTTAACATATTATTATTAATATAGTATTTGACCCCTATGTTAAATTCCCATAAAGGCAGGAAGATTGTTTTATACATTTCTGTTTTTAAATGCTATTTCATGGATCCAGGATGCATCCTGATAAAGTCCCCTTGGCCTTTGGAATTAAAATAACTCCACATCATCACCCCATACATAGAGATTGGCATGGTGTTTTTCCAATTAGCCTATTAGCCTGTTTGATGCTCATTGAGCTCAAATCATTATATATTACATCTCTATGCACACAAAACACATATTAATGTCCCTGCACATGTTGCATATGTTGTTTACCGATTGGGGTCTTTGCTGGGAATAATGTGAACACACTCTCTCTTCTGAAATGTCTTCTCAACCCAGACCCTTTGACTCTAAAGGAGAGAACAGATGAAAGGGTCAGACATTAGCATTTGTATAGCACCATACCTGGGAGACATTCATTTATACATTTTAAGCACCAAACAATGGTCTTTGGCATCGGTGTCAAATGAAAAACATCAACAGTTTTTTTTTTTATATTGTTTCTTTAAAAGTCTGTCAGCCAAAATGTGAAATTGAATACAATTAAAACCTAGTATAAAATAGAATACCTAATACAATAAATTGAAATAGAAATAATACATTTCTTTGCCCCTTCCAGGTGGTTAAAACCCGTGTTGAGCAGGCTGTCTGTAGCATCCTCGAGCCCATACCTGCCCTGTAGGGGTCAAGTTGTGGCTGAGTTGTTTCTAAAATCTCCTGTTTAATCATTTAACATGACACAGTCACTGACTCTTTCCAGGGATGAGGGACCTGATGTGATTAAAGAAACTTGTATTGTCTGGACCAGGGCTCTTCCTTTCAGTCATTCATTCATTCATTCATTCAATTCAATTCATGCACTGCCAGCGTAGGATTACTACATATACCTGGCAAGATTTCATAAAATAAATGCATTGCAATGTAATGATTGTAATGATTTATGTATACATAATCATAATACCATATGATCATTGTATTATGCACAATGTATTTCTTCAATCAAAATGGTTGGCAAGTAATGTTGAGACTACTTTTGTATCAATTGGTTGAATGAAATGTGGTCAACTTGAAGGGTTGCGCTGAGTTTCACAACAGCATCAAACGTGATTCAACCTATCATGATTATAGTCTGGTACTATGTGTTTTAGAATGACTGCTCAATGTTCTTCATATTCATTTCGAGCTGGTCAAGTTAGCCTTTTGTCCCTACTTCCTGGTTATTAGATTAAATTAAACTTCATTGTACAAGTAACGTAGGAAGGTTTTTTGCACACCTCTTTTGTCAGGCAGGGGCGTAGGATATGACCAAAGGAGGCGGATCAGGAAATTAGAAAGTCCCACACACTGACCATTCAGCGAGCAATAATTTGTCTATTAGAAGTTAAAATGTTTCAGTCTTAGACCTTCATCAGGTAAGTAAAGGTAAAAGGAATTTACCCGATGATGAAGGTCTAAGACCAAAACTATGTAACTTTTAATTAAAAAAAATGATTGCTTGCAGAGTACAAGTACAAAGACAACGAAATGCAGTTTGCGTTTAAGAGGTGCAAAAAAGCAATGTGCAATGTGATACACGTATAGACAGGTGGTAAATAGACAGGACAAGACATATAGTGCAGTAAACAGCAGTACAGTGTTGAATTACAGAAGGTAATCTAGAGTGATATAAATTAAACATAAAATATGTGCACTGTATCAGTTACCTTTTAAGAGCAGAATAGATATGGCTGTGTAATGTGTGCAATGTATGAACAACATGTACAGATACACTAACAGTCAAGAGTTTGGACACACCAATATTGTACAGGTCAACAGTTTTGAGTTATATTCTGGCTGTTATGACTGAGGAGTGGGTGTGGCTGAGGTAGAACCTGGCATGGCTGTGACAGTTCTACTTTGATAAAAGGTCAAAGTGAAGGGGAAAAAACATGAAATATTGCGTTGTCTTTAATGATGCCAAAAGTATGCTAAAGTATGTCATAAATGGTGAAGAATATAAAATATGAAACATGTATATAGGCTATTATAAAGAACTCTGTAGAGCAATGCTGAAGACAAAGTATGATGGAACACAATGTAGTAACAACAACAACAACAACAACAACAACAAAAACACTTTAAGTGGGCATGTATGTGTCCAAACGTTTGACTTGTAGTGTATGTGCAATGAGGTAGCAACATTTTAATAGCAGAATAATATATGTCGGTGTGAACCATAGACAGATATATGTACAGCCATGTGCAGTGTGGTAACCATTGTAGTGCAGCAACAGTAACATTGTAAGAGTAGTAAGAAGTGTATGTGCAGAATGAATAGTATGAGGAGCAGAATATGGCTATGTATAATTACATAATGTACATCATTGTAAATAATCTTCAGTAAATGCAACGTGAAAATGAGTTCAGATATGTTATCAAACCTTCCTACACCAACTTGGACTTGTTTAATTACATATTATTATTATTATTATTATTATTATTATTTATTCATTCGTTATTTATTTCATTTCATTTCACATGATTTTCCCCTCCCCCTTCCCTTAATTCTGTGCATGCCATGGTTATATTTTATATAACCATGCTCTGCAAACACAATCAATCAGGAAGTTGGAGAGTATGGTAACACGTACATAATTTATACACATTGAAATTACTTGTATTTTGCAGTGGCTAACAGGTTTAATGGGAACAGTTATCTTAGATGAGTCAGAAATTGCTTTTAGGAAATACCCTCCTAGTCCTGACACAGGGATTTGGTGACATCACTACGGTCCATCCATTGTTATTTTCACACAATCCATAAGAGGCTGATGGGTAAGGAAAGCCGATTATTTAAATCCCACTGTGCTTATTTTGCCATTTTATGAGAGTGTGCAGCGAGATTAGATGCACATTTGCAAACCATCTGATTGTTGTACATGGAGCAGAAGATTGACTGCAGCTGTTCTACTTTTACTAATAATTTTGGCTGTTTGGACTTAACCTCTTGAACTGTGACAAACCTGCCTGATGAGGGCCCATATTTATTTTGCCTCCACACCCTGGGAACCTTGTTAGGATGCATGGCATCATGAACTCCTTAAAACAACAGGATTCATTTTTTATTTAAAACAAAATACAAACAGTTTCATCATTGGACAAATCAACCAGTAGGGGTTATGGTCCGTTCATGTGTTCATTCTGTTGGATTGTGTGGGAAACATGGACGCCACAACAAAGGTTAAAACATATGCTCATTAATCTTAAATAAACAACTGCATTGCGTAAAAGTATGGTATAAAGTGCTTATGAAAGAAGGATATGCAGCTTTCAAATGACAGAAACGGCAAATTTAAGTTCACATTAAAATGGTTGGACATGAAGGTACATGGACTACAAATGTGACAAGTCCACAACCAAGCAACTTTGTTCAACTCTTCACCCTGTAAATTGAGTGTGCAGACTTTACATGATATATTGTCCCATATTGTACACGCTTCATATAAGTTATTACCATCTAGGAGGTAATTTAGCGCTATTAGTCACAAGAGCAACAGTTTTCTCCCAACTTCAGTAACGTTTCTGAACAAAAAGAATGGAAGGAAGAAAACATCACAAAACCATAGTCAATTATCCAGCATACCCTTTACTGCATGTTTGAATGCTTGGATAATTATGTTTTGTTATTATTCATCTGTTTATTTATTCATTTATGTGTTTCCAACTATTGGCACATTTTTGACACTTGATTGTAGGACTAACTGACGTAAATGGACTGTGCAATTGCAGTACGCCACTGTGCGTAGGCAATGGGGAAGGCTTGGGGAAATGGAGTTACCCCACTATGTGTAGGCAGTGGGGGAGTTAATTGAGACATGGCAAGAGAGGTGAGTACCCAACTTTAAGGTCTGTGGAACAGGGGCTTGCCACCATAGGGACCATGTATATAATGAGGCAGACTACAGTGATTATGTTTGCTCAGTCTTACATGTATGTTTGTCATAGCTGTACTATGTATGTCTTCATGTATTGTCTGATCAGTCTTATGTTAGTCACAGCCTTCCATGTTAGCGATGTTTCATGTAGCTGCAGCGATGGTACTTTTGTCCTCATGAGGGACATCTTCTATTAGTTTTACTAACATACTCTTGTAGCTGATAAAAACTGATGGGATTTCACTAAATTAGTTGTATATTACATTGATGGGAACTAAATTTTGTCATGCCATTCATGTGTCTGCATGCGTTCATGTATATGCAAAAACTACCAGCCATGTTTTCATTATCCTAACTTAGTGTAGCATGGGGCAGAGACCAACCCATTACATTTTGGAACAGCTCCAAGTCACAGGAAAGCTCAACAGCTTTAACTTCGGCTAATGTCGACAGAAACAGCAATTGGTCTGCACTCTGGGTGCCCCTCTAGTTTATGCTATAATGTGGTCCATCAAACAAAACTAACACATTCAATGGTCACACATTAAAATAACGTTGCACACCACAAAACAACACCACAAAACAATTCTGGGATGAAATAAAATTGTAAAATGAAATGCTTTAACTTAATGAAATCCTTGCACATGCATAACAAGTCTACACGTTTGCTTGTACTCTCTGCTAAAGGCAAAAGTTAAACTTGGAGAATTTGTGGAGATATTGCCAGACAGGCTGTAATTTAATACAGTACACATTTACTGCTGAACGGGCACCTTAAATCATCATACAATCATGTCATGAAATAAAAAATCTCCACTAGTGAACAGGAAGATCCCAAATTACGACCTTAATGTTGATCTGCCCCTACAGATGTCATTCAGAACAAACACATAAGTATGATGTGTCAGAATGTACTTAAACTGAAAACAAAAACAGTGGTTCTGGAAGCATGACAAGCACCTTGTAGAGAGAAGAGAATGGGAAAGAACATTTGGTATGAAAGAATGTCCTGCTCCTGCTTTTACAAACTGAATAAACTGAATCTTTATGTTGACTTCATTATTAGCTTGCATGCTCCCATTAAATAGTTCTATTTAAATCAGCAGTTTACATAATACATCGGTCTACAGAACTTAATTTAAAAGAGAATAAGGGAGGAATACAAATGTTTTCATTGTGTATTATACATTGGGTTTGTTAACGAAGCAGTAAAGAGAAATGTAGTTTTACCATACCTTTTGAGAACCAGATATGGTGCGTTTGATGGAGGCATGTCTGAAGGATCCACTCTTTCTCTGTCCAGGTGTCTGGCTATCCATATTCTCCTCTCTTAAGTTGACACTTGATCTTCAGGTCAATATGTGTCTTAGAACAGCCTTTTCAGTGGGATTGTTTTTCAAACAATCATCTTCAAAGATCCCACGTTCAAGCTAAGAAGACCATACAGTACACAATGTGCATCTAAATAGACAATACAAATATGCAGGTAGAACGGCACATAATCAGCTCTCAGCATATCTCATGACTCATATGTCATGTTAGTACGATCGCAAAACAAATCTCCAACTGAATGACAAATAGCATGACTGCTTATCTATTTGCTAAAACATAGGCTTTGCCCCTTTCTGTCCCTCAACCTCTATTCCCATCTCTCATTCTATTTTTCTCTGTATAATCAGGCTTAATGGAGCATTGCTTTTTAATGGCAGAGATTAAATAAATTGAGATTGAAGATAAATTTTAATCTACTTTGTGAATTTAGTGCCATAAAGGTTTAAAATAAGCAATAAACATAAAACAAAATGAAAGGCAAACAATAAAAGTAGTAGACTTGCCACAATTATTAACAAGAACATAAAGGAATCTAATTTTGCTAGCTTCAAGGTGTGTGGCAGATGGCCAATGATACACAGAATATCCTGCACGGCTGTGAAGGGAGGGGTCAAGTAGAATTGTGGTTTGCATTTAAGCATTCAACAACACAAAACTAATTCACTGTCTGCATGGGAATGAAACAGCATATGAATTTCATAGTATGTTGAATCCTGTAACTGAATGCAGATTGGTAAGGCACACCAATGGAATTCACTGTTCACTAGAACAGAATACTCCCTTCTTGAGGTACACTGACATCTCATGGTTTTTATGTGCAACTTTAAGAGTAAATAAATGGCAAAATATATACAGTATGTGTAAATGCTGTATGTGTAAATAGTGTGCAGGTTTTGATTCTAGCCTCTATAAATGGCAAAGTATTTGCATGTGTAAATTAGTGTAATGCAAAAAGGGAGACAAACACACCTGAATTCATATGTAGTACCTTTTACTTGAAATATGTTTTAATTACGTCATAGCTTTGAACATAATATTTTGATCTCAAACCTGTGTTCTGAACAAGAGAACAAAAACAACCCCAAGCAACCAAGCCGCAAAACCTATATAGTACCACATAAAAGCAATACTTTAAAAAACATCACAAATTATAGGGAGAATAATAAACATCACAAATTATAGGGAGAATAATATAGCTAAAGGACTGGTTGGACTGAATGCACTATTATGTACATTAAAGCAAATTTATGATACAGTTTTTGCTCTGTCTGCATTAAGTACAACATAGAGGGCTCTATTGTGATAGTCTAAAGTGCAGCAGAAAGTCTATAATCATCAAGACACAAAGCTTATTCCTATCGCAGACTCAAGTTTTTCCACGGTGCGCTTCTTTTTATTGAGTAACGCGCCAAGGTGTGTGGCAATTAAAGGCCTAAGGAGGGGTCTGGCGCATTGTCTAAAAATCGCTATCTTACACAACCTAAAATGCACTGCGCTACTGAACAAGGAAAACCTGTTCAGAAATCAGTGGCGAGTTGTATGTTATTATAAGAGTGCATTATCTACAGTGATATGGGCGGGTGCATAACACACTCTGCTTCTCTGCTGGATTATGAGGCCAGCAAAGTTTCACTTTGCCAATGAGTCTATTGCCAACAATAGACAAGCGCAGATGCATGTATTGTAGGCTATATACTCTGCTAGGTTTTAGTAAAGCATGGTTTAGTGGAATAGCTGTTCCATAAGGTCAAGTGCAAGCAGATTCCTTCAAATGCGCCAATGACCATCAAAATACCGATGTGCTGTTTGAAGTTGCGCTTATTGTTGTTAAAGGGAATGACAGATGTCACTCTCATTGGTTTAAAGGATGTTACGCCCAAAACATACCCGTGACTGATTAAGAAACATATGAACATCTATAGTTGCGGCATTCGTTCTCCATTTGATAACGAAAACACTCCCAGTGTGGCCTGGGCAGCCTACTAAATTTAAATAAGCTTTTTGCAAGTGACCATGCATGTTAGACTGTCATAATAGAGCACAGAGACTTGAATCCAGTCCTGTTGAAGGCATCATAAACATTTCCCAATATTCCTGAGCATAATGTATTTCTTGTTTATGCATTTAAGACCTCTCATTGCATACCACATCTCTTTTTATTATTATACTGGACCACATTAAATAAAGACAAATGGAACAAAATATAAAATCCCCTTTCTTTAAAAAAAAAATAAAATAAAAAATAAAGCAATCAGCTAATTCAGGTGCAAAAGCACACTATTACATCTCTGTGGTATCACTTCAAAGTCATGATTGACAGCAAGATCTCTGACAATCTATCAAACATAACTATGGCAATGGTTCCTGTTTGGCAGTTTTGTTACCTGATTTTATGTATCATTCATAACCAGTTGAACTGCTTTTTGAGCTTGAACATTTTTTACCTGAGACAAGTCAGTCAGCACAGTACTTAAATTTTGGACTTGGCCCATACGTGGAAATTGATCTGATATAAATCAAGATATGCTGATATTCCATATACATATTATGTTGGACCACTCTGGCCTTTCTTGAGGTGATAAAGGCCATAAAGGCTAAACCTGTTGGCGGCAATAAAGGCCTCTTGCCCTCTACAAATATGTTAATCAAAATAGAGTATAGTTAACTAAATATCAGTGGTGATGCTGAGAGAAATTAGATGAACGGCATCAATCTAATATTATTGCAAATTGATCGAGTGAATCTTACAGACTTCACCCCACCTTACCATAGAAATGTGATCATTGACATTCCCACAATTACACAGCCGTCCCCAGGAGGGCATACTGTAGTTGCAATAAGGGGTGTTGTGCAAACCATATTTTGGGTGGGTACTGGGCTGAGCTGTATTTTTAAAAACTCTTTTCAAGATCAAAACCACACCCCAGACATAAATAATATAGAAGATATATATCTTGACTCTTTATGGAACTGTGTACAATTCTATGATTGACAACCAAGTGATATCCACTGGTCTATTTGACAGAAAAAGACAGCCAGCCCTCTCAAGATTGTGGGACCTCTCATTTTAAAAACAAGTTTTCAAAATCTAAACCTGCCTCGTCTTGTCCTTCACTGCCTCTTCTTCCCCTCAAAGCTTTGGATGGCTGCTAGGCTACTCTTGCCGTGTGAACAGACAATTCAAAATGATCTTGGATACTACACAATTTCCAGTTGTTGTCTTTAGGGCTACTGAAGACACTACCACCACAGTCAGCTTTTCATTGTTATTACTGACAAAGCCTATGAACTTAATACACACAACTATGATTAGGCTACCTTGGGCTAATTTCATGTAACTAACTAAATAATGTTGTCAAATATATATCTATAAAATAGATTTAGGGAGTCAATATCTCTATCAAACCAATTAAGGGGGCAAGAGGACTCTGATGTGACCTGTCCACTTCTCTGCATCGCGCTATCTGCTTCCTTGCCTCCCTGCCTGCTTTGCCAAAGTCATCGTCTCACTAAGTCCCGCCAAACAATTGAATGCAGCTGCACAGGGAAGCACGCAACAAAGATGAATGGATGACACATTAATTGCAGTCTGATTGATTAATAACAATGCGTTGAAATCTTAATTAAGGGAATAACGTTTAATATGAAAAAACGGTGAAGTGTTCCTTTAATTCGGTGTCCCTCCATAATTAAAACGTGATGGCTAACTGTTACGCTGATGATACATTTTTTTGGGCAATGTTGTCTATCACACAGGGCAACTAATGAGGGCAACAGACAACTAGCAACTTTGTTAGCAAAACCACCGCTAGGTAGCTAAATCCCATTCAATCTCGATGGAGCTAACAATTTACTGCAAAATCGACTGACTTAACTAATGATTTCTACTAATATTTTTGCATGGTGGGAGATGGATTGAAATTCAGTTTGGGGGTCCCCCAGACCCAATCACAGATTTGGTCGCCCTCAGTGTTGACATCAATGTTACTGGTAGCATTGGAAACTTGATGTGATTATACTGTAGCATGCCCTTTGTGTAGCAAGTTTCATGTCCACTGATTGGACTAGATATTAACTAAATTTGTGTATGGCAGCTTTGCTTTTGACTGATGAATTTAGCTTACCACTTTCACAAATTACAAGACCAACAAATAACTTGGTCTGAAGATCATCTATGCCATTTTTGGCTGACTTGATTTTAATTCTAGGAAGAAGTGAAACACGGTGTGCAAACCTACATATAGTCATAAGAATATGCCATCAAGACCAGAGCATTATTGACTTATTTTGAGGTTAACATATTTAGAAAATATGAGTAAAATGTGTTTACTGCCTCAAAGTCTGTCTTGAAAACAGGAAAGAACGTGACTTGAGAGTGATGATATTGCTAAGGTTTTATCATTAGAAGACAATGAAATCGAAGAGTAGTTTAGATGATGACCAGTCAAACACTAAGATAATTGATCTTTTATATTGTCTAGTTAATGTCCTATTGGTGTGTAGATAATAATATATATGGTGTGGAGAATATATTACATGTATCTACCTATCTAATGTTCTACCATCTACAATCATACACTCTCTCTTTAATATAAATGCACAACCTTTTTCAAATCTAGTCACGGACACCCTAAATGTGTACTTATAAAGATTCCATTGAAAACCATTAGGTAAAAAGTGGCAGAAATTGCCAATAACAGTGGGATATAGGACAAGAAACAACTTTGGGAAAGTTTAACAGGGCATTTTAAAAAAATATTATTATTATTGACTCCACATCACAGATTCTGGTATGGTTGGTGGCTTGGACACTACCTGCATTTAAAATTGTGCAATATAAGAAATGGGAGCCAAAACTGGCTTGAAACATGACAAAATAACCCTGATGTGCATTACACTTACATTTCAATTGTGTATGCATTTACATTACATATACACATTTAAATCCATATTTGTGCTCTCTGGGTAACATTTGGCCTTCATTCTGTTAGCACCATGGTCTAGCAGAACTAGTGTCATGAAAATAACATTTGGTCCCTGTCCTCATTTCTGATTTGTTTTGTTTACCCAACAAATAGTGCACAAAGCATTTAAGACTTTTGAAAACAGGCATCTTTTTCATAAACTGACTTAAGCATAACAGCCATCATTTACCATTTTGATTTGCCATATTTTCTGTCATGGAAAAGCTAATTGTTTCTGTGGGTGTCTGATTCGGGGCGTGAACGTGTCAGAGATGGGCTCTGCTGATATTGGGAATTCCGGAGGTGTTTCTTGCCTCGCTCCTCTTTCATGAAGAGATCCACAAGGAGTGCCTTCTCCCTGTGGATCTGGTGACTGATGTCCTTTGGAATATCAGGGATCAGCCAGTCGATGAAGTCACTCATAATTGTCACAGCATTCTGTAATTAGATATTAGGTTATCCTCATGAAAATGTACTGTAAGCAATCTTCAAAATGATAGTGGGGTCACACTATATCAACTCAACCATAGGTTCCCACTCCTACTGACGCTGACTGAGGCATAACTAACCTGGACGACCAAGCATGAGGGGAGAGTTGCAAGTAAACTGGAGCTTCTAGCCCTTGAGTATAGAACATAGGACATTCCAGTCTACCGTGCACATGGGCCAGACCAGAGCCATATCTCTGGCTCTGGGCCAGACCGTTTCAAGAGAATTCCATTTTCAGTGCCATAGTATTTCCCACAAGGTTTCCATTTTAACATTCCATATGTTATCTTAATGCAACGGAAGTAGTTTGGAAACAAAATAAAACGCTCAAGCACTGTTTTTGTTTTTCTTGTTGAATATGGAGCTGTGGGTGTGACAACACCTGGCTTTGTGGTGTAGGAGGGGCGGCATTGTGCAAGATGGGAGTGAGTGCAACACTTACAATTTAACTTGATAGAAGGTGTTATGCTTAGCCTAGTTTGCATTTTACAATAATATTATGTATATATGTGTATAATGCGTACTACCTTTATATTCTTTTGAAATTAAATGAATTCAGTTGAACTAAAACAGAATGTCAGAATATGGTGTTTGCATAGTAATCTACCCTGGTATCCTCACAAATCTGGATATAAATGGTAAATTAATAATAATAAAAAATTGTACTACCAAACAGCACATCGCAAGGCAATTTGCTCCCTTCACCTCTTGTCTACAAATGGGGGAATTCTGTAAAAGCCTAACTAATGCAGAGATTGTTTATCTAGGTCAATGTATTCAAATTCATCACAGATCCCTTGACCCTATGAGAATCTAGGCCACTCACTCCCCCCCCAAGCAACTAACAGTCCACTTGCTAAAAAAAATATAGTTTTTACTTATTTTTTCCAAGATAACTAGACCCCATGATCATATAGAAAGAGCACACAATGGTTCTGATTCCAGTGTCTATGGCACGATATATGATATGGATGAAGACCCCCTAGTCTCTCCCACCAGTCCTGAGTTTCTGCACAAAAGGATTTTAATATGGAGATTTATGTGGGATTACATGCTTACAGCTGTGCCATTTCCCACAAGCCAGTACAGGTAAATGGACAGTATATGTGGTAGGAATTTATTATTGTATTATTGACAGTGAAAGGACAGCCTATATGAAATTGGCCTTGCCCCCCTTGTTGGTGTACTAGTATATCGCCCGCAAAGTAAGATTTTTTGCCTTGTCTGGGCATGCTTTGGGTGTGTTCTAGATTGTTAGGTTGTTGATCAATCATGAAAATCAACTGAAAAAAATCCCTGTACAATTCTAGAGAGCATGCAGTCAACCTGAGAGCAACAGATAAGTTATATCTTATTGACTTGTCTGATCATATAATAATGCTATTTCTAAGCAATTGTGAAGTTGTGTTGTGAAATGAGGCTACTCACCTGAAAAATGACGACGAATGCAAACCTGGCAGCCAGTATGGCCCAAAATTCTCTAGAAAACTCATATGGTGTGTCTGACCATGGAGGATCTCTGTAGTCCTTATACCTGATATAAGACAAAATACATCTCTCTATTGAGTTTTCCTCCTGGCATTATTCCATCCCCCTAACACTGAACTGGAAGACGCTAAAGGGATGGTTTGGAGACATTTCACTCTAGGGCTGTTTGCACCATGACCTTGGGCCTAACATCCCCCCAGTGTGTGTATGTGTGTGTACAGTACATGTGAGTGACATTAGCCGCTTTTGCACTGAAAGCCGGCACATTTGCGGCTAGGTGGAGCAGGCAATTTGCCGACTTCGTCTGCTGTGCTGTGCAGTGTGAAAGCGGCTAGTTACGCGGCGGTAGCGGTAGCAGAGAGCAGAAGCCATCATGCTATTTAGATAAACTCCTGGTGTTGGGTTATTATTAGTGGGGTCATTTACCAGTTCCATTAGCGCTTGCACTAAGCCAATCGGCTGATAACGCTAAAAAAAAGCTTCTGAGGGGGTGTTTGGCTCGAGGTCATGGTGCAAAGGACCCCAGGCTGAAATTACTCCAAACTATCCCTTTAATCAAGTAATGTCTTGATGTCTCAATGCAAATCAAGTAAGCAACAGCAATAGCAACAGGTATATAGACTCATTTGACGGAGCAATCTGAGGACAATTAGATACTGTATATAAACATATTATTACAATTTAAACATATGAATACACACAACTTATATCTTAATGTTCATCTATTTAGCTTAATACAAGGTAAAATCTGTTATGTACCTGCAAAACTCCACCTTGTAACCTAAATGCAAAGGTTCCAAGGGTTCAGTCCCAGGTTGGAATTGAGAGACATTGAAGAAGGCTAAGGTGTGATTGACAAATCCATGCAGGGTACCATCAGGACTATACATGTGTTGATAAACAAGCCGTGGAATAAAGTCAGATGTGAAGGAGATAACAAATGCCTGAAGAAAAGAAAAGAAAAGAAAGTAAGAATCAGTACTATTCTGAATGACTTTTAATGGGACATCACTGGAACCCAATTTGCATAATGTAAAGCTATCAAAAAACAAGACCATAAGATCCAATGAAATGCTCACGTTCACAATAACTGCCACTTTGCTGAGTCCCCTCAGAAAGTTGTACCAGATACCTAAAAACAAAAAAACAAACAAAAATGTGTACACCAATTTTCTGGATCACATCAACATTTTGCTTTAAAGCAATGAAACAACCATAAAACAGATGAAGAGTGAAGAGAAAGGACTGCCTGCCTTGAATCCAACTCACCAATATCCTTTGCCCTAGCTGCAAGCGGTCTCCTCAACTCCATGACAAACTTTTTGGCATCCAGTCGAATTTCAATGACATTGTTCAATAGAGCAAAAAGTGGAGCCAAAGGAAAAGAGGCCACAAAAACCGTCACAATGGCAAACTGGATAACTGTTGAAAGAAACATGTAAAAACTGAATCAAACCGCCCACTGTACTATTTTCAACTAAGCCAAATTATATTCATATATAATCATGTATGTATTTCTTCTAGTGGAATAGTTGCCATTGCCAAACAAAGCACAGATGCAGTCAGCCTAACTTTGCATCAAGTTATGACACAATAGACCTACAGTTCACCTACAAAAAAGGACCAAAGCTGCCATCTTTGCCCATTTAAAGAGATCCGGGTAATTATTGAAGATAACTACCTATGGCAAGTTGCATTGCAACAAGTTAACTCTGGGGTAGCAAAAGTTTGCCGTCTTCACATACCGAAGATCACAGGAGCCACTTGAAGGCAGAGGACAACAGTGTGTTGAGCAAACGTCAGCATTTCAGACTTCTTCGTCCCCTTGAGAATTTAACAGATGTGATAATTAAAAAAAATAAAAAAACGGCTATTTTCCCATAGGAAAAATCGCAAGATACCGGATCTCAAAGATGGCAGGGTTTTTTTATAGGTGAACTTCAGAGGTGTATGGTAAACTGTGTGCGGGTAGGTACTCACTCATTTCCATATACTCTGGGTTGAGGCCAACAAAGGGCCCCAGGAAGTGGTCTTTCTCATGCCGTCGCAGAGTCTTCTTGAGCTCCTCCTCCTTCTCTGTGGCCAATTTGGTCTTCCGTCGCCGCATCATCTTCTTCAGTTTACTATAATTAAAAAAAACTGTGTTTGAGAAAAGGACTGCTTTTTGATGCATGCTTTATAATACCTATATATATATATATATATATATATATATATATATATATATATATACACACATTGCGTGTGTGTGTGTGTGTGTGTGTGTGTGTGTGTGTGTGTGGCTTACGGAATGCCAATCTCAAACAGGTTGTTCTGAATTAGCTGTTTGCCCAGCATTGTGATGCATAACTGGATGCATAATTCCATCAGACAGCCAGCATGGGCACACTGAAATCAAACAGACAATTCACATGTTATGTTAATAAAAGAACATTACATTTCATTAATTTATTGCCATGGCAAATACATTCATTCCTCCCATACAGTAAGAGCCCTGTTTATATTTTCATCAAATAAGGTGCCTAATGAATCAAAATTGACTGTGGAGATATGAAGACAGAGATAATAAATGTTGATGAGGTAACTGATTTAAAGGCTCCTAATGTAGCTTGAAGGTTCTTATTTGGAAGTTACTTCGGATGAAAGCATCAGTTGAATGAATAGATGTAAATGTAGATCTAATTTAACATGGAAAGAACTATTTGAATCAGTTTTGTATACTATTCTTTTCAAATGTAGCTTAGCTGATGGGTGCAACATGTCAGTGCTTAACCACAAGCTTTGCTGCAGCATTAGTGAGATTGCACGACAATAAAATGTGATGTGTGAGAGATGAGACAAGTGGGCGTGAATCTAGTTTGATTTACTATGGGAAGCATTAAAGTATGCGCGTCTGTCTGTAATGTTAACACATTACATCAACAAAATTTAAAAACAATAACTTGAAATGTTTAATTAAAGCTTATTTCTCATGCATATTGTTCTATAGATTTTCATTCATCCAAGTCGACTCTTTTTAAAGAATTTGGCTACACCTGGCCTGTGATATGCATTTAACGTGTTCATCTATATTCGATGTAAAACTAACTTTGGACTTTCTGCAGACTTAGGCTGTGCTCTTTAACAACCATGCATCTTCCCCAAAGAGATGACACACAGGAGAGTATACACAGGTGGAGGAAGAAAACAGGAAGACTTTCATAGTTTGCCTTCAGCAGAGTTTTTTTTCTACATTTTCACTTCAAAGAAATGACCGTAACTAGTTACCTCCTCCATGCGGTAGTTTCCTACAACATAGAGATATTTTCCAGGTCGCCCAACAAGCCTGTAAAGAGAAGAAAAATATTACAATGCACATAATGTATAACGCCAACACATGTCCACATTGATATTGCAATAATTTGTTTATCACTTTGAATTCCAGAAAGTATGGTGCAGCTGGTGCATTCCCAGCACATGTAAAACCGGTAGACTAACATTATGTGAACATTTCCAGTGAAATGTAATCTAAATGTGCACGAAGCATTCATGATTCTTTATACTTTGTTGCTAGGTTCCGAACGGCCAGTGAGACCGCAACTATGACAAGGCTGTTTTCTATAGACGTTTTACAGTATGTACGTACCGTATACATATTATATGTGTGATGTTTATTTATAATAATGATGATAGTAGAAGTGGGCTGTTTTCTTTTCAAATAAATAAATAAATATCTCAAATGTATGCATATGACCTGACAAATATGATGTCACTGTTTATACCAACAACCACAAAACACTTCAATAAGTTAAATTAATGGTGTTCACGTCATCACATTGTAATTTGCTGTATGTCTTCCACTCCACTATGGCATGCAAAAGTTGAAAAGGTACTATGTACTACTAAAAGATTCAGCAGTGGTAGTACTGGAAGGAGAGGAGAGCAGCTGCCTGCCAACATCAGGGCTTCCAACAACTCGAGTGTAAGACTATACATTTAGTTTGATATACAACAAGCTTTAGTGTGCCAAGTATTTATCTCCTTTTTTCCCATACACAATTGTTTTTGACCTCTTTCCCTTCTTCTGTCTTGTCTGGGATCTTAAGCTGTGGACTTCATGCCAGTCCCATACAACATCTCAGTTGAGGGGTACGTAAAATCTTGGAAAACTCCAAGAACTCCAAGAAGCAACTAGCCAGAATCTTTCTTTAAGAAAAAAGGCTGTAGAAGTAGGCCTATCAAACAATATAAATGCCACCCACCCTTTGGGAACCCTAAAATAGCCTATTCTGGCTCCAGGGAGTGATTACGAATTGAAGGTTATGAAATCTTCTTGAAATTGTATTCTGCATCTTCCCGAGTACAAATTAATTTCATTGTCATCCTTCTCACAGTGTCACTGAATTCCCTATTTACTATTCACTTGATCTTTTAATGATGTTATATGGCATCATTGTAAACCTTGACCATCAAAACAAGGCAGTCACTTCCGAAAGTTTAGCGTTCGCCGCCATCTTGAATTTAGTCACGTGACAAGCCGGAGCGGAACTAATAGGCGTGTTCAAGTTCAACTCCAAATGACCTCTTGCAGCAGCGAGAGCTGGTGGCAGCAGGGGAGGGGATACAAACGCTGCTATGAAGTTGCACACTCTCTACTTCCCGTAGTCTAGACTTGACCATGTGACAAATCACGAGGCACAGACCCGCACGGACCCTTGTGGATATGAGGAGGCATCTAAATACCTGCTCATACGTCAGGGATGTAAAAGCCAATTAGGGCAAAGACCTGACGTCATGAAGGCAGGGTCTAGGCTCCGCAGCGCTCCGCAGTACCTCTAAAGCTGCTGCTCCGCTGCGAAGCAGCTGCCTGGCCACGCCTTGCTCCCGCGATAAGTTGAGGCCATGTGATACCGACTGCCGAGTCGAAAACACACCCATCTAGACCATTGTGGACAGATTTTTAACCATGTGCATCTTGTGCTGCGCAGTTTTTATGCTGCGCAGCCATCTTGAACGCGCCTAAAGCTATTACGTGAACTAGTCACGAATCAGTCACATGACTAAATTCAAGATGGCGGCGAACGCTAAACTTTTGGAAGTGACTGCCTGAATAAACAGTCATGTAAGTAAACCGAAGTAGTGTTGACATGACTGAGGAGGAATTATCTCTAACTATGATATAGCTGTAGTAAAAATGTAAATGGTATTTATTTAAGAATACTTGTGTGTATGATTTCAATAAAAAAAGTTTAATCTAAGTATTTGGGTTTTTTGCCAATCATTTACAATATTTTAAAATAAAGAAATACACATTTTGGTGTTATTTGATCATGTTTGTGTATATACTGTAGCAAAATGACAATACTTTATTCATATTGCTTTGTGCTGAAAAACAGGACATACATAGTCAGAATTGCACATTCCTAAGACCTCTATAAAGTCATTAAAACATAGTAATGCAAAAACCTGCAAAAGTGGCTGGAGTGGATCAATGTAAAAGCCTGGCGGGATAATGATAATGGGTTGGCCACAAACTAGCAAAGTTGCCAGGTATTAAATGTACTCGCCACAGGATTTGACCATTCAAATCTACTGATCAGGTCTACTGATCATTGCAAAATGTTTGCTTCATTGCTTGAAAACTCTTTGTCAAGTAACAACTGTGTTCCACAGGTGCTATACCCATCACTGTAGATGAGACGTGCTCACCCCAGTTGTAATCACAAAACATATATTTACACATTTTGTGCATGTTTCCATGATACTATGGGCCAGATCTAAAGAAAGTGCTAATACAGAGTTTTCTAATGCACTGAAAATTAACGCTGCTTTGCCATATTGCGTGGAATTTACTAAGCTGTCACTCCATTACGTTAGCAGTGTTGCCTGTACCTGCCCTCTCTAATTGCATGCCCACAGCTGTTTTCATACATATGGCAGAATACTCAATCAATCACTATTAGCACTTCTAATAACCTGTGTTTGCGTGATACTCCTACTTTCACCTGAACCTCCTATAAATGCATATGCATGACACAGAAAAATGCAAATAGCCATTCTCAGCTCCCATGACAGGCAGTTTTTCCTCCTGTTGATACCTCGCCATGTTTTTACATGCACGTTGAGAATCAAATACGCCCGAAATGGGCACAAAAACGTTAGCATTATGTGGCTGGTGCAGTCTTACTATTAGTTAGTATTCACAACACGTATGTAAAATCAAATGCGCAAGGTTCTTACCTTCCTCTGAAAAAAGCAAGGTAGACTATAGGTGTGAAGGCATTGACAATCTTTAAGACAAATGTCTTGAAGATGAGTCTTTGCTCAAAGCTCTTGTCGGTCTTCGGGACCTCTGGAAAAACCAAACATAAAGCAAAGCTATGTAACATGTGGAGACAAACTTCCGTGTGAAATAACCCAATTTCAGCAAAGTTTGGCAGGTGACCCTCTCTGAAAAAATCTAAAAAAAATCACAGGGCTTTGTAGACCAAAACTATGCATAAATCTTAAATCTTATATCTGTATAACTAACCATTGCAAAACTACAGCCCTTTGAAATTTCATTTCAAGCATCGTGGTGAACAATCCTTTTGTTTAACTTGCAACATTATTTGCTCTTTTGGTATTTCACACCCTGTTGAGTTAAAAAATCCAATAAGATGAGATGCATCTTATGTCATTTCCTCTCTGCAAAGCTCTGAAAATGGCTATAAATTCAGTATGTGAAGACATCATAGCCTTTGAGGGCTTCTTGTTCAAAAGGTATGTGACACAAATTCATCAGATTTTAACCATCACTGTATGTGCCTTTGCTTTGAGAAATCAAGTCCAGGCTAAATTTAGCCAGGAACAAAAAACTCCCATCTTAATCCGCTATTGAGGTTTTGTGAAATAGTCCTCTGGTTATAAATCTTGCTTACTCTACCAAAAGCTGTAAAACAAACAAAACAAAACTTACCAAGGGTAGTCAGCCAGCGAGCCAGGGCCCCATAGACCTCATCCATGATTATTATGATAATGAGGTTGATGACAGCAGCCGTTGACTTAACAGTCGCACGGACATTTGAGCGGAAGGTAGGTGTGGAACTCATGTGCAAGGCTGTTTTAATGGAGATCCGGTAGAGCACAACCCCAAAAACAATGGCAAAAGTCACAATAATCTGTGCAATAAACGACAGTTAGGAAAGTAAACATCTTCTGTTTCATTGAAACCATGCATAAAATATTGATTTGATATATAATTTGATATATAATTAGTTATCAGTTAGTAAATTTGAAAAAGTAAGCCTCCAAAAGCTCTACCATAAAGCACATCATGATGAGGATGGTCATGTATGCTGGCATTCTGTCTTTGCAGGTTAGTTTAACCTTCTTATTCTGAAATAAAAAAGAAGCAATATTAAGATTTATTAGAAATCGTATTTAATCAACAGAAAATAGGCATACAGGAATGGAGAAACTGAGATTCTGAACAAACATCTGGTTTACTCTCAATAAACCTGAAAACTATCATAATCTCTGCAGTGTACATTTGCTGTAGTATCTCAAATCTCCCTGACCATATCTTTTATTTCCACTCCACGGTAAGAATAAAATAATAAATCAAACTAATCTTTCATTAACCTACGTCTGAAAACAGACAATATTTACCCCAATAATATTTGAAGGATGTGTGTTAAGCACCTGTTATAATCGTTGTACACATGAATGTCTGGCAACATAGTCATCACACCTTAAACATAGTCATTAAGTTTGCTGATGACAGCACCACAATCGACTGTATCACGAGCAAATGACACTATTCTTCAGAACAAGGAGAGGCATGTCAAGCTCATATTTTAATTGCATGTGTGTAGCCTACAGTATGTGTATGTCTGCACCGATGCTTTTTACACATGAAGTTCTTACCAGAAAAAGTTTTCTGAATTGAAAAAGAACAGTGTTCTGAGTACTACACTGACCACCTAGCCAGTGGTATCTGGGGGGAAAATCATTTAACTCTTTCTACTGTAGGTCTCTCTCTTCTATAAGATCCACATTTCCAGGACAAGAAGCTTACCTTTGAGCTGTGAGATTCTTTTCGAAGGGTTTTCTGCATAACTCGGAACTCATAGTCAGGTCTTAGATGGTCCTAAGAAGTAAAGAAAAAACTGGTTTGATATAAAATATACATTTAGAGGCAAAGGTCCGGTATTTATCAGACACCTTTATCCAAAGTACTGTAACTGAATAAGACTTGCAGCATTTGAGAAGTAAATCCACTTTCAAATGAATTTCAAAGTGGCAACTCAAAACAGCACCACGCCAAGAACATGGCAGTAACATGACTCCTATTTATCCATTCACTTTAGTAAAGAAAATAGTGCAGTCTTCATCCTGCTGAATTGCTGATGAAGTTGTTGTCATTGTGAGGTGGCATGAGAGATATGAGAAAACATGTGGGACTTGGTCCTTTCATCTCAGCTTAAACTGGTCCAGATGGGACCTCTGAAAGCTATATTTAGGTTTTTACTCTATGTTTTCATGTTTTTACTCTAATATTGCAGAAAATCCAATACGGAGGAAATTGATATAATGATATCAAAATTGGGCATACTGTTAAAAAATTACCCTGACAAATACATGTTTGACCCTTTGCTAGCGCTATAGGCTAGGCTCAAGGTGCAAAGTTAGACATGAAACCGGGTGAAAAGAATCAAGGGACTATCCCACAAATGTCTATCCCCCACATACCAAAATACACATAACATGTACCAAATTTCACAACTTTAGATAATATGGTACTGCCATAGACTCCCATGGCAGAACAAGAAAATCCATGTGAGCATTAGTATACTTGGGATGTCTGCCTGTTTCAGGATGTTCCTGTTTAGGATGGTCTTGCCATGTGCCTTGACTCTGTGCACTTGGTGGGTGTTAAGTATCCATGCTTCACTGCCGTGGAGCAGTGTTTAACACACAGGCTTAGTACACTTGCATCTTGGTGTTGGTGGTCAGCATGTGGTTGTACCTAACCCTCTCTGATAGTTAGTTTGATATAAAGAGATTGTTTATTGCCACACATCAATGTTGCTGGTAGTTTTATTACCGAAAGAGATAGCTCAATCCAGTAAAGAAAGGAAAGAAAAACAAAATTACTCAAAATAAAGAAAAGCGAGCCATAGTGGCAGCGGTCCTAGGAAAGGATGTTGGAGATAGTGAGCGGGTAAGTGAAGGCCTCCCTGATGCTTGGGCTGTTTCTTACATCCTGGCCCAGTATCTCTATCTTTTTCAGGCTGATAGTTAAGCCTAATTCTCTGCATATGTGTGCAAAATAGTTGATCAATCGAGTGTGCTGTCAGAGCTACATCATCTGCAAAGAGCATCTCCCTTATCAGAACCTTCCACATACACCTTTGTGTTTGCTTGGAGGTGGTTCAGGGTGAAAAGGCTGCTATACTTCTGATGTGACTGAATATGCCATCCTCAGACTGGCTGAAGACATACAGTAGGACAGCAGCAGGGAGAAGATACCAAAGAGTGTGGGGCAAGCACACAGCTTTGTTTCACTCCTCCTGATTGGAAAGGGGTCCAAAGATGACCTGTAGTATTGGATGATGCCTTGAATGTCTTCGTGAAAGGAACTTGAAGGGACATTAAATCTTCTACAGCAGGGTGAAGAGGCCTTTCCTGCTGAGCAAGTCAAAGGCCTTGCTCAGGTTGATGAATGCCACGTACTGTATAATGGTTGTCTCTGCTGGCAGTATTTCTCCTGTAGTCGGTGTAACTTTGCATGACAAATAAACACTAAATAATATATTTGAATGTCCTTGCAATTATTCAAATGTAGGAGTGAACTTGAGCAAGACAAAAAGTCATTCTTCATTAATGAATCATTGACAAAACTGTGAATGAAACTAAAACTAAAATAGTTGATTATTGCTGAGTTTGAAAACCCCTGTGAAATTCTGACGAAGATTGCTTTGCTGTTGATGTCGGCTACTGGCACATGGCACACTACCATGTACTACTGTATGTGTTGTACTGTGAGGGCCTGTATGGGTCCTGATTACAAATGTGTTGTAACCTGCGCCCTATTGTGGTATACTGATTAAACGTTGCTTGGCTGCAGACAGGCTATGTTGTGCAGTGGATAACAAGCTCTACCTTATATTATCCTTGGTTGTCATCGGTCAATCGTTGAAGTCCTCAACGAATAGCACAAGGAATTCCAAACCATTTAAATGTTAAACTGTTAAATTGTTTACTTACTGTGTCACTATGTTCTTCCTCTTCAGAGCCTGTGAGGCCCCAGATATAGTTGAGTCTCATCTGCCGTCTTTTCCAGTGCTCCATGAACATAGTGGCTAAATGGAGTGGCATAATGAAGTTAAATGGTGGGGAACCTTTATACAGAAGGGTTTTCTTTAAGTTGCATACCTATGGAACTCTTATTGTCTTTTCTAACATGTCGACAGCAATGATTTTCAGCAATACAGATTTACAGTAATTTCCTGTGTATTAACTGCATTGTGTATAACTCACAGGACAGTGTTTTACAGGTATGCAAGTTAAAAGAAACAAAACCATATTAACTATCCCCATGTGTTAACCTCATAGCTGAGGAAATGTTGCAAATGCAATGTATAAGCCGCGGCTAATAGTTGGAATTAAAACCTGCATGCTCACATTACCTGTAGAGACCATTCATGACATTGGTGACAAAGTCAATTGTCTTGTATAAGAATATGACTGACAAGAAATATGAAAAACAAAACTAAATCCACTCTTACTGAATTCTGATGTGTTTCTCCTAAAATCCCTTTGGAGAAAATGAATAGCAAACTGTAAAAGTACAGTATGTTTGCCACCATCTGAACAAATGTTATGATCACATAGAGTATGTTACTGTATGTCTCTCCTTTAATTAGGGGCCAAGCAGGGAAGCTTTGTAGCCCCAATATGTTTATGTTCTCTAGCAGGTGGGATAGGATACGGGCCGCTCCGTCTAGCTTCTTGTTTATGTTTTGACTTTTTGTCAAAAAAAAAATATTTGTATGTAATGTTTTGTTCTGTCTGATCGTTGAACACAACAGACATGTGTAAGCACTTTTTTCAATGCAGCTTGTCGCAAGCCTATCGCAAGCCTAGCCTTTTGACTGTCTGACAGGCAGACCTAAACATCGATGTCACCTGGCTGAAGATTCTGGACTAGCCCACCTATGTTGCTTATGGCCTTCCTGACTGCACTACGAGAGCTGCCTTCCCAGTTCTCATTGAATATTAATTAGAGCTGGCTCAAATCGAACGGAGTCTTCCTGGCAGGCTATACCACACTAGAATAGCTTGAACCAGAGCCATAGATAGAGAGAGTTGCGACACTCTTTGATGTTGCCGCCACGATCAAAAGTTCCAAAAAAACCTGTGCTGAATGGCTGAATCGCAGGAGGGTGGGATGTACTTCTGATGCTGAAAGGTGTAATCAATTAATTCATTGACTACTGACCAAGAGATTGGCTGTAAACAGTTCCAAAAGCCCCATAACGAGGAAATAGCCTGGAAAAAGCGCTGCCATTTTTTCCTATGGAAGTCTATGGGAGTGTCGCCACTCTGTTTTATCTACCGCTCTGGCTTGAACCAAGGCATTTTTTTTTTCCACAAAAGATGTTACAGAGTCCATGTAGAACTTCAGACATTACCACAAAGTAATGAAATACATGTGGCAGGGCACCTTTAAAAAGTGCATATCTTATTACGTTGGTTGGAGATTACACCAATTTCTTGTCTCTTTGTTTTGCCTATTTTGAACAACCCATCACCCACCTACCCTTTTTTACCGCTCTGTTGTTTTTCAACTCTTATTCAACATCAATGAATAATAATAAACATAAACAATACTTCAAATCATCTCAAGAAATACAACAACAATAAATAATTATTACAACAATAATAATTAATATTAAGTAAAACAGGAAAAAAAAAAAAAAAAACGCTTCCCCACTAAGCAATATACAGTACATCCTCTTCTCAGACAGAAAAGAGTAGCCAATAATTCCATTCAGACCTTTCCCTCCGTCCCACCACTTTCCCTCCCATTCATTCCCATTTAGGGAGAACAGCTTAAACCTTTAAGGAGTATCTTGTTTGCAGAGGTGGAAAAGTCCGGCTACAGAAAGTAAAAGTCCTTTCACATATCTGTGCCAACCATTCACTTAAGCCAGCTGATTATCATCATCACAACTCTTCAGCCAGGTAGAACAGCTAATCAGTGAGATCACCTGTGTAAAAGGAACACTCCACCGTTTATGATGTTTTCTAAACAAAGTTCGGGAGGAGCCCTTAGGGATGATTGACACCAATTAACTCACCGCGCCTCCCGCTCCAAGAGTATTTAAGCCGGCCTTCTTTTCTATCGTGCCACACGCCCCGGCGTTCGCAAAAGTCATTCAGAACTTTGCATCCTCAAGTCAAACGAGATCATGGAGCAAGAAGCAAACGAGCTGGAAATCCACGCATCATCCAGCGATCTGGAGGACAATTTTGTCCCACCAACCCCCAACATCCAGGGGCCCCAGCGGGACGACAATCCATCCCGTTCCCCTCGCCTTCGGATCAGGGAACCCAGGACGCAGGGCCGCAGACGGCGCTCTCCCGCCCCAGCCCGGGGCAGCATCCGATCCCCAGCGTCGTCACGAGGCAGCGCCAGGACCCAGCGCCAGCAAGGCGACGACCCCGTACACTGGACAGTGGCCCGGATTCGCAGCACCCTCCACTCCCGCGGCATTTCGTTCCGCCGATCAGACAGGAAATTCCATCTCCTCCGTCTGTTAAACGAGTCGGATAACGCTGTTCTCTCTCCTTCCCACTCCCTCTCCCTGTTCTCTTCACAGGACCAGGAAGCAGGCTGCTCCCACTGGCAGCGAGGCATGGATCCCGCCAGAAGCAACGAGGCTGGGAGAAGCTCTCGGCCACGTCACCAGTCACCCCACGCACCGGGTACGCCGACAGCGCCCTCCCGCACTACACGCTCCAGAGCGATTTCCTCCACCGCTCCAGCCACGTCAGCAGCTCGGGCTGTTTCCGCTGTAGTTTCGCAGACGCCATTCTGCCAGACGGCCCCGGTAGCGGCAGCGTCGCTACTCCCTCCCCACCCTCTCTCCCTCCCCCATCCACTCCCCTCAGCCAGGACCCGGTCCAGGGCTGCCCCCCCTCCAGCCGCCCCCGCGACTGCTCCCTTCCTCCCCCCTTTTCCCCCTCCCAATTCCTTTCCGGGTGCCACGTCTGCACAACCATTCACCTCGCTACACCACCGTTCACATTACGAGCTAGCGAGTCCCTGGTCTCAGCCGGTTCCGGTAGCGACAGCGTCGCTACACCCTCCTCACCCTCTCTCCCTCCCCCTTCCAATTCCCGGGACCCTGTCCCAAGCCGCCGCCCCTCCGGTCATGTTGATGGCCGCTCCCTCCCTCCCCCCTTTCCCCCCTCCCCATTTCATTCCCGGTTCCGCGCTAGACCAGCCCGCAGCCGTGGGTTATCAGCACTCAGCGAGTGCTTTCCGGCTTCCGAGCTATTCCTTAGCTACTGCAAGGCCCATGCCACCGCCTCCTCACGCCGCAGCGTTCGAGCCTCCACCCGTCTCCTCGTCCACCAGGAACCTCATTCTATCAGGTGCAGACGTAGATTTATCCACCATTTTACCCTCTCTCCCCGTAACTTCTCATCACCGGGATTTAGTTTGCGGGGAACTAACTCTATCCTTAAAACCCTCTGGCCCGGCTACAAAAATTCTGTCGTTCGCCGAATTCACAGTAGCATTCACTAATTTCACTGAGGTCATCTGTTCAGTCTTTTCCGGCCGTCGTAAAGAACTGAACGACTATTTAGCCATCATCGCCGGCCTAGCCGTTTCTTATGGAGGCGCCCACTTCTACACATATCACCGCTTGTTTTCAGCGAAATGCGCCGCAAGGGTAAACTTGTGGAACCAAACCCCTTACTGGGGCGCGCTCGATATGGAGCTGCACAACCGCGTCTTCCTCGGCCTTAAACCAGCATGCCCCCTCTGCAACACGCCCAGCCACGGCGCAGCCGAGTGCCCTCTCGTAAACCCCGAACGGCAACCTCCCAAAGCCAGCACCAGCGCCCCCAGATCCTCATCGTACGTCCCCCGCGTCACCGAGGCCGCAGCAAGAGAGGACAAGGAAGAGGACGCGCGCTTCTGGAAGGGCCGAGAAATCTGCCGCAAGTTCAATTACACCCAGTGCACGTCATCCTCATGCCGGTATCTTCACGTGTGCAGCTACTGCGCAGGTGCCCACGCCAAGTCGGTCTGTTCCGCACTCCGAAACATCAATAAAAAATTTAAAAAGTATCTCGCCACTCCAATAATTGTTTCTGCTCTGCAATCAGAACTACAAAATAATCCAAATAGAGAGTTTTGTGATTATTTAACCACGGGGTTGACCCACGGCTTCCATCCAGGCGTCCTATCTATGCCTACAGAGTCGTTCATTTGCAAAAACCTCCAGTCCGCCACTGGAGATCCGGAGACAGTCACAACACTCCTAAACAAAGAGATAGAATCAGGTTTCATGATCGGCCCATTCAGCAAACCCCCATTCCCAGTGTTCAGGATAAACCCCATAGGCATCGCCATGCGCAAATATTCCGGAAAAAAGAGACTCATCATCGACCTGTCAGCTCCACACAACAGCAGCACACCGAGCATTAACAGCTTAATCCCCGTCGAGGAGTACTCTTTGCAATACCATTCGGTTGACGATGCAATCACATTGATTAAAAAGGCAGGCAGACACTCCTGGTTAGCCAAAGCCGACATCACCTCAGCCTTCAAGGTTATGCCCATCCATCCGGAGTTCTGGCACCTCTTCAAAGTCAAGTGGCAAAAGAAGTTTTACTTCGCAGTGCGCCTCACATTCGGCTGTCGCAGCAGTCCCAAAATCTTTGACACGCTTTCAGAAGCGCTATGCTGGATTCTCCAGAACAATTACCAACTCACATTCCTCGTGCATCTTCTGGATGATTTTCTCGTTGTCATCCCCCAATCCTATCCACCAGCCCTAGGCATTTCCACGCTAGTCGAGGTATTCCAGAAGCTAGGAGTTCCACTCTCCGAAGAGAAAACATGCGGTCCCGCTTCTAGACTCGAATTTCTCGGCATCATTCTGGATACCGACGATTTCTCGTCATCACTGCCTAAAGAGAAAAAAGACCGAATCTCTTCCCTGCTGAACTTTTTTTAACATCTCAATCCCACACCAAACAAGAAGTCCTCTCCCTCCTAGGCCACCTCAATTTCGCCATGCGAATCATTCCCCAGGGCCGCCCCTTCATCTCGCATCTTCTCAACATCGCCTCATCAGCTTCGTCTCTCTCAGACATCATAGCGCTCGACGCCCGGTGTTTGGCCGATCTCACACTGTGGAAAATGTTTTTAGAGGAATGGAACGGTCTGTGTATGTTTTATGACGAATGTCTTTCATCCCCAGAAGACCTCCAGTTATACACCGACGCAGCCCCTTCAATAGGCTTTGGAGGGTTCTACAAAGGGCGCTGGTTCGCATCCTCGTGGCCACAACAGTTTAGCGAGATAACTGCTGAAAAAGAGTCTTCAGCTTTGTTCGAGCTCTACCCCATGGTCATCGCGTCCCTCATCTGGGGGAAGGAGTGGACATCCAAAAGCGTGCTCATTCACAGCGACAACGAAGCAGTAGTTAACGCCATAAATAACTCACGCTCAAAATCCCCTACGCTTTCTCCTCTGATTAGGCGTTTGATCTGGACAGCAGCCAGCTACCAGTTCATAATCAGAGCAGCTCACGTCCGAGGCTGCCACAACCAAATCGCTGACTCACTCTCTCGTCTCGATTTTCAGAGATTCAGAAGTTTGGCTCCAGAGGCGGACCAGTACCCTACTCCACTCCCCAGCTTTTCGGAGACCATCTTCCTGTAAACCACCCCCTCAGCTATCTCCAGCCCATCACGACCGACCTAGCCCTCCAAGCTCTCGCACCCAGGACTATGCAGTCCTACTGGACTGCCTGGTCCTGCTTCGAACAGTTCCACGCAATTCACTCATTAACATTTCCCCGTTTTGACACTGTTGTTATCTCCTCATTCATCACTTACGCACACGCATCACTCAAGATCAGAGTCTCCTCTATTAGAGTATACTTAGCTGGCATTCACTTTTTCTATAAACTTATTCACGGCTCCGAATGCCCTTCCTTCTCCGACATCAGGTTAGGCATGCTACTTAAAGGTATCCGTAGGCAGCAGCCAGTCCCTCAAGACTCTCGCCTTCCCATTACCTCTAGCATTCTCGCCGCCTGCCTCGCTACACTTCGCCAAGGCGTCATATCACAGCACTCCGACTTCACCCTCTCCGTTATGTTTTTATTGGCTTTTTTTGGGCTGCTGAGATGTAGTGAGTTTACGTGCCCCTCGTCACACTTCATTTCAGATATCCACCCATGCATTGCAGACCTCGAGCAGTTAGACCAAGACACTATTAGGTTTACCATCAAACAGAGTAAAACTGACCAGTTTCGGAAAGGACACCCCATTTTTATTTTCAACCATTCCTCGGATCTTCAGCATTTCCAGTACCTATCCAACTACATCTCATATCGATCTCAAGCACCGGCTACTAGCCCACTTTTCGTTTCAGACGAAGGGGTACCCATCACCCGTCACAGATTTCAGACTCTCCTAAAAACCATCCTAGTCAAATCTGGTTTCCCCGCAGACCGCTACTCTGCACACTCGTTCAGGATAGGTGCCGCTACAACCGCAGCGTGCAACGGCCTATCTGAGCAACAAATTAAAGTACTAGGCCGATGGTCCTCTGATGCCTACCAGTCCTACATCCGCTCAAATCTAGCGGACCTTCGACTCGCGCAGCAAGCGCTATTGTAATCGGTAGCCCGTGGCCTATGGTTCTTTTGGGGTGCAAGCGGCCATCGCTCTAACGCGATCTCCGCTCCAGGCATTCCAGGACCACGGTCAGCTACCTAGCCAAACATGCTTAACGTTACACCCAAGCACAATCATACTGATGGGCGAACTAGTGAAATGATGTTTTCTAAACAAAGTTCGGGAGGAGCCCTTAGGGATGATTGACACCAATTAACTCACCGCGCCTCCCGCTCCAAGAGTATTTAAGCCGGCCTTCTTTTCTATCGTGCCACACGCCCCGGCGTTCGCAAAAGTCATCCCTCCTCCTCCCCCTACTCCTCCATTTCACTGATAGCCCAGTCACTCATCCTCCTTCCTTACACAGGGGGGTGCAAGCGGCCATCGCTCTAACGCGATCTCCGCTCCAGGCATTCCAGGACCACGGTCAGCTACCTAGCCAAACATGCTTAACGTTACGCCCAAGCACAATCATACTGATGGGCGAACTAGTGAATTTCATATTAACCTTATCGTTTCAATGCGTGCACTCAATGGCTCTGGCGCACGGCGCTACTTTGAAAAGCACCATGTTTTATTTTCTCTCATCATACTTGGTCATGTAACTACTTGCGTAACTATATTTTAATAGGGAAAATGTGGAGGTGTTTTGTCGCTTCTAACTTCATCTCTGTTTGGATCCTAATGAATGAACTGGGCTCGCTAAGTGCTATCAAAGTAGCGCCGCACGCCAGAGCCATTCAGTGCACGCAATGAAACGTGAGGGGTATGTATCAACTCAATTAACTAGTTAAGGGAATAACATAGTTCAATATGAAAAAACGGTGGCGTGTTCCTTTAAGTGCACAGGTAGAATCAATACATAGTTGGAATTTTACTTTCTGAAGCTGGACTTTTCCACCTCTGATTGTTTGTACAACCAACTCCCATTGTAACAGAAAAGGACAGCGCAAGAGTAAAAAAGGCAGACTGGCTTACCCCATAGTGCCATGAAGATAGCAAAAAAGACCGTGGCTGGATTGTCAAATAGGTGGCTTGCTCGGGCTGTGCCACAGGCTGTCACAAGCTTCCAGTAGCTACAGGCACGGTCACACAGGGGGCACATGGTGATGTTGTTGCGTGGGTCACAGATCTCCATACTGCGCAAAAGGTTGATCAGAAACAAGTTGTTGAATTTGTGTCATGATCATTCTAAATGCTGAGCATAATGTAAACATGTTCTTCTCTATTTGATATTGTCTATTTTCTTCTCTATTTCTACAGTCAGGTGCATCCGCGGACAACCCATTATAGACCATATTGCTATGTATTGACGTTATCAATTATGTTTTTAGTGTCAGAGAATCTCTGAGGCATGCGCACGCACACACGCACACACACACACACACACTCAAACACACACACACACACACACTGCAGTAGCCTGCAGGCACAGAGCTCAGAATGATGGTGGATTGCATGATTGGCCTACACTTTCCTAGTTGATACTGACAATGTCGATTTTTGGCCCAATATTTGTCTGCTTTTTCCCCCTCTACTTTGAGAATAAAATGTAACACTAATAACCTAAGTTGACACATATTGTGTATCCTAACAAAACGTATGATTTCTTTCTATATATCTGAATTTTGTGTCTTCACTGCATGTATGCCTACCTTACATGTAACACTTCATAATCTGATATTACCTATGAAATTTGACAATAAAAGATAGTGATGCCCAAGGGGCTGACAGACCTGGGAATGTTATCGTCTACAGTTGCACAGCCGTACAGGAACACAATCACACCCACAATGGCTGCTGGGATCAGCATTTGAGTGTACACACCCAGCCAAGCAAAGTAAAGGGCGACCTTCTCCCCATAGTACTTTCTGTGGGGAATGAGACAGCATATAATGGGCAACTTGTCATTCCACAACATAAGCAAACTGACAACCATGAAAATAGACATTATACTGTATTTCCTAATGCAATCATAACTACTCACTACGACACTGATGCAGAGTAATTGCATTACTTACATTACTTATGTGCTCATACTTGCCTATTTCATAATTAAATACTTTCTATTGTGAGAAAAACCTAAATGTGGTTATTATATTTGTAAAACAAATCTGTTAAAGAATGTTTAGTTCAAAGGGTACAGAGGGTCTGATGAGCTGATTCACCATCATACCTGACGAGTCCAATTGGCTGGTACTTGTAGAAAATGCTGTAGCTCGCCCATTCCTCGTAGAGGATCTGTGGAAAATGTTAAAATGTAACAAGTCCCCTTTTGATCTGTCAGGAATACCCCTCCTGGAATATTATTTGAGTGTTTTCACATCTTCCTAACCATCTTTCTAACTGCAAAGACTCTTCTACAAATTATTCTTCCTTGGATTTGACCATAAATGGTCAGTAGTGGGAACCGAAAAACTCTATTACAAAGGGAGATATAAGTTATGACAAGTCAGCTGACACCTGCCACTCTTTCTCTATCTCACATGTGCGTTAACAAGTGCAGCAACTGATGTTCAAGATCTGCTGCATGGTGGAGATTGAGAGCACCCATAAAGTATCATCCTGGCATGTAATAGTGTTGGCGAATTTTGTAAACCTTGTTAATATTCTCGGGGAAGAATGAAAAGCAGTTTGTAGTAAAGCTAATCCCATTTGTGTCCCTCTGTCCATTGGTGCACTACGAATAGTGTGTGATGGGAGCGACATTAGTTTACAGTTTTTTTCAATCGCTAACAAGCGTTTGTCCATTCATTTGACACATTTTCAAAACTCTAAACACAGACTCTCACCTACAAAACACAATTGGCCAAATGGATCATTTTCCTCTCAAAAGCACATTCCATGTTGTTACACCACATTTTGTTACATATACACTAACTCGTAATTTCTCTGCACACACTAACTTTACCAAAACACTGGAAACCTGACTCAAAATGAAGTTATTTTGTCAAAGAATGAAGCTTGTTTTCACTTCACAAGATACATGCAGTCAATCAGAGTACACTAGGTTTCAAAATACTGGCTACTGTTGACATTACAAAAACTGCATAGACTTTTATGTTTCAGTTTTACAGGTATTTGCATGCAAAACATGCAATCCAGCATTTATACACTAAATTTCTTGGTTGGGAACTGTATGTCCAGATGTAATGTTCACATTCAAATGCCTTCCAGTAAAAAGCAAATCATTTTTTTTTTTTTTACTGTTCACTAGGCCTACAGGAGGTGCAGTATAAATACTGTTTACAGTAGACTATGATAGAACAGAAAACGTTTTACAGCATTGCAGTGAACAAAATATCCATGAAACACAAGAGCATTCTGAACAAAAAACAACAGCAAAAAGCCCAGATAAAAAGGGGGTGAACAAAAAAAAGCACAATATAACTGTGTCAAATCTCTGCACCTGCTCCTCTCAGTGCTCCTGCACCTCTCACTGCATCTCACTGGGCCTGCTCTTCTCCCTGGGCCCCTTACTCTTACTCTTCCTCGTCCAGACATTACAGTATTTGTCTTTTTCTGTTTCTGCTTCCAAAAACATCACCTCCTCTTTTTTACTGTGTAAGTGTCAATGTAATGGAGAGAAATAACCCCTGCCACTGAGTCTAAGATAGACTGGAATCAGCTGTGGTTGGCCCAATTTACCCAACATCAATCATCTGTGTGTCAATTATTCGATTGTTTGTTTATTATCAGCTGAGATATATTGCTTTTGAATTGATAACATTGCAGAAGCAGAGGTTTTTACCGTATCTAAGGTTTGGAATATTGTTTTAACTATTGTGGGATGTTGTGTGTTAACATTCGAAAATAATACAGAAACGATCCATTATTTTGTTGGGAGGTATAGTTTGTCTGTTAAGAAAATGTAAGCATTGTGAAAATGTATTCGCTGACTGCATACTGTGTGAAAACAACATGAAATGTGTGTATGGTATGGCCACAAAAGACCGATGCTGTGCTAACTGTGTTTAGAGTTTTGAAAATGTGTCAACTGAATGGACAAACGCTTGTTAGCGATTGAAAAAAACTGTAATGTAAGCTGCCTCTCACGACTCAACTACAATGCCTTGGCAGTCTAGCCTGGCAAGCCAAACTACACAGAAATGTATAGTCTGGGGTCGGACCATTCACAGAGTTGAAGCCTGTGGGTGGGATGAACAGTTGTCTTTCAAACTGCCTCTGCACGTAATAGGCCAGCATTTGTGACCAATCGTAGCCGGTCGGCAAAACGGCAAATAGGCTACATCCTTCTTTAAAACGAATGACTTGAGTGCTTCTTTCGGCTCAAACTTCAAAGAAAAGCCCAAATCTAACTCTTCCAAAGCCGATTCAAACGAGCGCGCTTCGTTAGCCTCATCCATCTTTTTGACTGTCACACTCAAAAGCATGACATTTGGCAGCTCCGATTAGAGTCGATTTTTCAAGTGTGAACTTATCAAGAAAGAGGCAAATAAATGTTACACAGCTCTGCAACAAGTATAGGACAATGATAGACTAGCAGCCTTAACGTTAACCTGGAAAATCAAAGAGAAACAGCGAATCAACAGTGAACAAAAACTAGCAAGAAGAACGTTTCAAATCTAATTGTCGGAGTCGGCACTGTTGTGTTTGAAAGACAAGTTAGAGGCGCCAAGACGCCACGTTGCTTCTAATTTGTTTGGTCCAGCCCCCTGGCGTCTTATCGGAAGCCGAAGGTGAGCTAAGGCGGGCTCAAGGACTCCATATACAGATAGAGCGTTCTGATTGGCTAGGCTGAACTCGAGCCTAGCGCAGGCTTGTCCTCAATGGTGCGACCCTAGACCATCCCGCTAGGCAAAAATATTTTTGCCCGCTAGGGTGCGTCTAGATTTCTAGGCTATTGGCAGTCCACACTGTGGGAAAACTGAGTTACAGAAAACACTGAAGCTGTGCAAAACTGCATCAGTAACCTTCAGACATGAAAACGGGTCAGGGGTGAAAAAGGTGAGAAGACTCTTCGGACTCTTCTTTTTAAACGTTTTAACATGCAGCCTAGGCTTACCTTATCTATTACTGAAATGCACTGCAGTTGCTAGTTATTAGTCAATTTTACTTAGTTTAACTAATTTTAAGTCAGACTCTCACCTTGCGGTCATTGGGTTCTGCATGGATGCCATCAATGTCTCCCTGTAAGATCACACAACAGAGTTTGTCCATTACTGTATCTCCTACTCTATAGACCATGGTTACCACGACATTGTACACTGCAATTACACAATATCCTAATTATCAATGAACAAATTGGTGTGGTGTTTATTTATCCACACAATAATATGTGAATTTCAACATTGTCAGCGTATACACACTTATGCACTCAAATTACTGTAAGCACAGATGTATGCAAATTGGAACAACAGGGCAGAGGCAGAGCTGGAATGAATTTAACATTTTTACAGTATTATAACAATTTACAAAGAGCTTGTATGAGACCGACAGCTAATATTTTGTGACAATCTACAACCCTCATCTGTCCTCTGTCAAATACAGTTGCAATTACAGACCTTTAAATAACTGTTCACATGTAACTTGACCAATAGTGAAACAACAGGTTTCTAGTAACGTGACTGTAAACAATGTAACACGACTATTCTAACATGACTGCAGTCAAATAAAATGACTGCTGTTAAAGTGAGTAAAGCATTATTTACTTGAGGCAACTTACATCATGTAAAGGGTAATGAGACGTATAAACTCCACTTCCAAGAAGACTGGTAATTCCTTCAAAATACAGACATATTTCATTTAAATGAGCAATATGAGTTTCCATCACCAGGCCAGACACCCTGAGGAGAGTAACCATTGTAAGCCATCTTTGGGTGATCTCAGTGATCTAAACCAATCTCCATCAACATGTTTAAAGGATTTTTTTTTGCTGTGTTGTGCCTACAAGTCGCAAGAAAGTCACGCTCACTTATCCTTCTGAAGCAATTTTTCAGACCAGATCCATAGTGATCTAGATTCAGAGTGCAGTGTGCCATGAAAAGGTTAACATCTTATGCTCTTATGACAACGATGGACAAGTGCTCACCATATCCATCGAGAGCGTATTCAATGTCTAGAATATAAGTTAATACTAATGTATTCAGCTGTGGTAGGGCTGCATAGTCATCTCAGAAATGGCAGTCCACTGGTTTGAACAGAGCTCAACAATGCAAGGCCAGGATGCACAACCATGAGACATGTGTTAGGCACTCACACTAGACTTGTCTGTACATGCTGTACATGCAGTACCAGCCCTGGGTGTGGACTGACCACATAACACCAGCAGCTTAGCTGCTTAGCGGACCTTAACCATGTCTGGTCTCGGTAGAGCCACGATACCGAATGATACATGTCTGCTCGTTGGCACAGCAAAGGCACTCACTGAGGCGCAGCTACAGGCAGGGGGCTTAAGTACACGCCAAGGGTGTCACCATCTCGGTTGTCAGCCGAATATCAATCAAAATGGCATCACAATCTTGAACTTTGGGAATATTCAAATGTTTGGGCGGATGACGTAGACGGCCTTGCCAGTTCATCCAGAGACTGAAGGCAGGATACATTCAGAAACCCGTATCTCCCTCAAAACATGGATGGGGTTTTATTCCAAGTTTGTATGCATGTGGAAGCACCAGAGACACAAAGTAACTAGCCTGGGCCAGCCACAACTTTAGCCCCACTAACAACATTTTCTGATCAGAATTAAGAGTATGACGTTGAGGAGTTTGTCATTTGTTATTAGGGAGTGCTGCTGTAGTGAAAACCTGAGTGCTTCTTTTCGAGAGTAAGACAAAGTAACCTTAGCCTTTGCCGAACATGTCAACATGCTCACTGCTTTTGACGCCTACGGCTCCAAGCAAGTGTACGGACAAAGAGGTGAAGGAACCCCTGCTACAAGCAGCAGATCGAGCTGGAGAACGGGAGCATCTATTTACGGAACGCTGCGAGTCAGTGGGGGTAGAATGCAGTGGAGAGACCCAGACAGGTAAGACCAAGCTGTAGTGGGCAGTACTGTAGCTCGCTCAGCTGGTTGGAGGCTTTATTCTGAGTGTTAAACTGAGTCGCTAACAAGGAATACAGGATGGCTTTCTCTCGACTACACATACTGTGAAAACACCTTGTTGGAGATTGGTTCAATGACGTCACCTGAAGATAACTTCCCATTGGTTAACATTCCATTGGTTAACAACTTAACTTGACTGAAAGAAAGCTACAGTAGATTTTCTACATTAGCCATCAAAAATGGCCTAAGACACATACAGTATGTGCATTACAAATGTTTACTTTGTACAGTTTCAGTATACACAGTCAGTACTCTACACGAGTCTCCCCAGTGACATTATGGCTTAACTTGAAGCCAAGAATTCCTGAATCTTGAAAATCTTCCCCTGATCAGTTAGCACCAATCAAAAACACACCAGAAAGTTATATTTTAAAGGCTAATCTGACAAGAATTTCTAAAAAGAAAGATCCAGCTTTCCAAAGCTATGTAAGAGAATGGCTAAACTTGTCACCATCACAAAATGGATTAATGCTGTATGATAATAACAAAAATAATTTAAAGTGACAATGTTTACCCATGGTGTATTTTGATCGAGTGCACTTTGTTCTCTTCAACACTTCGTATACCTGAGAAAGAAAATCCATTCAAAATTACAATCAATTAAGAAGATGCACAATACCAATCTCTACCTGCCAACTGATACAATGACAATAAGATCAGTCCATCCCAAATCATCCCTAGTATAGCTTGTGTGTAGGTGTGTAGGTGTACAGCTTATTCTACAAGTATCTTGGATGAAAAAGATGTCTGTGAAATATCATTCTCATTTTAACATGTGGCAATTGAAAAGGTTACCAAATTCATATTTTGATAAATATTCAAAATTATATGAATGTCATTAATCACAATAATGTACTGTATGTATGTGTTAATGAGCCAAGTACTTACTATAGAACTCCTGGTTTTGCTGCTAAAGAATGAATCTCTGTCCGAGAGGTCAAACCTGCCAAACAATTCAGAGTGAGTGCTCCTGGAACATGACCCAAGATTATTGCTATTCCATATTTGTTGCAAATGGCAATATACTACGGTGTACAATACACCTCTTAACTACCTAGAGTTATCCTTGAAAACACACATTAAATGAGTTATTAACAGCAACAACTATTTTGATAAATACAGAAATAAAGTTTTTTTTAAATAATTATGTCCTTCAAAAGTACTACTCCTACTATCCTCAAAGATTCCTCCAGTACAGCCTACTACAGATTTCACTTCATGCTTCCTGACAGGCATGTCCTACATACCAGGGCCATGCAGTCAGGGGAGGCAGAGCCTCTATGACTCTTTTGCACATGTGTATATCATTATAATCAATAACCTGTGAAGTCTGAGCCATGTCAAGTAATGCACAAATTAATGCCGATTAACCATAAACTGAATAACCAGAGGATGTCTTTCTATTATTGAGGCCAGATTTGAACAAAGAGCACCCACTTGACCCGTGTGCTGTGCACTGCTTCAGCTGTGCTGTGTTGAATTACAGGGGGTGTGGCAATACAGTAGAGCGCTAAAAAACAGTGTGTGCTTCTTTTAACAATATTTAAGAATATTTAGTGATATATTTTGCATCTCTAATCTGAACAGCGTGAAACTACACACACTCGTGCCCGTAGCAAGACACCTGCCAAAATTGGAATCAGTCGGAATAACGGTTTTGGAGATATAAATAACAAATGCAAATAACAGACAAACAGATGTTCCTGTAATCAATAAATAACTATTTTAAATTCATTAGCAGACGCTTTTGTGCAAAATAAGAAAAAAATTACATTATATTTTAACCATGGACCAAACGAAACACACCAAAGAGGAAACTCACTCCTACCTTCCCAGAGAAATTACACAAAGAGTTTTGTTTTCTTGCCATAAGAGCAAATATTTCAATATTCAATTAAGGACAAAAAAGCAAAAAAGTACGAATTCTATGAGCCTTAGAAATATTTGATCAGATGGAAGCAAATTATTATCTTGATGTAAGGCCATTAAATTAAAGATGTTTGCAGTATGAGGACAAGGTACTGTTCTCACTCAGGTTCTGGCATCAGGCCGAGTGTATGTTTCTATTTTATGTCGTCTGTACCAAAAGTGGCCAAATTCAATAGAACGTGGACAGTGGACAATACTTGGACAGGCATTGGACTGGATTCAACCGAGTCTTTTTCGGAGAAGGTAAAAGGCCTCGAGGATGATTAGTAAACAAAAAACATTCACTACTCACAAGTGCTGTCTTTCTCTGGAGAATGGGTAGCACAAATGCTTGGCAGTTTGAATCTTGCTCTCCTCAACTTTTGGATGTAATGGTTCAGTCACTTTATGAATAAAAAGGTTGATCTTCTCTACTATGTTATTGTCTTGCCTGACTTCATACATCTGTAAATCAAATGTAAATAAATGAATATATGGATACAACAGTAATAACAGCAGGCAGGACATGGAACATCCACCATCAGAATATTAGTTTATTAGTTTAATTATTAGTTAGCTTGCTTAATTATTGATTCACTACATACCTTTTTGGTTGGCATTTTCAACTTCATAAACTCTGCCTCTCGACAGAGAACACTCCATGGTGCATGGATCTTCAGGAAACCCATGCCAGATATTGTAGTCTAACACGATTTCAAATGAAGACGATTAATGAACAAGGTTCATTAGACAAAAATGTAAAAACAAATAAAGAAATATATTTTTTTACAACTAACTTTCACACTGACCCCGTCATCTTTCTCCAACTCTAACCCCATCTCCCTGAGGTTCTCTTCAAACTCCTCCCGCCGAAAATGCTTGTCATCTTCATGGTAGTCTGGCTGATGTTCCTGTGCAGCGATCTCTGGATCTTCTTGTGGCTCTGGTGCTTGGCGGGTGCGCCTAATGCTACGCCTCAGGCTCTCCCGCATGCTCCTTACGAATGAGTGTGAAGCCTGGCGGGTTGTGGTGTTGGGCTTCTGCACATGGTACGTGAGCACATAGTCTACAATTACAATACATAATACAACAACAGTTACGCACAAGGGAAAAACCAGGCATGTAGTTCTTTTTCAGACTCCCCCCCACAATTTATTTTAAAAAGTCAATATTTCATACATTACAGATTCATTACACATAATGTAATATATTTCAAACCTTTTTTGTTTTAATTGTGATTATTAGAGGTCACAGCTCATAAAAATGAAAAACCCAGTAGATCAAAATAATAGGAAAAAAAACTAGTTATAATAGAAATGTTGCTCTCCTGAGCATTTAATCTCTCGGTGTGGTTCAGTAAAGACAACCATCATTGGAAAGACTTCTGACTTGACAGTTGTCCAGAAGACACTCACTGACACTACTTTGTGCTTCGATTTGCTGACAAGCTTTATGGAGATGCTAATTTTCCTTTTCCAGCAGTACCAAAACGGCTAGTAACTGGTTTACTGGTTTGCTGACCATGGTACACTCAGCAGGCAGATCTGCACCAACTTTGCGCCAGACTTGTCAGTAGCTTCTGACCATTACAGTCCGTCCAGTGGGTGCGGCACCGATCCAGGGCTGCACAGATCGGACGTGCCTAAACTAACGGAAGGCTTGCCCCTGCAGAAACCCACAACTATATCTGACTTATGCAGAGTGGAAGACTGTAGGCTGCACTGTCTTTGTGATCATTGGTAAGTGCATTATACAAGTAAACATTTAAAAGTAAACTGGTGTTTATGTCATGTTAGGTACTGTATGTTCTCTTTAGCTCACCACCAGATTTTCTATGGAATTCAGATCAGGGGACAGAACATTGTTGTTGTGTAAACAATTTTTGCCCCTATTCTATATAAATGTGAGTACTAAAGGGCATTGAAGTGCCCAAATCTGCAGACAGCGGATTCAATTATAAGAGTTTCACAAAGTAAAAGTGTACCATGAGAAAACAAGTGGTGTGTGTCTGGTTGAAAAGACATTCGGAGAGCAGGAAGCGAGCAGAAGACCCTCAGTTGCTGATTGTACACTCTCGAGTCCTGTCTGCTCATTTTTATTCTTTATGTGCTTATGCGCATAATTATGACAGCTAAATGACGCCATGCATGAGCCTTAAATAGACGGGTAGAGGCCAGAGGAGTCAAGGAGAGCTGGGGAGGTGGCAGCACTGAAGCGGGAGAGCTGGAAACATGGAAATGAGCATACTCAGATGTTTTTGATAAATGTAGTGTGTATTTGTGTATTCATGTATTTCTCCAGAAGGTCATGAATAGGGTGTTGTTGAATAGCAAGCATGTTACTGGACAGAAATGTAGTTTAGGGGCAAAATTAGAGGGACAAAGTTAGCAATCTCCTACTTGAGCATATATTTACATGCTCATTTTTAACAAGAATATGGCATTTGCATTTGTGTTAGGCTGTGAATAGTTACATTGAACATTATGTGAAACCTACAGTGAGGGTCATAAGTATTTGAGCCCATGCTAAAGTTCACTACACAGAGGAATATATAGAAATATAAAATCACCTGGAAATTGATCTTAATGCCTTAAATTAAAAAAATGAGAAAATATACAGCCTTTAAGGACACCAATATGCTATGTGAATGATTAATGTATCGTGAATAATTCAATATTTTTCCTTAAGTACCCCTATGTTAAATTCCCATAGAGGCAGGCAGATTTTTTTTTTTAGAGGTCAGTTATTTCATGGATCCAGGATACTATGCATCCTGATAAAGTTCCCTTGGCCTTTGGAATTAAAATAGCCCCATATCATCACATACCCTTCAGCTGGTTTCATTCTCAATGAGCTCAATTCAAATCAAGCGGGGCTGCAAAGAGCAGTGGGGCTTTCCAATGAGACTACACACTTTTGAGGTTCCCCCACAGTTTCAAAGTGAAGAACCCCTAAAAGTTCCTCTAGGATCTTATCATTTTTACAGTATACTGCTCTGCGTTCACCTGTGCACCCATTACTCTATATGAGTATGGTACGTAAATCAGATGAAAGAGACACAGAGCTATCAATTGATACCAAGTAGATCCTGGGTTATAAAACAGACGAAGTGACAGCAAAATAATAACTTCATATGGCTCGACTTACGCATGCTTTTGTGTGTTTTTGTGGTAAAGTGTGTTCATAATCCAACTATATTGTGTGTTTCTCTATGGCATGGCAGATCAGATCAGCTCGTGTCCGCTTGTGTTTTGTATCTTTATGATTTAACAATCAATATCAAATCAATTCAAGTATTAATACATAACATTGTGGCAGATCTGGGTAGCCTAGACTGTGCTAAAAAGAAAAAAAACAATATAGCATGCATAAAATAGCCTAGGGCTCCTAGGGTTAACACACTGTACTTCCGTGGACCACACTATTCCTTCTGGGTTACTTCACTTAAAAACTTGGTCACCAGCCACCATAACAAATCATCGGAATGAATGATCATTAAATAGCGTTCAACAAGTCTACCCATTTGTATTGGTTGCCGGCTGAAAAAAAAAGAAAATGAGTTTACCGTATTCTCCTGAACTTTATCAGTACCAGCCACCACTGCTGTCCTTGACAGCTTTGCAGTTCACATCTCAAAAAGGTGGTGTCTTATGTTCTCTTTCAGAAAACTGAGTGAACATTTCTAATAGCAAGATTAATAAAGTCAGTACCTATCCGTCGGATCCCATCTTGAAAGTAAGGTCCTCGCTTTCTCACGTGTGATTCTTCATCCACCTTAAGTGACTTGAGGGGCTGCCCAAACAAAGACACACACAAATGTATTATACTCAACACAAAACGCTGATTTTAATCGGTGGGAGTAAAATATCTAAGACAGCTATTTCAGCATCTTGATGTGCCAGACCTGTCAGTTGGATTGATTATTTGTTTTCTCAGTGGAACCACAAAGGCACAGTTTAAGTGATGCCCCCAGAGCATAGCTTTGTAGCTATTTTCACCTTTTTTTCCGATTGACCTTGGTGACCTTGAGCAACAGGGCTCGAAGTTCAAAATAGCCGGAGTCCTCTTGTAATGCACTCTTCCCACTGAGCAAGCAACGTCTATGGACGTCCAAAAAACAGTGGTCTGTCCAGGCTGTGATCTGGACGTCTATTTTACAGTCAAAATGAGTTGATAAATGACACTGGGACAATAGTCCAGCCTGACCCGGTTCAGGACGTCTATAGACAACCAACATTAGTTGCAAATAATCGTTTTGCGAGGTCATAATCTGGACGTCTATTTGACAGCCAGAATCAGTTCATAAATGACATTGGGACAATAGTCTAGTCTGACCCCATTCGGGACGTCTATAGACCGCCAAAATTAGCTGCAAATAGACGTTCTGCCATTCTGGCTACTCTGAGGACGTCTTCTGGATGTCTAATTAAGTCTTTCAGACGTCTTCAAGCGACGCCTATATCACACCCAGAACAACACATCTATTCAACGTCCAGGAAATAAGTCTTAAAAACTTTCATTCTGGCTAGTCTGAAGACGTCTTCTGGAGTTCGGCGACCACGTCTTCTGGACATATTTTGGACCAGTTTTTGCTCAGTGGGTTGCATTTTATGATCTGTAGAATTACTGATCACTACAATTGTTTAGTAATTTGAACACTTGATACTGTTACACTTATCTCTGTAATCCAATTCATTATTCATAATAATTTCTATGTCATTAGATAAAATAAATGTTCAAATACCTTTGTTGAACCTTTGATATTATTATTATTATTATCATCATCATCATTATTATTCTTATATAAACATGCCTTGAACAGTCACACTGTTATTTTGATACTTTTGTAGTAATGGTGCATCGTGCAACACTACCTGTCAAGTATCTTTGTTAGTTTCAAATTATTTTAGAGAAAAATAGAGGGTTCTTCCTTTTTCGTATAAGGGCACCAAAGAATTAGATTAAATTAATGAAACAAATTAGAAACAACATAAAATCCAAAGACATAAAAGGAGACAAACTCAAAAAGAAACTTACTATTGATTGTGCATCCCCATCATCCACTCCCTTCTCACTGGCTGGCACAGGTATGTAGTCATCATTACACCACATACTTCCCTCTTTGTCCAAGTTTGACAGGTCTCTTGAGCAATTTTGAACAAGAAAGGGGTTTCCTGTCGGAAATAAGTGGAATTAACATTAGCACTGATCAATTCCTTGCTGAATATAAGCCAAAATATCAAATACACAACGACATTTTTCATCTTGCATTAAGTATGAGCTATATATTCACAGACTAAATTACTAAATGCAATTTACATTCACTTTTCAAGACGTAATACTCAATAAAATTGTGTATGACATCTTGTGTCAGCTAGGACATTTTGAAATGGTGCAGCTTCTGTAGTTACTCCACTGCTTGGTTGAATTCCCCATTGTCCTGCGTTCTTTAAGGTGTGCATTAACTTTTGATACACGCACGGCTATGAAGTAGTTCCAATTTGTTGGCCGTATCACACTTGAATATTAATTCACCAAACTCGTTCTGCAGTTTAAATGCACTTTCAGGTTACATACAAGCTGCAAAACACTAACATACAGATCATAGTAACATTTAGCAAATGACAGAGGTGGCTTTTAGCTAGTTGGGTGGCAGTAGGCTAAGAAAAATAGGAATCTTTCAAAGTCAACGTTCCATCAACCATCCATTTAGAACTAGTAACCGCAGTTTGAGAAATTAGTTTAAATGTGTCTGGGAAAAGTAGTTCTACAAACAATACAACTCTAGCGATTAAAACATTAAAATTATAGCACCGGAAACGAACACAACGCAAGTGGCAAAAGTGGAATAAGTGGGATAATGGACTTCACGCCGTTCGGTTATACAAAGTTAATGCACTTTTCTCGAAGGAGCGTCTAGAACGTGCATTAACTTTGTATCCGAACAGGGTGTCGTCCATTATCCCTTACTTAATTAATGCTTAGAGTGGAAGCGGAGCTTGAGACTGTTGCAATATGTATTTCACTGCTAGATGGGAGAATTTCCCCCACGAATTTACTCAATCTGGTGACGTTTGACCTGTATGGGGGCTCTGTAACTAAAAATGCATTTTGCCATTTTGGACATTGTGTTAATACATGTAACCTTTTACCTGTATGCCGTTGTAAAAAAATAGGCATATAGGTATGGATCTTTGGATCAAGCTTAGTTCAACACACTCCATTTCAATAACTGCAGCATTGGTGAACCACACCTGCGCAAGCACACTTTGCAGTTCCACGCAAATGTTTTCTAGTTTTCCTTTGACAGAACTCTCCATCTTGAATAGGCTGTCCAAACACTTTTTTTGTCAACTGTTGCTTGAAACTGATAATCATAGCCTACTGTATAACAGACCACTGTAATATATTTGGAAAATGGATTTTGTGCTTCTTATTAATCTCTTTCATAACACTCCTCAGGCAGTCCGGTCACTTCTTTGGAACTTCATTCAGAAGTGAAAGCAGAGGGTTGATCAGCTGTATTCTAAAGAATGTTTGACTCAAGTTAAGCTTGTTTTGTAATGAGCGGGATAATGTATGGCCTGGCCAAGAACGCCGGTCATTATATCGGGTCACGATAATAAGTCACGACAGGCCGAAAAGGACCCCGACGCGCCAGCGCCAATAATGACCGGCGCTCTAGCCTATGTTATCCCTTACATTTGACTCATAATTCAAAGTGTTGGGAATGTTGTCGCGTTTAGACCTTGACTTGTGAATATCAAAGTAGCCAACAAAAAGTAGCTTACAAATACCTAAACGAAAAATATGGACGACGTTTTCACCAATTTGGTCAGATGCTGCGCGTTTGTCGTTTGCGATGATCGGTTAGGCTATTTATGTTGACGTGGATGATGATCCATGGACTTACCCTCACAACAAATAGCTTTCTTCAACAGCAAAAAAATCCATTAAAAATGACTTGGTGCCAGCGGTTAGCGAACGTGGACAGTCAATGGCAATGGTGCTGTTTTGTTTAAACCCCATCTTAGGCTACTAAAACATAGGGTTACGCGTGCTTATAAGTCTAATAGCAGTACCATTTTGTTTCATTGCATACAACTATATCTTACCAGATTCATTTGCATGCTTAGTTATCTCCTGATAACCTCCAAACCCATCCATTAGAGCGAATAATTCAGGATTACGATAACGCGCAAAACGTCAGTTATCTTTTACTCGATTCCTTCCCCCAGTGCGTCTGTATAACCAGCATACAAGTGCCATATACTGTACGTGTCCCCTTCCATCATGCGGTAGTCTTCAGATGCGCGCGCGAGGATAGATGCGTTGGTCAAAATAAAGCAAGGAGTGCGTGGGTGTGTGAGAATTGCCTTGGCTTCTCGTATGAGCGTATGTCCGTCTTCTCACACGTTTAATACGTTTTCATTACATCGGCTGGCTGACTATTGGCGATCAAAGCATCAAAGCAAGGTTTACAGTCAAGCCATCAGTAGACTAATTTCCCTACATAGGCTATGTATCCTACTCTATAAATACAGTAGGTCAGCATCTGTTCCTACAGTGTGTGACTATATACTGTACATATATACGCCTACACATTTACAGGTCATGGATTTGGCCGGTTGTACCAACTCTTTGCTAGACCTTTTCACATCAGTTGCACCAACGAAATTTCTGAGATTCAATTAGTTGTGATGTAATAAGTTTGCATTATTAACATCAACAACAGTAACATCAAATGGACTGTAAAAACGACCATGTGAAAAAGTGCTTGAAGTTTGACTTCACTGCAAGCATTTACAGTTTTAAGCCTAGATCAGACTTAAGACCAGGCGTAAGACCTGTTGGTGCAACCAATCAGGACCTGTAACTTTTAAGGGGGTCAGGGCTAAAAAACAATGTTGGATGGCTGTGATCTGTAGGGCCTCGGATGGATGGCACTGCATTAAAAAACAACCTGAACCTGCACCTAAAAACAAACCACGGGCCAATCTAATTGCTGGGAAAAGTGCAAAGTCAGTCTGAGAAAAGTTCTCATATGTTAATTTTTGCCCCAATTGTTGAACTCAAAGATGTAAGACTTTCTCAGTGCCACTGCCACACGTATCGCACACTGTACGTATAGGGCACCAAAGAACAGAGGGGTCACCCAAGTGTAGTGTATACTGTAGCTACTGCAAACTGCGTTTCACTCGCGCTGATAATGTTTACAATGCTATATGCAAGGATGATACTTTTCCCCGCTTAATTCTGAACGCGTCTTGCGCACACAGGGGGGAGACAAAAAGAGTGGCAAATTCAAGCTGGCTTGTCATTGTGCATCGCCAACATAAAGCACACCCGTGCAATAATCATGCTATGCAATCGACATTTTGATATGCCACACCTGTGAGGTGGATGGATTACATTGGAAAAGAGAAGTGCTCACTAACACAGATTTAGACAGATTTGTGAGCAAAATTTGGAGAAAATAGGCCTTTTGTGTATATAGAGAAAGTATTAGATCTTTGTTCAGCTCATGATAAATGGGGGCAAAAACAAAAGTGTGTTTTTATTTTGTTCAGTATATAATAGTTATTCTTAAAATAGTTATTGAATTATTAATCATGGGCATGTCTTGAATGTAACATCCATTTAATCAATGATAGTGCCATCTGTAATTGTCTTCAAGAGCCAAACGTGCCCAACACAACCTGTAATGTCACAGATTACATCAGGGACATCTATGCTAATGTACACCAACTCAAGCAGGATACTGGCGCTTGGTCTCTTGGAGACTGGCTGAGTAGCTGGGGCAGGCTGTTGTTTGCTAAGATTGCCCAATTCATGAGGCCCTGCTCCTTCTGTCATAGCTATTGTCTGTCCAACTGGTGTTGTGCATCATCAAGAGCGCCACTACCACTCCCATATTGGCCCCTGTTAGAGTTCCAGTCCTTCCCCATCCTCATCCCAATCCTCTAGCCCATGCCCCAGAGTGGGGAGTGGGGGTGATATTATTTCTTTTGTCTCTTAGAAGGTGAGATAAGTAAGGGATAACGGCCGACGAGGTGACCGGTTCGATGGAAATAATGGCTAGGTGGAGGTCTAGAACTCCGGCGACGTGCGAAGCACGGAGACGGAGTTACCTCCGCCGTGCCATTAGGCGTGTTTCCTTTACCCTGGCTCTGGGACTTTTTTGGGGGAAGGTACTTTTGACCGGGCCGCGACTGGCCTGGTCCTCTCAGACGTTGTGTCTCCATTACAGTGATGGCCCTGTAGGCTATGGACCTCGCGACACCGTCATCAAATCACGTCTGTTTACTCGGTTTGATATAGGCCTAGCTGTCACTTAGGTCATTTCTATACCAACTATGACTGCAAATTCGTAAAGAAACGCAAGCACCCACATCATAAGTGTATCTAGATTAACTATATACCAAACATGAAATTTTACCATGACTAGAGGAGCTGTAAACAGCTTGTAGGCTTAGGTTGCGAGTACAAAACCGCTAGCTAACATCACTCATTAGGCTACGGTGCAAAACTTACCTAGCCAGGTCGTTAACAGGCTAAACTAGAAATGCAATTCCAAGGAATTACCAGTGCATGAAAATGCTAAAAAAGATAGATAATGTAGATATGGTTACTAAGGTGTAGCTAGGGTAAACATGGTGGTTGCATAGTTTACAGAGAGTTGATAGTGTGAAGGTAGACAGTTTAAAGATGAAACATTCCAGTTCTAACTTAACTAATGATTTCTATTCATGTTAAAATGTTGATTAGCTAACTTAGCTAATGATTTCTAGCAGTTAAGCTAAAAATGCTAATTATGCTAGCAATGCTAACTTTACTAACAATGCTAACCAGGTTGATTAGCTAACTTATCGATGATTTCTAGCAGTAATGTTAAAAATGCTAACTATGCTAACAATGCTAAATTTGCTGACAATGCTAACCAGGTTGATTAGCTAACTTAGTTGATGATTTTTTGCAGTTATGCTAAAAATGCTAACTATGTTAACAATGTTAACTATGCTAACTAGCTAACTTGCTAGTGAGGACTTTTATTTTGAAACATTTGTTGCTAGGGTATCCATGGTGGCCACTATCAGGAAACAAGAAGTTACTGCAGTATAATCATGTTGGTTGCTATGGAAACGGTTATAAACACTTAATTTTAATGGTTGCTATGTTGGTTGCTAGGTACATGGAGGTTTCATGTAGTTGACTGGAGGCATAGTTGATGATAACTGACAGTTGGAATGGTTGAACATTTCAATAGTTGAGTAGTTTCAATGGTTAAATGATTTAATAGTGTATAATTGCAGTGAGGACCTTTATTTTGAAACAGTTGTAGACAGAGGAAGTAGTGAAACAGGATCTGTAGTCTTAATGAGATTGTATGCTTAAAGCCTGAGACAGAAGGTGCCTCTCATAGCGTTTACGCGTCCTCTCTCGCTCCTCACTGATCTACATAAAGAATGATGGAGCGGCAACAATGGGATAGTCTAGCCCTTCTTCTATCTTTCTTTATGTAGATCATTGAGGATCGAGGAGCGAGGGAGGACATATAAACGCTGCTTGAGAGGGACCCACAGTAAATACTTTAAAAGTTGTATGTAGATAGTCTAATTAATGTTGATAGACAGAATGTTTAATGGATGTTGATAGGCAGATTGTTTAATAGATATTGATTGACAGTTTAATGGGTGGATGAGTGAATGGTCTGAAGAAGATGAGTGGATAGAAGGTTGGATGGAATGTGCCTTATATTCTTGTTAAGAGAGACACTGATACAGCTCTCTGAGAGTAGTTGACACAGGTGTAATCAATTTAACTGGCTAGTCTTAAGAGTGCCAGAGTACTCTTAAAGCCTGAGACAGAGTAAATAATTTAAAAGTTGAATGTAGATAGTCTAATTAATGTTTAATTTAAAGTTTAATGGATGTTGATAGACAGATTGTTTAATAGATGTTGATAGACAGTTTAATGGGTGGATGAGTGAATGGTCTGAAGAAGATGAATGGATAGAATGTTGGATGGAATGTGCCTTATATTCTTGTAGAATGGAGAGACACAGCTCTCTACTGAGAGTAGTGGATACAGATACAGGTGTAATCAATTTAACTGGCTAGTCTTAAGAGAGCCAGCCTGAGACAGAGTAGATTGTTTAAAAGTTCAATGTAGAGCGTCTAATTGATGTTGTTGATAGGCAGACTGTTTAGAATGGGTGGATGAGTGAATGGTTTGAAGAAGATGAATGGATATAAAGTTGGATGGAATTAGGAGGACTTATTTTGATACTGTTGTGCGCAGAGGATACAGGGGAACAGAATATGTAGTCTTCAGAGAGGAGCCTGAGAGAAACTGACAGTTGGTGCCCAGGTGGCTGACCAGCTGGGGTAACATTCTAATTGCTGCCGTGATGTCATAATGAGCAATGTTAAGTCTATGGGGGAAATGGTGATAGTTTTTAACTAATAGTTTAAAAAGTATAAAAGTTACAAAGTTGAAAAATATAAAGCACATATGGCATAAGCAAGACCTACGCAACAAAGTTTGAATGAAGTTTCTACGTTAAACGGTTGAAGCTGAATTGCGAGCGTTAGAAGAAGAAGTTTAATAACTAGAAATGCAATTCCAAGGAATTACCAGTGCATGAAAATGCTAAAAAAGATAGATAATGTAGATATGGTTACTAAGGTGTAGCTAGGGTAAACATGGTGGTTGCATAGTTTACAGAGAGTTGATATTGTGAAGGTAGACAGTTTAAAGATGAAACATTCCAGTTCTAACTTAACTAATGATTTCTATTCATGTTAAAATGTTGATTAGCTAACTTAGCTAATGATTTCTAACAGTTAAGCTAAAAATGCTAATTATGCTAGCAATGCTAACTTTACTAACAATGCTAACCAGGTTGATTAGCTAACTTATCGATGATTTCTAGCAGTAATGTTAAAAATGCTAACTATGCTAACAATGCTAAATTTGCTGACAATGCTAACCAGGTTGATTAGCTAACTTAGTTGATGATTTTTTGCAGTTATGCTAAAAATGCTAACTATGTTAACAATGTTAACTATGCTAACTAGCTAACTTGCTAGTGAGGACTTTTATTTTGAAACATTTGTTGCTAGGGTATCCATGGTGGCCACTATCAGGAAACAAGAAGTTACTGCAGTATAATCATGTTGGTTGCTATGGAAACGGTTATAAACACTTAATTTTAATGGTTGCTATGTTGGTTGCTAGGTACATGGAGGTTTCATGTAGTTGACTGGAGGCATAGTTGATGATAACTGACAGTTGGAATGGTTGAACATTTCAATAGTTGAGTAGTTTCAATGGTTAAATGATTTAATAGTGTATAATTGCAGTGAGGACCTTTATTTTGAAACAGTTGTAGACAGAGGAAGTAGTGAAACAGGATCTGTAGTCTTAATGAGATTGTATGCTTAAAGCCTGAGACAGAAGGTGCCTCTCATAGCGTTTACGCGTCCTCTCTCGCTCCTCACTGATCTACATAAAGAATGATGGAGCGGCAACAATGGGATAGTCTAGCCCTTCTTCTATCTTTCTTTATGTAGATCATTGAGGATCGAGGAGCGAGGGAGGACATATAAACGCTGCTTGAGAGGGACCCACAGTAAATACTTTAAAAGTTGTATGTAGATAGTCTAATTAATGTTGATAGACAGAATGTTTAATGGATGTTGATAGGCAGATTGTTTAATAGATATTGATTGACAGTTTAATGGGTGGATGAGTGAATGGTCTGAAGAAGATGAGTGGATAGAAGGTTGGATGGAATGTGCCTTATATTCTTGTTAAGAGAGACACTGATACAGCTCTCTGAGAGTAGTTGACACAGGTGTAATCAATTTAACTGGCTAGTCTTAAGAGTGCCAGAGTACTCTTAAAGCCTGAGACAGAGTAAATAATTTAAAAGTTGAATGTAGATAGTCTAATTAATGTTTAATTTAAAGTTTAATGGATGTTGATAGACAGATTGTTTAATAGATGTTGATAGACAGTTTAATGGGTGGATGAGTGAATGGTCTGAAGAAGATGAATGGATAGAATGTTGGATGGAATGTGCCTTATATTCTTGTAGAATGGAGAGACACAGCTCTCTACTGAGAGTAGTGGATACAGATACAGGTGTAATCAATTTAACTGGCTAGTCTTAAGAGAGCCAGCCTGAGACAGAGTAGATTGTTTAAAAGTTCAATGTAGAGCGTCTAATTGATGTTGTTGATAGGCAGACTGTTTAGAATGGGTGGATGAGTGAATGGTTTGAAGAAGATGAATGGATATAAAGTTGGATGGAATTAGGAGGACTTATTTTGATACTGTTGTGCGCAGAGGATACAGGGGAACAGAATATGTAGTCTTCAGAGAGGAGCCTGAGAGAAACTGACAGTTGGTGCCCAGGTGGCTGACCAGCTGGGGTAACATTCTAATTGCTGCCGTGATGTCATAATGAGCAATGTTAAGTCTATGGGGGAAATGGTGATAGTTTTTAACTAATAGTTTAAAAAGTATAAAAGTTACAAAGTTGAAAAATATAAAGCACATATGGCATAAGCAAGACCTACGCAACAAAGTTTGAATGAAGTTTCTACGTTAAACGGTTGAAGCTGAATTGCGAGCGTTAGAAGAAGAAGTTTAATAATAATAACTAGAAATGCAATTCCAAGGAATTACCAGTGCATGAAAATGCAAAAATAGATAGATAATGTAGATATGGTTACTAAGGTGTAGCTAGGGTAAACATGGTGGTTGCATAGTTTACAGAGAGTTGATAATGTGAAGGTAAGACAGTTTAAAGATGAAACGTTCCAGTTCTAACTTAACTAATGATTTCTATTCATGTTAAAATGTTGATTAGCTAACTTAGCTAATGATTTCTAACAGTTACGCTAAAAATGCATATTATGCTAGCAATGCTAACCAGGTTGATTAGCTAACTTAACCGATGATTTCTAGCAGTAATGCTAAAAATGCTAACTATGCTCACAATGCTAAATTTGCTAACAATGCTAACCAGGTTGATTAGCTAACTTAGTTGATGATTTTTTGCAGTTATGCTAAAAATGCTAACTATGCTAACCATGCTAACTAGCTAACTTGCTAGTGAGGACTTTTATTTTGAAACATTTGTTGCTAGGGTATCCATGGTGGCCACTATCAGGAAACAAGAAGTTACTGCAGAATAATCAAGTTGGTTGCTATGGAAACGGTCATAAACACTTAATTTTAATGGTTGCTATGTTGGTTGCTAGGTACATGGAGGTTTCATGTAGTTGACTGGAGGCATACTGGATGATAACTGACAGTTGGAATGGTTGAACAGTTCAATAGTTGAGTAGTTTCAGTGGTTAAATGATTTAATAGTGTATTATTGCAGTGAGGACCTTTATTTTGAAACAGTTGTGGACGGAGGAAGTAGTGAAACAGGATCTGTAGTCTTAATGAGATTGTATGCTTAAAGCCTGAGACAGAAGGTGCCTCTCATATAGCGTTTACCCGTCCTCTCTCGCTCCTCACTGATCTACATAAAGAATGATGGAGCGGCAACAATGGGATAGTCTAGCCCTTCTTCTATCTTTCTTTATGTAGATCATTGAGGATCGAGGAGCGAGGGAGGACATATAAACGCTGCTTGAGAGGGACCCCAGTAAATACTTTAAAAGTTGTATGTAGATAGTCTAATTAATGTTGATAGACAGAATGTTTAATGGATGTTGATAGGCAGATTGTTTAATAGATATTGATTAACAGTTTAATGGGTGGATGAGTGAATGGTCTGAAGAAGATGAATGGATAGAAGGTTGGATGGAATGTGCCTTATATTCTTGTTAAGAGAGACACTGATACAGCTCTCTGAGAGTAGTTGATACAGGTGTAATCAATTTAACTGGCTAGTCTTAAGAGAGCCAGCCTGAGACAGAGTAGGTTGTTTAAAAGTTGAATGTAGATAGTCTAATTAATGTTGATAGACAGAGAGTTTAATGGATGTTGATAGACAGATTGTTTAATAGATGTTGATAGACAGTTTAATGGGTGGATGAGTGAATGGTCTGAAGAAGATGAATGGATAGAATGTTGGATGGAATATGCCTTATATTCTTGTAGAATGGAGAGACAGCTCTCTACTGAGAGTAGTGGATACAGATACAGGTGTAATCAATTTAACTGGCTAGTCTTAAGAGAGCCAGCCTGAGACAGAGTAGATTGTTTAAAAGTTGAATGTAGAGCGTCTAATTGATGTTGATAGGCAGACTGTTTAGAATGGGTGGATGAGTGAAATGTTTGAAGAAGATGAATGGATATAAAGTTGAATGGAATTAGGAGGACTTATTTTGATACTGTTGTGCGCAGAGGATACAGGGGAACAGAATATGTAGTCTTCAGAGAGATTGTAAAGCCTGAGAGAAACTGACAGTTGGTGCCCAGGTGGCTGACCAGCTGGGGTAACATTCTAATTGCTGCCGTGATGTCATAATGAGCCATGTTAAGTCTATGGGGGAAATTGTAATAGTTTTTAACTAATAGTTTAAAAAGTATAAAAGTTACAAAGTTGAAAAATACAAAGCCCACATCGCGTAAGTAAGACCTACGCGTCAAAATTTGAATGGAGTTTCTACGTTAAGCGGTTGAAGCTGAATTGCGTGCGTTAGAAGAAGAACTAGAAATGCAATTCCAAGGAATTACCAGTGCATGAAAATGCAAAAAATAGATAGATAATGTAGATATGGTTACTAAGGTGTAGCTAGGGTAAACATGGTGGTTGCATAGTTTACAGAGAGTTGATAGTGTGAAGGTAGACAGTTTAAAGATGAAACGTTCCAGTTCTAACTTAACTAATGATTTCTATTCATGTTAAAATGTTGATTAGCTAACTTAGCTAATGATTTCTAGCAGTTACGCTAAAAATGCTTACTATGCTAGCAATGCTAACAATGCTAACCAGGTTGATTAGCTAACTTAACCGATGATTTTTAGCAGTAATGCTAAAAATGCTAACTATGCTAACAATGCTAAATTTGCTAACAATGCTAACCAGGTTGATTAGCTAACTTAGTTGATGATTTTTTGCAGTTATGCTAAAAATGCTAACTATGCTAACAATGCTAACCATGGTAACTAGCTAACTTGCTAGTGAGGACTTTTATTTTGAAACATTTGTTGCTAGGGTATCCATGGTGGCCACTATCAGGAAACAAGAAGTTACTGCAGTATAATCATGTTGGTTGCTATGGAAACGGTCATAAACACTTTTTAATGGTTGCTATGTTGGTTGCTAGGTACATGGAGGTTTCATGTAGTTGACTGGAGGCATAGTGGATGATAACTGACGGTTGGAATGGTTGAACAGTTCAATAGTTTAGTAGTTTCAATGGTTAAATGATTTAATAGTGTATTATTGCAGTGAGGACCTTTATTTTGAAACAGTTGTGGACAGAGGAAGTAGTGAAACAGGATCTGTAGTCTTAATGAGATTGTATGCTTAAAGCCTGAGACAGAAGGTGCTTCTCATAGCGTTTACGCGTCCTCTCTCGCTCCTCACTGATCCACATAAAGAATGATGGAGCGGCAACAATGGGATAGTCTAGCCCTTCTTCTATCTTTCTTTATGTAGATCATTGAGGATCGAGGATCGAGGGAGGACATATAAACGCTGCTTGAGAGGGACCCACAGTAAATACTTTAAAAGTTGTATGTAGATAGTCTAATTAATGTTGATAGATAGAATGTTTAATGGATGTTGATAGGCAGATTGTTTAATAGATATTGATTGACAGTTTAATGGGTGGATGAGTGAATGGTCTGAAGAAGATGAATGGATAGAAGGTTGGATGGAATGTGCCTTATATTCTTGTTAAGAGAGACACTGATACAGCTCTCTGAGAGTAGTTGACACAGGTGTAATCAATTTAACTGGCTAGTCTTAAGAGAGCCAGAGTATCTTAAAGCCTGAGACAGAGTAAATAATTTAAAAGTTGAATGTAGATAGTCTAATTAATGTTGATAGACAGAGAGTTTAATGGATGTTAGACAGATTGTTTAATAGATGTTGATAGACAGTTTAATGGGTGGATGAGTGAATGGTCTGAAGAAGATGAATGGATAGAATGTTGGATGGAATGTGCCTTATATTCTTGTAGAATGGAGAGACACAGCTCTCTACTGAGAGTAGTGGATACAGATACAGGTGTAATCAATTTAACTGGCTAGTCTTAAGAGAGCCAGCCTGAGACAGAGTAGATTGTTTAAAAGTTCAATGTAGAGCGTCTAATTGATGTTGTTGATAGGCAGACTGTTTAGAATGGGTGGATGAGTGAATGGTTTGAAGAAGATGAATGGATATAAAGTTGGATGGAATTAGGAGGACTTATTTTGATACTGTTGTGCGCAGAGGATACAGGGGAACAGAATATGTAGTCTTCAGAGAGGAGCCTGAGAGAAACTGACAGTTGGTGCCCAGGTGGCTGACCAGCTGGGGTAACATTCTAATTGCTGCCGTGATGTCATAATGAGCAATGTTAAGTCTATGGGGGAAATGGTGATAGTTTTTAACTAATAGTTTAAAAAGTATAAAAGTTACAAAGTTGAAAAATATAAAGCACATATGGCATAAGCAAGACCTACGCAACAAAGTTTGAATGAAGTTTCTACGTTAAACGGTTGAAGCTGAATTGCGAGCGTTAGAAGAAGAAGTTTAATAATAACTAGAAATGCAATTCCAAGGAATTACCAGTGCATGAAAAAATAGATAGATAATGTAGATATGGTTACTAAGGTGTAGCTAGGGTAAACATGGTGGTTGCATAGTTTACAGAGAGTTGATAGTGTGAAGGTAGACAGTTTAAAGATGAAACGTTCCAGTTTTAACTTCACCAATGATTTCTATTCATGTTAAAATGTTGATTAGCTAACTTAGCTAATGATTTCTAGCAGTTACGCTAAAAATGCTTATTATGCTAGCAATGCTAACTTTACTAACAATGCTAACCAGGTTGATTAGCTAACTTAACCGATGATTTCCAGCAGTAATGCTAAAAATGTTAACTATGTTAACAATGCTAAATTTGCTAACAATGCTAACCAGGTTGATTAGCTAACTTAGTTGATGATTTTTTGCAGTTATGCTAAAAATGCTAACTATGCTAACCATGCTAACTTGCTAGTGAGGACTTTTATTTTGAAACATTTGTTGCTAGGGTATCCATGGTGGCCACTATCAGGAAACAAGAAGTTACTGCAGTATAATCATGTTGGTTGCTATGGAAACGGTCATAAACACTTAATTTTAATGGTTGCTATGTTGGTTGCTAGGTACATGGAGGTTTCATGTAGTTGACTGGAGGCATAGTGGATGATAACTGACAGTTGGAATGGTTGAACAGTTCAATAGTTGAGTAGTTTCAATGGTTAAATGATTTAATAGTGTATTATTGCAGTGAGGACCTTTATTTTGAAACAGTTGTGGACAGAGGAAGTAGTGAAACAGGATCTGTAGTCTTAATGAGATTGTATGCTTAAAGCCTGAGACAGAAGGTGCCTCTCATATAGCGTTTACGCGTCCTCTCTCGCTCCTCACTGATCTACATAAAGAATGATGGAGCGGCAACAATGGGATAGTCTAGCCCTTCTTCTATCTTTCTTTATGTAGATCATTGAGGATCGAGGAGCGAGGGAGGACATATAAACGCTGCTTGAGAGGGACCCACAGTGAATACTTTAAAAGTTGTATGTAGATAGTCTAATTAATGTTGATAGACAGAATGTTTATGGATGTTGATAGGCAGATTGTTTAATAGATATTGATTGACAGTTTAATGGGTGGATGAGTGAATGGTCTGAAGAAGATGAATGGATAGAAGGTTGGATGGAATGTGCCTTATATTCTTGTTAAGAGAGACACTGATACAGCTCTCTGAGAGTAGTTGACACAGGTGTAATCAATTTAACTGGCTAGTCTTAAGAGAGCCAGAGTAGCCTACTCTTAAAGCCTGAGACAGAGTAAACAATTTAAAAGTTGAATGTAGATAGTCTAATTAATGTTGATAGACAGAGAGTTTAATGGATGTTGATAGACAGATTGTTTAATAGATGTTGATAGACAGTTTAATGGGTGGATGAGTGAATGGTCTGAAGAAGATGAATGGATAGAATGTTGGATGGAATGTGCCTTATATTCTTGTAGAATGGAGAGACACAGCTCTCTACTGAGAGTAGTGGATACAGATACAGGTGTAATCAATTTAACTGGCTAGTCTTAAGAGAGCCAGCCTGAGACAGAGTAGATTGTTTAAAAGTTGAATGTAGAGCGTCTAATTGATGTTGATAGGCAGACTGTTTAGAATGGGTGGATGAGTGAATGGTTTGAAGAAGATGAATGGATATAAAGTTGAATGGAATTAGGAGGACTTATTTTGATACTGTTGTGCGCAGAGGATACAGGGGAACAGAATATGTAGTCTTCAGAGAGGAGCCTGAGAGAAACTGACAGTTGGTGCCCAGGTGGCTGACCAGCTGGGGTAACATTCTAATTGCTGCCGTGATGTCATAATGAGCAATGTTAAGTCTATGGGGAAATTGTTAATAGTTTTTATTTAATAGTTCAAAAAGTATAAAAGTTACAAAGTTGAAAAATACAAAGCACACATGGCATAAGCAAGACCTACGCAACAACGTTTGAATGAAGTTTCTACGTTAAACGGTTGAAGCTGAATTGCGAGCGTTAGAAGAAGAAGTTTAATAAAAAGCCTAGGAAGAACAGTACAGTGCATTTTCATGCACTGTAATAAGAAGAATAGGAAGAACAGTACAGTGCATTTTCATGCACTGTAATAAGAAGAATAGGAAGAACAGTACAGTGCATTTTCATGCACTGTAATAATAATAAGAAGAATAGGAAGAACAGTACAGTGCATTTTCATGCACTGTAATTAAATGGTTTATTGTGTCCGAAAGTGTTATTGGTATCAATCACACACAAGCAATAACAGTGATCTTATCCACCAAAAATATTTTTCAGTCTTCATACTGTAATAATCTACCAACTGTGAAAATATCAGACCCTATTTCCCCTTAATTAAAAAAAAACGTAATTGCTCGTTTCATTTCATAAATGGACTACAACTACAAGTGACGTGACACCCTTCCACGACGTTACTCGCCTAGCATGGTTTGTTTATTAGCCTGTTAGCTAGTTGGTTAGTTAGTAGACAATCACACTTACTGCCAGCTCTTGTGTGAGTAGGAGCACAACACAAGTTATCCCAACATAAAGGTAATTACCACGCGGTTTACATCGCTCTGTTATTACAAAAATATGTAAAGCCAGCTTGTAGGCTTAACTTGCGTGTACGAAACCGCTAGCGAACGTCACTCATTAGGCTACGGTGCAAAAGTTAGCTTGCCAGGTCGGTTAACAGGCTAAATTAAATGGTTTATTGTGTCCGAAAGTGTCTTATTGGTATCACACACAAGCAATGAGGTTAGTTTGTAACAACATACACGTTTAACCACAGTCCTTAGCTTCCTAGCTAGCAAACCTCACTAGCCCTTGCCATTAACTTTCTATGTACTGTGCTAGCTAGCTCAGTTTAGGCGAAGTGTAAAAGTATTACGTGTTGGAAAGTGAGTTTTATTGGCATCACACAAGCAAGGACAACAGCGAAAAGCTCTGTTTTGACTAGGAGACTGGAAGGACTAGAAGAGTTCTTTTGACGAGTAGAGTCAAGTAGATCGTCTTGTGCTTCTCATGTTGTGAAAAAATCCTCTAGCAAATCCTCACTTCAAATTTCGAGGTTGTTTGTCGTGATCTGCTGATGTCACTGCGACAACCAATCTGCGCGAGGTAGCCACTAGTACTGCCCATAGACCTAAAAGCAACTCTACCGGGCCGTTTTTAGTACATACCCTCCATCAGGTACTCCTTTAGTTCCTGTAAATGGCCCTGAAGACGGCCCTCTCGGACCGGCCCGGTCGGTGGAGACACGCGCACACGGCGAAGTCCCTGAAAAACGGCCCGATAGTTCCGATAGTGGAAACACGCCTATTATTTCCATCGAACCGGTCGACCTCGAAGGCCGTTATCCCGCTTATCTCCCGTTTGTATTCACAACCTGTATATTTAGAACATAGTTTGATTCCACCGTGGCGTCCGTTAACATCGCTAAAACTGTCTTGACTGTGGGACTACTTTCCGCCACATATCAACTTTCTACTTGCAGGACAAAACTGCCGTTACTAGTTCTAAAATGGATGGTTGCTATGGCCAAAAGCCAGTCGTTAGTTCTAAATGGCTGGTTGCTACGGCCAAAAGCCAGTCGTTAGTTCTATCTCTCCCGTTGTCAAGCGGCCATATCCCAGGATTCTGATTAACTTTAACTTTGAAAGATCGCTACTTGTATAGCCTACATGGCATCCAACTAGCTACAATCCACCTCCGTCATATGCTACAATGTTACTATGGTTCTGCACGTCTGTATTTCAGCTTGGATGCAACGTTACAGTTCATTTAAACTTCGCAACGAGTTTGGCGAATTAATATTCAAGTGTGATACGGGAACTACTTCACAGGTAGCAGGTTATACGAAGTTATCTCCCTCAACAATGGAATTCTCTTCTCTGATTGGCTAATGGGGTGGCCATTAACTTCGTATAACCTGCTACTTTCGAAGTAGTTCCCGTATCACACTTGAATATTAATTCGCCAAACTCGTTGCGAAGTTTAAATGAACTGTCACGTTGCATCCAAGCTGAAATACAGACGTGCAGAACCATAGTAACATTGTAGCATATGACGGAGGTGGATTGTAGCTAGTTGGATGCCATGTAGGCTATAAAAGTAGCGATCTTTCAAAGTTAAAGTTAATCAGAATCCTGGGAAATGCCCGCTTGACAACGGGAGAGATAGAACTAACGACTGGCTTTTGGCCGTAGCAACCAGCCATTTAGAACTAACGACTGGCTTTTGGCCATAGCAACCATCCATTTAGAACTAGTAACGGCAGTTTTGTCCTGCAAGTGGAAAGTTGATATGTGGCGGAAAGTAGTCCCACAGTCAAGACAGTTTTAGCGATGTTTCCGGACGCAACGGTGGAATAAAACTATGTTCTAAATATACAGGATATGAATACAAACGGGAGATAAGCGGGATAACGGCCTTCGAGGTCGACCGGTTCGATGGAAATAATGGCACGGCGGAGGTAACTCCGTCTCCGTGCTTCGCACGTCGCCGGAGTTCTAGACCTCCACCTGGCCATTATTTCCATCGAACCGGTCACCTCGTCGGCCGTTATCCCTTACTTAATGGCCACCCCATCAGCCAATCAGAGAAGAGAATTCCATTGTTGAGGGAGATAATCATCAGTAACAAAATCAGTTTATACGTTTTCTTTCAAGGTGCCTGCATTCTTTTTCTTTTCTTCAGAATTTTTGGAAGTAATGTTGTGTTTGTTATTTTTTTTGTATGTTTATTATCACACATCAGACTATTATCTATACAGAAATCTGTGATTTTTGATTGATCAAGAGGGAGGACTGTAGAACTCTAGAATAATCTTACATACTTCTGATGTGTTTATATGTTAGCCATAGAATATTATATACTGTATGTATGTGAATGCATACCATTGTACATTACTTTCTGTCTCTAGAAAGGCTGACTCTAAGCTCTGATATTAAGTGCACATTTAGGCCTGTTTACCACAAAGGCATAGCCTTCCTCAGGAACATCAGTCATAACAATAGGCCAAGGGAGATAACAGCCAGAGGCTGTGTGTCCGGATTTTGCCACCTGGTCAGAGCAAGTCTTGTGCAATCGTTATCAATCCCTTCATGTGTTTAAGATTCATGTTAGAATGTTTTAGCTATAACTGACTTTGTCTAAGGAACTGACTTTGAGACGAATCGAGAAGCCAAACGCTGAGGCTGAGTATCTTCTGCAGAGATACTCTGCTGCCGCTTTTGATAGCAATCACGACTGTTAGACTCTGTTCAATTTTACTGTCTGAGACTTAGCCTGTGTACTGTTATCCATTGATTGTACCGTCTATAATAAATCATCATTCAATCGCCGATCCTGATCCAGCCGTCAAGCTTTATTGACCACCTTCAATTCAGACATTTGACATTAGAACTAAAACACAACGCAAACCACTCGAAGATCCAACAGAGGGAATTATGATGACAAGTGAATGCATCAATGCTTGCATGCACAATGACAGGATTCCTCCAAGTTTGCCTTGCTAAAACAGATGTGTGTGCGTTTACATGCACACGAATAAAACAATTACTGGCAATGATCAGGTAACTAGAATAAACTGTTCAAGGTGTATATATGTCTCAAAGAAATCAGAATATTGACAGAAACCAGGTGTGTTAAACAACTTTTTCATAAACTGGCAGTAAACCAATAATGAATATCAGTTTATTCTGTTTACATGAAAACCCCCCGATAATTTTCAGTTTTTGAGTGTGCATGCACTGTAAACACGCCCAGTTGACACGTTTACATGATGTTTTTTTTAATAACAGATTAATTATTTGAAATTAAATAGTTCGGAATTAAAATATTCTCCTTCGAGTTGACATGGAAATAATAATTCCGAATTGAAGTATACATGGAAAATAAGTTAATTCGGCTTTATTTATTCCGCTCAACGTCTGGGGGTCAGGAAGGGTTCTGATTGGACAAGCGGTATTCAAACGTAGCCTAATTAAGGTCTACTGGAAGAAAACAAACTCCAGCTGGCTACCGGCTTTTTACCATCTTGGTTTACCGTTACGCCATGGACACAAACATAATAATAACTGTTAATCAATTCCGCTTTGAAATCGGAATAAACCACCCACTTACTTCGGAATTAAGTTTAATTTAGAATAATCATTTTCATGCGGAGTCAAGTGTTTGCGTGGACTTTTTAAAGTGGAATTGATTTTTATTCAGAATTAAGTTAGCTTTATTCAGAATTAAAGCTCTCATGTAGACGCAGCAAGTGTGTGTGTTGCTGTGCACAGTATGTGAGGATACCAGTAGGGGACACCGGGGACAGCTGCAACAGGGGACAGTTGCAACAAGGTGTACTCCTCCATAACAGTGTTTTCTTTACTTTAACTCTTGTTATTTAAAGTAGAAGGCCAGAGTTTTTGGCAAATGGTTTATGGCATTTTCCGACTGAGTAAGGGGAGAGGAGCATTAAAGATAAGCTGCACATACTCTCCAGACTGTCTACCAGAGTAATGGCAACTTAATAATGTGCATTTCGATGTACAGTATGCAAAAAGATTAAGTTGCATTTTCAGAAAATGCCAACAAATTAAGTACAGTCAATGTCAAAAATATCAGCATATAAAAACAGGTAGCATTTACATGAATCAATACTACACTGAAAATAAAGAATCACTGGATTTACTTGATTTGATCATGTACATCGGTTGCACGGTTTTAAGATGAAGTCATATGGACAATAGCACTGAACATCTTTTTACAGTGCATTTTGTCAAGTTCCGCATCCATTGCTGCTTGGTCAGATAAAAAATGGCCATGCAGCGTTAAAAAAAACCTGCATTAAAACTAGGGCTGAACGATTTTGGAAAATAATCTCCAGTAAATGAGTTTTTCCCCCAATATTGTTATTGTGTTATTGTAATTTAATATGTGATATTAACACACACACACACACACACACACACACACACACACACACACACACACACACACACACACACACACACACACACACACACACACACACACACACACACACACACACACACACACACACACACACACACACACACACACAATTGCTCTATCCTATACCCCCATAGTGTTTTATTGATTTACAAAGGCACATACATGATTACACTTATAAATTCTACTGCTCTTCCTACTATTCATCCTGCACACTTATGATGTTATGTTAATAATAATAATGTTGCACACTGCACACTGTTACCACACTGCACATGGCTGTACATACTGCACATACAGTATCTGTCTATATGGTTCATACTGAATATCCTTATTTATTCTGTTTTTCTTATAATATATTCTGCCAATCCACTTACTATGTTACTGCTACAACATTGCACATCTGTACATGTTATTCATAGTTTGTTCATATTACGTAGCCATGATTATTCATGCTCTTAAAGGAAACTGCTAATGCATTGCACATATCTATATTTAATTCATATTACTCTAAACCAACTGTATTCTACTGCACTATATTTCTTGTCTGGGCTGTGTTTTGTATATTACATTGCACTTTTCTGCTTTTTGCACTTCTGGTTAGACACAGACTGCATTTTGTTGTATTTGTACCTGCACTCTGTACAATGACAATAAAGCTGAATCTGTAATCTACTTCTCTCTCTCTCTCTATCTCACACACACACACACACACACACACACACACACACACACACACACACACACACACACACACACACACATTCTCACACACACACACACACACACACACACACACACACACACACACACACACACACACACACACACACACACACACATTCCCCTCCATGCACAACATGGGTCAGAACAATCTTGCAACACAATGGCCGCGCTTCCCAGATTCATTAAGAAGCTCTCAACGCTAAGATCTTCTTTGGAGCGCTCTTAAGAACGTTGTGAAAGAAGAACGTGTTTCCCAGAGTCGCTCTTAGCTTAAGAAGATCTTTCACTAAGAAGGAAACGTAAGATGGAGCTGACCCACTCTTAACAGCCTTCTTAACGATCAAATGCTCAGTGAGCAGGCACAGCACAGCACACAGCACAGGCTGCAGAAGTGCCGCAAGGGTGCAGCAAATTACCTTCAGAAACAATATATTTAAGCTCACGATATTCACACGGCCCAAAACATTAACGGCCCACCGGGAACCCTCCCGAATCTCCCGATAAGCCACCCAGGCCTGCAAACACACACACAAACACAAACACAAACACAAACACACACACGCGTACGCACGCACGCACACACGATACATGCGTAGCCTAATTTGCTCCTGTAGGGGGAACACGGGGGGCTGTGTGTGACTTGTGCGCTGATAAAGGGGTGGGTGATCAATTTGCCTGGCATCGATTGATTCAGTTTCAGCACCACCGTGGTGAACAGCTCTCGATAAAAGCTTCTTTGGCTTGATCTTAAGGTTCTCCTAAGAACCCGTCTGGGAAACACCCGTATCTCAGTGCTCCTTCTTAGCGATTCCTTCTTTGGAGCCCTCTTAAGTCCTTAAGAAAAATCGAATCTGGGAAACGCGGCCAATGACAGTTCAGCTTACTGTTCACTACAGTATCAACACCGCAGCGCAAATGAACACTCATGCATGCAAATTAACAACTTTTTTTGTTTGAGAAAACAAACAATGCAGGTACGCAGGCACTAATAAATCATCTATGGAGGGCATGATGTTTTCTCCTCGAATTTCCAAATATGCTCCTTCACATTTTACTGATGTCAAGTGCCAGAGGAAGGGAAATGGCCCTAAAGCATCACTTGGCCATGGTCAAGCTTCACTTTAAACATGGTGCACCTTTCAGGGTATTCATTCTTTATCCTCTACATAACCACTGGTCTGGAGGTCCAAAAAGATCCTGGAGGTCCTGTTGTCACTCATTTATATGGTTTTGGCTAAGTGTTCTGTTTTGATTATGCTTATAGAACAGCAGTATGTTTGGATGAGGAAGAATAAAGCATACATTAAAAAGTGCACCCTGTCTAAACTGATGCATGTAATAACTGATACTCTAGGCCAATTTTGCTTCATCTGCACTGATAATCAGCAACATATCAAGGAGAAGGTAAAAGTCATTCAAATATTTGGAAATCCCAGGAGAAAACATCATGCCTCATAGAAATCCATGGAACTCTAGGTTATTGAATTTGATCTTGTCCTTTAGAAATGGACAGACATCAGTAAGGAATGCTACTAGAGCTGACATACGCATAGTCTTTAAAGCGCAAAAGACGTTTTTTGTCTGACAAGACTTGACCGTGTAAGTTTGACAGTATTCATTAGCATTTTGGAGATATTTTGTGTTGAATCTGGGGAAATTCTGGGCATTTTCAGCATTTAACAGTGCTGTGGGGTTGTATTAGTTAATAAGTTGTTATTGTTGATGTTATTAGACCTTTGACTTGAATGAAATCGTTAGGTTATAACATAGCTTTTGTGTGTGATACAAAGAAGACTGCCCAATTACTGTAATAGGTTCTCTTGTAGCTTCTCCCTTAGCTGAACAGGACCAATTTAAAAATGTTCATGATCACAACAACTAGCAAATACGACTCCACTATACCATGGTGTGAAATGAGAGAACATCTAAAAATGGTAAATCAGCAATAACAATAGTGTCCTTCACTTCCTCAAACTTGACTTCCACACACACTGTCACCAAACACCACAGAGAAGCTGATAGGCTATCTGATAAACGGACGTGCCTGTAAATTGTATTTTTCTTTTTGCATGTTGTAAGGCTACAGCCAGACATTGAAATTTCAACTGAAGTATCGACATTGAGAATAATACATGCTTTGTTTTTTTTGCTTCTGTAACTCCCCTGCTCTGTGGTTGTTTTTACACCTTGTGAGTGGGCGAGAATGAATTTGGACACATCCCCCTCTCTCATTCATTCATGCTAGGCTACCTGTTTCAACCTGTCGGGCAGGTATTTCAGCCAAAGCCCTATCAGATGAGTTGCTTTCTCAGTCTGAACCATGTAGGGTGTGTCTAGGCAGTATATTTCCATGACTATTACCAAGTAACACTAGTCTGTGCATTCACTATGTCATTTTAAGATAAGGTTAGGCTCATCTAATTTCCATCAACGTGATTTCATTAATTATAGGCTATTCATCAGTTCGCATTGTTATTAGGTCCCTTACTTTAACAAGTGTTTCTTTTTCGATCATTCAATTAATCCAAACTACCATAAGGGAGTGGGTGGTCACATTTTGAATATTGACGCTGCCAGTATTCTGAACCGGCTTGGAACAACAACATATGCCTCAATAGCGAGTTTATGCAAACAGACCTAATTTAAAAGCAGAAATGTCAAAAGCTTGTCTTGTCAGCCTAACTCGCACAATACATTAATATAGGGCCTATCCTAAATTACCTCAACATGCCAGGTGATCTGAGCTTTCGACAACCACTGTCTGATCTCCATGTCTCACAATAACTCAGGTTATCGTAAAGAGTTAGTCTTGGATATGCGACTCTTGACATTTTAGGAGTAGCCTAAGTTAGGCTAGCCCTATTCTATCGATGATACAAACTACGAACAGAGACCAAATTGGCGAAATTAATCAAATCCGCGGAAACAGACCGCTGCTCGTGACAGTTGACTATTCATGTGTAGCCAAACTGGACACACCCATCCCTCAATTTAAAATTGCCTACTTAATCACATAACCTACGTAGGCTAGGTAAATCGAGGCCAATAAAACAAAATGTAGCTAATGAGACCAAACTTACCAGAGGTTTATCGGTTAGGCTGCATAAGTCGCTCTCTGAATCACCCACTATGAAGAGCTGTGCTGCGGTGTTGACCTGCGCACACCTATGTGACATGCATGTGCGGATGTAAAGGTAGCCTAGGTAAGGTTGCAACGATGTGTTTTGGTCTCTTCAGGGAGGAAGTGGCCTATCCTGATCAACTGTGAGTAAATTATTCATGAGTTTCATCATGTCCCTTGCCAAATGTGTAGGGACTGTCTGATCATTTGTATCCCAAAACCCAAGAGTTTAGCCCCATTGTGAATCCGGAAATGTTGAGTAGTACACCAAAGTTTTACTGCAGATATGTGAAGTATGGGTTCCCAACATACATAAACTGCCGGACGTTACATATTTTGCATAGCAGAATCGTCCAGGTTTACAATAGATTTTGCACTGTGTGACCAGTTTCTTCAATTAATTAATTTCTTAATTAATTTCGGACAACATTTTAGTTTATTTTCATGGTTTATTTTCATGGTTTCATGGCAATAATTTGACATTTTAAAATCACAAAAGCTCTTGCTATTTGACATGAATGTTGAACCTAAATTTGTTGTTGTAAAGCAAGGGAGTAGTCTAGTTTTTAAGTAGGCTATAGCCTATTGAAACATTTAAAAATGTATGGAAAAGTTAATCATAAAGGGATTAAATTCACCAACTAGCATGTCTTCCAGCAGAATGGCGGCGTTATTGTAAGCCTACTCCGCATCTATCAAGCTAATCACAAACAACTGAAAGCGCAAGCATTTTTGCCATGAGATTTACAGTCAGTTGGAATGATATTTGAATTTCTGACAATTTGAGTGTCTAGCCTATGTGTTGACTTTCAAGTCATGTTTACTTTCATGTCGAAATTCAAAATTTCTTTATACAGGTGGGTCTCAAAAAATTAGAATATTATGGAAAAGTTTATTTCCCCTCGTAATTGATTTCAAAAAGTGAATCTTTCATATATTCTAGGCTACATCCATTAGATATAAAGAAATATTCAAGCCATTTTATTTTTAATCTGGATGTTTACAGCTTACAGAAGAGGAACACTCCTAAATCAGTTTCTCAAAATATTAAAGAGGTTATATAGAATATAATAGAATAGTGTACAAAATCCCTGCTCCTCCCAAAAAGGGACGTTGTCTCTTTAAGAGCATCTCGCGTTGTCCACGAGGGTTATGTGTGTACGCATGCTTTTCTTTTGGTGCGCGATCTGAAGGTGTAGAGACGTTACTGTTAGTCCAGCACATTGTTTGAAAACGTAGCACTTTATTTTGTCCTGTTGTGCGTTGCTGACCAAATGTAAGTGACATTTACTGTTAACTGTTGTTTAATAAGAGTACAATGTCTAAAAACATATTAGTTTAATTGCCGCGAATGTGTGGATGTTTAGCCATGTAAGTCACGTTATTTTAGGCTTCCCACGTGTTACTTTATACTGCCACTTCGTGGTGTTATTACTAACATTTACCCTCTTCAGTATAGTAACGTATATTTAGCATTTCTTGATTACACAGTAACAATCTGATTCTGATTGTATTCTGTATTTATTATTTTCTAGAAACCACAACTTGATACAACACATGACAAACAATACAACTTAACAAATTATAATTCAACATACAAGTCAGATACTTTTGGATTGTGGAATAAATGGTCAATAACATCTCCCTGGAAGATTTGCATTCTTTCTGACCGAAGAATTAGACCAGCAGTTGTACGACCCGCAACACATTTAATTATTTCCTACAAAATTGGTCCTTCTGAGCCGGAGAGTACATCTGCTGCGTCATGGATCCTTCCAGAGATGTCCAGGATGGAGCACATTTGCCTGATTCTCGTCCCATACGGAGCCGGCATCCCCCTGCCTACTTAGAGAACTATGTGCTCAGCCATCCACATCAGCCCAATCTCATTCCCTCCACTGGTAATGTGACTTCTTCTGAAAGACTAGTATCACGTGCAAGCCATGAAGCTAACACCAGTTATGTATCATCTGCACCTTCTGGAGCTGCAAGCAGAGACCTTGGACTACTAGACCATCTAGAAGAGAGATGGCGAAGCCTAAGCATTGAGCTGAGAGAGCTCCAGGTAGTAATGGAAGATGCTAGAAGAACACCCTATCCGCCAAGCTCTCTGAGTTTTTCCCAAGAGTATCCAAGGTCAACTTTCCTTAACCAGCGGTATAGCAGTAGCCTGCCACATTTTCCCTTTGCTCGTTCATCAGTGGCTACTATCCATTCACCACAGAGAACTCCTCTCGAGCCTTCTACAGCTTCACAGCCCTCATGGACTGAGCCACCTAGTCATTCCTATGTGCGGGAACTGACTAATCCATTTATGTCTTCAACAGCCACTGAGTCATGGCCACTGGAGCTGCAGCCAAGGCAACCAGTGTCTGTTGGGGGACATTACCAACCCGCGGCTACTACTACAACGTGGACGGAGTCTCATCTGACGCCGGGACAGTTGATGCTTCAGACCACAAGGGAGCCCGGGGTTGTTCCCTCTTCACCGCACTCACATTCAACTCCAGTGCAATCTCCTCTTCTGCGGATGTCGCCGCCACCTGTGCAGCCTGCACCCGTGCAGCCACAACCTGTGCAGCCTGCGCCCGTGCAGCCACAACCTGTGCAGCCTCCGCCTGTGCAGCCACAACCTGTGCAGCCTGCGCCAGTGCAGCCACCACCTGTGCAGCCTGCACCCGTGCAGCCGCAACCTGTCCAGCCTGCGCCAGTGCAGCCACAACTTGTGCAGCCTGCACCAGTGCAGCCTGCACCCGTACAGCCGCAACCTGTCCAGCCTGTGCCTATGCAGCCACCGCCTGTGCAGCCTCCGCCTGTGCAGCCACCGCCCGTTCAGCCTCAGCCTGTCTGGCCTCCGCCTGTGCAGCCACCGCCTGTGCAGCCTCCGCCAGTCCAGCCACCGCCCGTTCAGCCTCAGCCTGTCTAGCCTCCGCCTGTCCAGCCACCGCCTGTGCAGCCTCCGCCTGTCCAGCCACCGCCTGTTCAGCCTCAGCCTGTCCGGCCTCCGCCTGTGCAGCCACCGCTGGTCCAGCCTCCGCCTGTGCAGCCCCCACCTGTTCAGCCTCAGCCTGTCTGGCCTCCGCCTGTGCAGCCACCGCCCGTTCAGCCTCAGCCTGTCTGGCCTCCGCCTGTGCAGCCTCCGCCAGTCCAGCCACCGCCTGTTCAGCCTCAGCCTGTCCGGCCTCCGCCTGTGCAGCCACCGCCGGTCCAGCCTCCGCCTGTGCAGCCTCCGCCATTCCAACCATTGTTGGGGCCACAGTATCCAGAGTACCCTGCCCCTCACAGACCAGGGTATCTGCCTTATGCAGTGCCACCCTTTCATCCATCTAATGGGCCTCATCCCTGGTACCCATATCATTATCCAGTGCCTCCTCCCTTTGCCTACCCTACAGCTGATGCTGGATCTCCTGGTTTGATGGAGATGGCAATAGCTTCATCATATGGGATTCCTAAGCCTAAGCTAGCTGCATTCTCATCTGGCAAAGAGAGTGATTTCATCGTTCTAAAGAAAGGCTTGGACACTGTTTTAGGCCCTCATCGCCATCTGACAGAGGATTATAAGTTTCAGGTCCTCCTTGACCTATTGAAACTGCCTGCAGCTTATCAGTTAGCTAAGAGGTACATAAACAGCCAACAGCCTTACAGCAGTGCGATGCATGCCTTGGACCAGAGATATGGCCAACCTCGATCACTCATCCAAAGTGAATTAAAGGCACTTCAGCAGACACCTGCGATCAGAATCGGAGATGCTCAAGGCTTTGAAGACTTCAGCACGGCAGTCAACTCACTAGTTGGTATGCTAAATTCCACAGACGGGCCTGCCAGATATGAGCTTCAATGTGGCTCACATGTTGACACCTTGCTTAGCAAACTCCCTGTGAACTACAGAGACTCCTTTGTGGAACACTGTCTGAGGCGAGGTATCATCACAAGTGGGTCGAGCAGAACATACACTCTGGTTGATTTAGCTACATGGTTGGAAACTAAATCACAGGCTCTCCAGATATCTCGTCGCGCCTCAGAAGGGACACAAGGGCAAGCTGAACGTGGTGTATCCAGGTCTGCAAAACATCCAAAGGGAAAGCACACCACAGTGTTGTTGAATACTGCGCAGGATACTCCACAAACATCAAAGCCCATTCAGCCTTCGGCTGAATCTGCATCATCAAAGAAACGTGAACGATTCAAGCCTTTTTGTCCATATTGTAAGAATCAAGAGCATTATCTAAATGGATGTTCAGACTTCACTAAATTGAACTCCTCCCAGAAGGCCGAATGGATCAAACAACAGAACAGGTGCTGGAGATGTGGTAGAGGTCACAAGCCTGACAGTTGCACTTTAAAGAAGCCCTGCTCCACATGTGGTGAACAACACCTGCTCACTCTGCATGAGGTAGCGACTACATCACGACAGAGTGTCCTGACTGTCAGCACTGCATCTACCGTCGTTTACATGGACCAGGTCAGTCACTCACGTCGAGTGATGCTCAAAGTTGTTCCTGTCCGTTTACGTCATGGAAGAAGGACTCTGGACACTCACGCGCTGCTTGACGATGGCTCCGAGAGGACTATCATATTGCCTGCTGCAGTGAAACATCTTGGCCTCAAAGAGGAGCCTGAATGTCTTACTCTGAGAACAATCAGACAGGACATCGTCCAATTGCAGGGAGCTTCTGTTACACTGGAGATATCTGCCATATCCAACCTTGGTGTCAAGCACAAGCTCCAGAGAGCATTCACTTCTGCAGAGTTGAACCTTGCAGAGCAATCCTGCCCAGCTGACGTTCTCAAGAGAAAGTATCATTACCTACGAGATGTTCCTATTACTGCCTTCAGCAAAACAAAACCCTTGATTCTAATTGGGTCAGACAACCCACATCTGATCACAGCCATACATCCAATCCGCATGGGATCACCAGGCACTCCTGTTGCTGTGTGCACTCAGTTAGGATGGGCTATCCAAGGACCTGCAACCTTCCTACAACAGCCCTGCCGACAGAGTTCCTGCCTACACATCTCCTTTCTATCACCAGCTCAAGAGCTACGGCATAATGTGGAGAAATTGTGGCAGCTGGACACTCTGCCACAACACCATGGTAAGGAGATAACACGGTCCAAGCAAGACAATGCTGCACTTGCTCTGCTGGAGAAGGATTCAGTGCGGGTCGAGGTGGATGGTGTAAAGAGATATGCTACACCTCTTCTCTGGAAGAAAGACATCCCTGTGCTTCAAGCACCATCTTCTGCTGTAATGGGGCTCCTGCGAGGTACTGAGCGACGGTTGTCAAGTAATCCAGAACAGGCCTCCATCTACAACAAAGAAATACACAAATTGGAGGAAGCTGGATATGCTGTGAGAATAACCGGTGAGGAAGCTGAGAATTCCCTCAACTCATGGTATATTCCCCATCACATGGTGTACCATAATGGGAAAGCAAGAGTTGTGTTCAACTGCTCTTTCACGTATCAGGAGCTCAACCTCAACAACAACCTGCTACCTGGTCCCACCCTAGGTCCACCCTTAGTGGGAGTACTACTCAGGTTTAGAGAGCATGCTGTTGCCATCAGTGGTGACATTCGTGCAATGTTTCACCAGGTGAGGCTCCTCACAAAAGATCAGCCTTTCTTGCGCTTCCTGTGGCGAGACATGGAACGAGACCGGAAGCCAGACATATATGAGTGGCGTGTGTTACCATTTGGGACTACATGCAGCCCCTGCTGCGCCACTTATGCAGTCCAAAGGCACGTCAGGGACCATGCAGAGGGCAATGAAGATGTGATGGAATCAGTCTTGAGCGCCTTCTATGTGGACAACTGTCTTCAGTCTCTGCCATGTCCTCAGCAGGCCAAAGCACTCATAGTCAAAATGAGAGCTTTATTTGCCAAAGGTGGATTTGATGTCAGGCAGTGGGCCAGCAATATTCCAGATGTAGTTTCCCATCTCCCCTCTGACGCCAGGTCAGAGTCCTGTGAACTTTGGTTCTCAGCCAACAAGACAGAGCCTCAAGAGTCTACTCTTGGTCTTCGTTGGCACTGCCTTTCTGATGAGCTAGGTTACAAGCATAGATTCACCCCCAACACAGAGCCTACCATGAGGATGGTGTATCGCGTACTTGCAAGCCAGTATGATCCTTTGGGGTTCATAATCCCATATACCACCAGGGCTAAAGTACTGGTACAGGCACTGTGGCGGACTGAGCGTCAGTGGGATGATCCCATTCAAGATGACTTGCTTCCAATATGGCAGGCATGGGAATCTGAGCTGGTTGACCTGCAAAATGTCACCATTCCCCGGCGTTACACTCCATTCAACATCACAAATGAAGAAGTGGAGTTGCATGTATTCAGTGATGCATCAGAGAAAGCGTATGGGGCTGTGGCTTACCTGCGTGTGGTGGACACAGCTGGTCAAACTCATGTCTCATTCATAATGGCACGATCACGGGTTGCCCCCAAGAGGCAGTTATCGATCCCGCGTCTAGAATTATGTGCAGCGCTGAGTGGCGCCCAACTTGCCAAAGTCCTGAATGGAGAGCTCACACTACCCATCAAACGCTGCATCATGTGGTCAGATTCCACCACCGTATTGAAGTGGATCCAGTCTGAATCTCAGCAATATAAAGTGTTTGTGGGAACTCGTGTTGCCGAAATACAAGAGCTGGTTGGTGCTGATAATTGGAAGTATGTCGATTCCAAGAATAATCCAGCGGACGACATAACCCGAGGACTGAGTTTGGTCCAGCTTGCACAACCCAATCGCTGGCGTAACGGCCCTCCTTTCCTTCAGCATCCACTTGAGCATTGGCCAGTTTCTCCCTCCATGGTTGTGGATGATGCTACAGAGCTTCGACAGGGTCTCTTCTGTGGTACTATTTCCACCACCGACGCATCACTTCCTGACTTGAGTTCCTGTGTATCGTGGGATGACCTTTTACTTACCACTCATCAGTCCCTCCATGGGGCGGCCTCACCATCTATGACAGCATCTGAACGAATTGAAGCTGAAGTTGCCCTTCTAAAGAGAGCACAACTTGAGAGCTTTCCTGAAGAGGTGACGGCACTCAAAGCTGGCAAGGTCATACGAGCTAGCAGCAGACTGAGTTCCCTTTCACCTGCATTGGATGGAGTTCTTGGACTCATAAGAGTTGGTGGTAGGCTTCGTAAGGCTGAAGAGCTAGGTGAAGACACTCTTCATCCTATCCTCCTCTCCCCTGATCACATGATTACCCGTCTCTTGATCCAGGACTATGACAAGCGCCTCCTTCACCCCGGTCCTGAGAGGGTCTTTGCTGAAGTCAGGAGGTCATATTGGATACTACGAGGACGTCAGGCCATCCGAAAGCATCAGAGACTGTGCGCTGAATGTTGTAAGTGGCGCAAAAGGCCTGTGGTACCTCAGATGGCTGATTTGCCAGCTGCGCGGCTCCGTCTGAATCAGCCCCCTTTCTGGTCCACAGGAGTCGACTGTTTTGGCCCTTACAATGTGAAAGTAGGCAGAAGACAGGAAAAAAGGTGGGGAATCATATTCAAGTGCCTGACCACAAGGTGTGTCCATATGGACCTCCTCTGTCATATGGATACAGATTCTTTCCTCCTTGCCCTTCGAAGATTCGTGGCCAGGCGAGGGAAACCCTTTGAGCTCATCTGCGATCAAGGTACTAATTTTCGTGGAGGGGACAGAGAACTCAAAGAGGCCCTTGCTCAACTTGAACCTTCCCTCAAAGAACAGCTTGCTGGACAGAGTATCTCCTTCAGATACAATCCTCCCCATGCACCACACTTCGGAGGAGCATGGGAAAGGGAGATAAAATCTGCCAAGGCTGCCCTTCAAGTGGTACTTAGAGATCAGCCAATGCCTGAGGAGGTTCTTGCCACAGTGTTAGTGGAGGTTGAAGGAATTTTAAATTCAAAGCCACTGGGATATGTATCATCAGATGTGGCAGACCCAGACCCAGTCACGCCTAATCTGCTCTTGATGGGGCGGCGTGATGCATCCCTGCCACAGGCCTTGTATGGGCCTGAGGCTCTACTGGGACGAAGACGCTACCGACACAGCCAGGTCATCGCTGACCACTTCTGGAGCCAGTTCATCCGAAGATACCTACCCAACCTTCAACTGCGGCAGAAATGGAAGGGCTCTACAGGCGATCTCTCTGTTGGACAGGTAATCCTTGTGATGGATTATCAACTCCCTCGTGCCTTGTGGCCTGTTGGACGGGTGAGCAAGGTTATCACAAGTGATGACGGGAAGATCCGGACAGCTGAAGTGGACATCAATGGCAAGACTTATCTTCGTCCAGTTGCCAAACTGATTGACTTGCCTGAAATGCCCAATGATGTAACTGGGGTAACTTAAACACTGGTGCGCAGGGACTTTATGTTGTTCACAAATTTAGCTAGTAAATTTGGGGGCGGCTGTACAAAATCCCTGCTCCTCCCAAAAAGGGACGTTGTCTCTTTAAGAGCATCTCGCGTTGTCCACGAGGGTTATGTGTGTACGCATGCTTTTCTTTTGGTGCGCGATCTGAAGGTGTAGAGACGTTACTGTTAGTCCAGCACATTGTTTGAAAACGTAGCACTTTATTTTGTCCTGTTGTGCGTTGCTGACCAAATGTAAGTGACATTTACTGTTAACTGTTGTTTAATAAGAGTACAATGTCTAAAAACATATTAGTTTAATTGCCGCGAATGTGTGGATGTTTAGCCATGTAAGTCACGTTATTTTAGGCTTCCCACGTGTTACTTTATACTGCCACTTCGTGGTGTTATTACTAACATTTACCCTCTTCAGTATAGTAACGTATATTTAGCATTTCTTGATTACACAGTAACAATCTGATTCTGATTGTATTCTGTATTTATTATTTTCTAGAAACCACAACTTGATACAACACATGACAAACAATACAACTTAACAAATTATAATTCAACATACAAGTCAGATACTTTTGGATTGTGGAATAAATGGTCAATAACATCTCCCTGGAAGATTTGCATTCTTTCTGACCGAAGAATTAGACCAGCAGTTGTACGACCCGCAACACATTTAATTATTTCCTACAAATAGAATAGAAAGCCTTTATTGTCATTATACACAGTACAATGAGATTTAAAGCCTCTGGCCTCTGTGCAGCTAGAGTGCCACACTGTCACACCATGGTCAGCAGGCTCTCGATGGTGGAATGGTGGAAAGTCATTAGCTGAGTGTTTAGTTAGGGTGACCAGATGTTCTCTTTTTCCAGGACATTATAGGTCTCTTTTTGAGACCTAATGATCATCCAGAATTTTGTTCTTCTAGAGCCTCAAACGTGTTTACAGCGAATTTGCATCACATTTCTCTCCGTCGTTCACAAATGAATACAAAACAGCGTTTTCTCTTGTGTCCTCTTTTTCACAAACCAAAAAGAGGACACATTCTGGTCACCCTTTAGTTGCTCCTTCCTGAGCACCCTCAGGAAGTGCGGCCACTGCTAGACCTTCTTGACCAGTGTTGACTGACAGAGTCAGAGAGAGAGACAGAAAAGTTGACCTTTTGAAGATAAACTAGATGTACCGCAAAGCAGTACAAAATATGACCGCCGTGTAGTCCTGCACATTCTCTCCACAAAAATGAATCGTCAATTATTGTCAATTATGTTTCCATCTTCTACTCCATCCCCTGCTGCAACTTTTATGTAGCCTAAATTAGTGTGTGCATGTGTGCTTCTCTGGCTGTGAGTTTTCGCTTGTGATGGGGATAAAGGGATGTGTGTGTGTGTGTGTGTGTGTGTGTGTGTGTGTGTGTGTGTGTGTGTGTATGTGTATGTGTCTGCTTTCCTGTGTTTGTGTTTTATGTGTCTGTGTGTCTGCATGTTCACTTGTGAGTGTGTGTGTGTGTGTGTGTGTGTGTGTGTGTGTGTGTGTGTGTGTTTTTATGTGTGTGTGTGTGTGTGCGTGTATGTTTGTGGGGGTGTGTTTGTGCATGCGTGTGGGTGTGTTTGTGCATGCGTGTGTGTACGTATTTATGTGTGTGTGCATGCAGGTGCGTGCTTATGCCTGCCTGTCTACTGTATGTCTATGTGTGTGTGTTTGTGTGTGTGTGTGTGTGTGTGTGCGTGTGTGTGTGTGTGTGTGTGTGTGTGTGTGTGTGTGTGTGTGTTTGTGTGTGTTTGTGTGTGTGTGTGTGTGTGTGTGTGTGTGTGTGTGTGTGTGCATGAATGTGAATGTGTGTACCTGCTTTTTCATGTTTAACTTGGTGGTGCTACACATGACATGAGTGGTTATGGGATGGCATGACATGGCCCCTTAAGACCAACAACGGTTCTCGAGATATTCACCAAAAACTGTTTCTGCCCTACCCTCCTTTCGGGAGGTCCAGTCCGGCAGGGGGGCATCGGATTAAAATGAAAAACAATGGTTCCATGCTATCCATGTGGGACTAAATGCCCACCAAGTTTTGTGCACCACGATCTTTCAGTCTCCCAGGAATCCTTGACAGATACTTGCTCCGCATAAAAACAAAAACCTGCCACTTCGCTGTGCGGCGGTCATAATTAACTAATCTGACTATTCTAAGTATTTCATTTATACACATTGTTAGGTCCATTTTAGGGGGACTTCAGCCATTATGGCATAAAACATTGTGGCCGCTGAACATGGCCTTTGCAACAGGCCTCTAACAGAGTTTGTTTTATTTTGTCTGAGTGACGACACTATTCTGTTGAAATGTACACACTCCCCGTGTAAGCACACAGCACACTGCATTAAAGTGTTTTGAACGAAGTGCACCATCTGAGAGACAGTGATTGTCAACTGTGAAGTCAGCTGTCATGTGGGTATCCTCCTGGCAACAGTCTTCTGTGCTGCTATCTTGCTAGGCCGTTAAAAGCTGACATCTTGCTTCCTTCTACGGCAGACATGTTAGACATCGAGGCAGCAAGGCAGCAGGCGGACAGACCCATTGATATAATTAGGCCTGTAAATTGTATAGGCTACTACTACTATGCTTGTAACCTGTCAGCTTGTAACCTTTATTTTAAACAGATAAAACAGAAGTTAGGGTTTTAGGTCCTAAAAAGATTAGGGACATCCTATCCACATCACAGGTTACATATAGTGATCTCTCACTGACCTCATCCACAAGTGTTAAAAATCTAAGAATTATAATTGATCAAGAACTTTTACTTAATAATCACATAAAACAGATCACAAAAACTTTTTCCATTTAAGGAACATTTCAAAGATAAGGAAGTCCTTATACCAGACACTGCAAAATCAATCCACACTTTTGTCACCTCCAGGTTAGACTATTGTAATGCGCTACATGCCGGCTGCAATAATACTTGTCTTAAAAGCTTACAGCTTCTACAAAACACAGCTGCTCCCACACTCACTAGGACCAAAAAAATATGAAAATATTTCCCCCATCCTAGCATCTCTACACTGGTTACCTGTTAAAAGTCAAATTGACTTAAAAATTCTACTTCTAATATACAAAGCCATAAATGGCAGGGCACCAGAATATATTAAAGATCTTAGTCCCATATAATCCACCAAGACCCCTACGATAACAAAATACCCTACTGGACTTCTTGTAATTCCAAGAATTTCAAAAACTATAGGAGGCAGAGCTTTTTGTTACCGTGCACCCCTTCTCTGGAATAATCTTCCTCCCTCAATTCGATTAGCAGACACCCTCCCTATTTTTAAGTCTAGACTTAAAACATACCTCTTGCTTCCCATAGTTAGGCATGGTGCAGTGTGGAACTTCAACCACCTCAGGGTCTTATTGGAACGGACCACCTCTGCTGTGGGCTTGTGTGACTGGAGCCCCAGTCATGCGTCCCATGGTGGCTACTGACCACATCTTTGCTGGTGCTGACTACCCTCCACCATGCCTTAGTTATGCTGCTATAGCATAGCGCTGTCATGGACTTTTCATGTGTCACGCCGTACAACTCCTCTTCTCCCCTCTCCCTCTGTCTCTTCCAACTCTCCCTCTTTTCTTCTCTCCTTGTCTTGTCATTCAACTCCCTCTACTTCCCTCTCCCCCTCTGCCTTTTCCCTCTATAGTATAATATTTTATATCACCATTGATATGCTTATTATTACTAACCATCATGACTTACAGTAATACTAACCCACTTTATTTCTCTTCCCTTTCCCCTATATACCATACTACCATAAAGGAAGCTTTTTTCCTCCACCAAGGAGATTAATGTTTTCATCGGGGTCTGTCTGTCTGTTTGTTTGTTTGTTTGTACACAAGATAACTCAAAAAGTAATGGATGGATTTCGACAAAATTACCTTCTGGATCCAGGAAGCACAGGCACACTACACTGTCACATCATGAAGAATGTTTTAGATAATGAATTCACTTTGCAATCAGCCTAAGCAGTATAAATAAGACACAGGTAAGCTATCCGTGTAGAGGGAACAGGCAGAGTGAGAATTAGAGGAGGCCTAGGAAGATGACGTAGAGGTGAAGAAGTAGGAGGAAGAGGAGGAGAAAGAGGTGAAAAAGCAAGAGGCAGAGGACAACAAGGACAAGGAGGTGAAGGAGGAAAAGGGGGAGTAAGAGGAGGACGAGGAGGGGAAGAGCAATGATAAAAAGAGTAAGAGATAGAATTACTGATGACATCAGAGCTGCAATAGTGGACCATGTAATCAACCATGGAATGACCTTGAGGGAAGCTGGTCAACGGGTTCAGCCTAACTTCAACCGAAATGTTTCCATAGAGCTGCTTTTGTCCGCAACTGGTTTACAGATAACCCCTCATACCCTCCATTCTTGAATCCAATTGAAGAGTTCTTCTCTGCCTGCATGCAGGGTCTATGACCGTCATCCCCATCAATGCTTAGCCCTTTTACTGTATAGGCAATGGAGGAGGCATGTGGGGATATTGACCAGTTATTGTGTCAGGCCTGGATACGGCATTCCAGAAAATATTTTCCCTGGTGCCATGGACTGGAGCACATTATGCAATGTAGATGAAATGTTGTGAACGGACCCAAAGAGACGACATGATTCGACATGACGTCAAGATGACTTTTTTTTTTTTTGTCTCAGTGAAATTGCTATTTTGTGTTTTGACTTGGATAAACACACTTTGTGTAGCCTTGGGCCTACTTGAAGTTTGCATCCCTGTTTACAGAACTAGCCTATGACAAAAGTATGACCTCAAGCTGACATATAGCCTACCTTGTGCACAGAGAAACCAAAAGCCAGATGTGTTTTGTAGGCCTATTCATACCATCAGCGTGTAGTTGGCACATTGTGTGTTTATGGCATGATGGCTTGTATAAACTGTTTGATTTGATACGAAAACACAATTTCTACGGAGGTGTGAAGTTAATCACGCTGTGTTAATAATTTGGTGAAAGGTTTTCTTATTTGCGTAGGCCTAGGCCTTTTTTTTTGCAAAAACAGGCAATATAATAGTTACGAAATATGTGCTTAAGCAATCAGGGGGAAAAATATTGTATATTGTCACATATCACCCTGGTCTGACCCATATTCTCTGCAACACATGGAATTCTCGGAAACGAATTCCGGGTTGTCTCGAACACAGCATCGCCCTAAGCTGCTGTCCTGTCCGGCAGGTTCAAAAACAGCAAGCGCTCGAATATACACGCGTTCCTTTCTAATGTTCGACCTGCGGAATTTCAAGCCAGCAAAAACGGGTTCCGAGTTGTCTCGAACGCGGCAGAACGACATACCGATTGACACATTTCCGCCCTATTTCCTTATTGCAAATGTTAGCGAAGTCGTCTGACAACATTCTGAACTTTTTCTACAGCTTTGGTTTAGGGTAGCCTACATTGCTTTGTTAATATCAGGTTCCTCGCTGCAACATCGAAGTTGAACATTTTGAACAAGGAACAATTACGCGAATATATTGTGGTCACTTGAGGTGACAAGACTTGAAGAAGTTCAGTGGAAAAGTTCAGTGGAAGTAATAGGTGGTTTTCACACTCCTTATACAATTTCATTAAAGGAATGGCACATTCAAGGAAAAAAACGAAAGAAGATGATGATGATCTGCGAGGAGCTACTGGGGGCGAAGGTAGGTTTTCATTATCACTTAATTCCCTGATGTCTTGGTGTGAGTGTCATCAGGCTAAACATTTTTCAAACATAGACAAAACAGCTAGGCTACTTCTGTGTTAAGAATGATCTGAAATGACAACAATATACAAATATATATGTTTTCAAAAACAAATATGAGATAAATGTGAAGCCAATGTTGGAGCCATTTGATTCGGAAACACGATGATGTTCCAGTTCCAGTACGGAATTCCCGTCTCCTATAACATCCACTCTCGGTAGACTTCCGGTTTCTGGACTGGTTGCAGTTCCATTTATGATTCCACGTGAGGACGCTCGCGCAGAATGAATGGAGGTCTATGGAGTTATATATATTTTTTTTTTATCTAGAAATTAGAATATGGCATTCGAAAAGGGGGGACAAAGAAGATACAACGGCTGAGTGTTACCTTTTTAAGTCACTTAATTGTTATAAAAATCCTTTCAAATGTGTCAATGATGTCATTCATCAGCAGACTGAGTGTGTTATGGGCAACACCCAGACCCAGCCTGTAAACCAAAAGCCCATAAGAAATGGTTGGCGAAACTTCTCAGAAATCTGCGAAGAGTGTAGGCTGGGTGAACCCAGGTGAAGCTCAGGTTGGAAACCTGCACGTCTACCTCCCCTGTTCCCTGCCAGAACCTTTGGCTCCAATCAGAAACTAGCATCCAAAAGACGGACCGGATCGTTGGTCTGATTGGTTGAAGGACTATACAAGTGTACGGAGTCATTTGAACGATGCTCATTGATCACGCCTCTTGTGCAATAGAAATAAAGGGCAGCCTCCCCATACTAATGTTCTATCTAAAAAAGATTGAACTTAGTAGGCTATGGTGATAGCCAGACGAAGAGTTGTCAAATTTGGTGGTCAGAGTGGTTGGACAAAATTGCATGGTCGCAGAGAGTCTGGAGATTGGTTGAATTTGCTTTGATTGGTGGGTTTGCCTATGCTTTCCATTTTGCCCAACATGTTGAATACTTTGAGCCTAGTCAATGGCGAAGAAAGCTACTTCTCAAAGCTATTTCACTACTTTCCCCACATCAAGTATCACCATTTTTGTCACTACCTAAAAATTTGTTCCTGAAAAAGTACATATCCATTAATCATCATATAAATAGAAAAAGTAAAAAAAAAACAAACCTTAATCTCATAACTGTTTATTTTCTCTCCGTAGATGTCATAGACGACCAAATAATTGAGCAAGGAGCAGTAGTATTAAGAGGGTAAATAACATTTGCCACACAATCCCCATAAAGTTGGCTTGCATCTCTGTTGGTCTTTGGTGCCTCAATTTGCAATATTATTGTCATCATATTTGTTTTTATTTGCAGATATGTGATAGAAAGGATTCAGACAGAAAATCCTGATGTACACGTCAGCCATGAGATCCTGGGGGGCACTCCTTGTGAGGGAGATGATCCTCAAGTGAAAGAAGTGGTGGGCCAGCTGCTCAAAATAGCTGATGACCTTAATCGCAATGCTGAACTTCAACAGTATGTTAAGTCATGATTCTTTTTATGTTTTGTTTTTCTCAGCATCAAATTATCTAGCAGCATCTTCTCATGATCAACATACTTGAGGATTTTGTTGAATCTTTCTTGACAGTTATTTTGTAGTTAATCTTTGCATAGTCACAGAAGTTTGCTCACAGTTACCAGAGATGTTAGGATGCTCTTATTGCTTAGAAATAGAATTGTGGATAAACATTCTTACTCAACTGTAGACATAAAAGTTGTCAGTCACAATGTTTGTACAGCATCATCCACATTTCTTGGTATAAGTTGAGTGGAAATAGGTACAGTTGTGGTCATAAGTTTACATACACATGCTAAAGTCGACTAAAAAGAGGAATATTACATATACATTTTAAAGGAACACTTTGATACCTCTCACGTTTCAATGCGTGCACTCACTGGCTCTGGCGCGCGGCGCAACTTTGATAGCACTTAAAGCTGCTGTCGGCAAGCCTTCAAAATTCCGAGTCTAAAGTCGGAAAATTCAAACTGATACAACTTTCAGGTCCCTCCCCCAACCTCTCCAAGCTCCAAACTGCCCCCCAAACCCCTCCCCCTCTGTAGACGAGGTTGTTTACGTGAGCAGCAGAGTAGCAGCGGTTGGAAAGCAGCGTGCACACGCTGTGACTGACAGGTAGCGATTTCTCTCCCCTAACGTGATTGGTTAAACAAAACCGGGAGCGCTCGATTTTTCCAAGCACGATTACAGACTTGAGAGGGAGCTAGAAAATTTGCGATTTTTCCTAAACAGCCTATTTAATAGTCTACTTTCGGAATCCCATGACAGTTCAAGCTAATATGACAAAAAAATGCTGCCGACGGCAGCTTTAACTAGCCCAATGCATTCATTAGGATCCAAACAGAGATGAAGTTAGAAGCGACCAAACACCTCCATGTTTTTCCTAAATACAGTTACACGAGTAGTCACATGAACGAGACAAAATAAAACGTGGTGCATTTCTAAGCAGGTAAGAGGGATAACTATATTGTGTGGCGCAGTAATATCCTCACTCTTGCACTTTCAGTTTCACTTTGGAGTGAGGATATTACTGCGCAGAGTCTAAGTGTCCCAATGTTATTCCGCCACAAATGATTTCCTTTAATTTCATATCATTATAACCCTATTCGAAATTCTTTATCTATTCATGAATTAAAAGATTTTACAAAAGTTAACTTTGTAGCACCTCTCCGCCATAGCCCCTTTACATCTCGCTTACCCCCAGAAGCAGTTTGCATACCACAGTTTTGGAATCCCTGGTCTAGCATACTGTTTATGGTTTACTAAGCCTGGGTGTGTCAACCTGTGTGTAGGCCAAACATTGAAGGTTTGCAGCATGATCAGTCATACAGTATTTTCAGAAAACTGTATCTAACAGTTCTGCCAGGATATGTAAACTTATGAACCCAACTGTATATCTGGTAAAAAAAAAAATCTGGGTACAACTTCTTACTCATATATCCAATTTCAAAATGCTGAGTATTATATGTTGACACTGAAGTATTACACATAAACTCCATTGTCACTGTCTCCTCTCCTCGCCAGCCTCATTAATACTGTGCAGGCTAACTGTGCCCAGGATGTGTTTGTCACAGTAGCCAGAAGCATCTTCTCAGATGGGATCAACTGGGGGAGAGTGGTAGCACTATTTCACCTGGCCTATAAGCTCATTTTCAAGGTACAGTATGCACACTATTTCAAACATGTACTATGTCAAAGCATATGTTTTGCCAGTCTTTGCTGTCTTTCTTTGTTTCACAGAAATAAGTCAGATCTTTTTTGGAGAGAACTGAATTCTGACATTTTCCTAAACAAACTATTGGAGGAATATGCTGAGGTATAGAAAGAATATTAGCTGGGTGTCTAGTTTCAAAAATGCCTTTGCTTGTCACTATACGTTGGGCAGAAATCAACGTCGGAATAGAAGTATGTGCATGTATTAAGCATTTTGATAGTAGTAGTAGCACTATATGTTACCGTGTAGAAAACATTTTCAGATTTACATAACCTACACAATATTATTTGATTCTATACCTTGTGGCATGAATCTGTAATATTTTGTACAGCAGGGCTATTCAACTAGCAGCCTATTGGATTTGCCCACCCGCAAACTGCCTTCAAATCTGGTTTACGCCTATGCTATAGTCAATAAAATAAGATGATCACAGTGATTGGCTGCAAAAGTAAACAATGTCGAGCAGCTCACGCCTGCCACACTGGGCTGTAAGATAGCACGGTTAAAACGTTTCAGTGTGCTCGGAGTGGTCAGAGTGGCAATTTGCAAATGCACCCATAACCTACGTACACAGGAATTCCCGCGTTGGCCTTAATCCTAATGTTTAAGCCTAATGTAAACCATTTCTCAGAGCCAAATGTTCTAACGCTTTTGCGGCGTATTTTGATTTTGATTTGCTATGTGCATGTAAAAACATGGCAAGATATGGACAAACAGGCCGCAATGAAGAAAAAGCGCAGACTGCCTGTCGCAGGAGCTGATAATGGTTATTTGCGTTTTTCTGTGTCATGCACACGCATTCATAGGAGGGTCAGGAGAATGTGGGAGTATTGCGCAAACACAGGGGAGGAGAAGTGCTAATAGCAATTGATCAGGTATTTCACCATAATATGCAAACAGAGCTCGTCTGTTTTGTGGTGAAAAACTTGCGCCTGTTCAAAAAGCAGGTGTAATCCAAACTGCAGTTAAATGCGTCAATTAGAGAAACTTTTGAATCTGTATTTAGAACATCAGTTCATTCATTGTACTGTACTACAGTATGTCAAAAGCAACCGTAACTTTTATTTGTCTTTCTAATATCGTTTTTTCACTTTCACAATATAGCCTACATTTCCCAATATGCTAGACTAGTTATTAAAGTGTAACTCCGGCGAAAATGGACCAAAGGGTGTTTTCCTGAATGAAAATACATCAACTAAGCCGTGGAGACAGTATTTTTTTTGTTGATCAAGCTAGCACTACAGAGCTAGCACCAGAGTCCAAAATTGCCCAAATACGCGCCCAAGGTGGCCATAATTTAAACTCATTCATTCAATCACATTAAAATGTGAACATATATTATACGTTTCTGTTTCTTTTTAGAAAATAAAGTTATCCTAATGTAGGCTACACTGGTATTAAAAGGAAGGCCAGTTTCAGCTAGTATGTTGAGCTGAGGCCTTTGCTTGAATTAAGACGGTGCTATTTCTCAACTTCGCGGAATAGATCTGTCCGTAACTTTAGTTTTGCTATAATATATAATATTTCTGATCATCTCAACGTAGCTTTCTCCCCACCCAATTATAATTATAATTACAATTGTAATTATAAATACCCCCCGAGTTCGAATGTTCATGTGATGATCAATAAAGTTCTAAGACTCAAGTGCAGTTTGTTCTCTTTACTTAGAGTAGCAAGGCCACAGTCCAAAGGCAGGGTGAACAATCCAAAACGTAATCCAAAAACGTAGTTAAACATGCAGGCAATGTCAAAACGGGTAATAAAGTTAAACAGGTAAATTTTTCAAAGGCTTAGTATAGTTTCTCGAACAACCAATACCTCACGTTGATAGGTTGGGTGAACCCTGCCTGAACTTCCGGGGAATTTGAATTTCGCCTGGCAGCTCAGGCTGGAAACCAGCAGATCTATTTTCGCTGTTTACTGCCAGAACCTTTGGCTCCAATCAGAAACGGCCATACTCTAGTCGCGGCACTCTATTGGCCAGTGACGCCCCGAAAACGAAACTTAAGCGAGTACAGTAGGAAAAAAGCGCAGCCTCGCCAGACTAATGTTCAATCTTAAAAGATTGAATTTAGTATGGTGAAAACCAGACTATCACGTTGAGGCAACAGATAAAGACTTCCTTTATAGGTCAAACACTTACTACAAATCACAGGTCACAGGTGTCAATTCACCGGGGAAGCCGCGCCAGATTGGAGTGGGCGTGTCTGTTGCTGTCCCGAGTGCTGCAGCGAGTCAGGCCTTACAGTCCATCATTCTCTACAGTATGTCAAACAAATAGATAAAGCAGTCCAAATCTTTATCTTGCCCTAATCTAGTGACACAAATGAAGTAATCCACAGCAGGTTTGGTAGATCCACAGAAAGGGTCACGATGTATCCAGCATGCCAGGTCCCTTAACATGTCATAGCCTACATGTACAGTATGTGTGTATGTATGTGTTATGACTTGCTTTATGTATTTATGTATTTGTCTGTCTCTATTATGTTAACTGTGTGCTGTGCTGCTATCTTGGCCAGGGCTCAATGTGATTTTACACCCTGGTTAAATAAAGGTGTAATAAAAAAAAGATAAAATTGTAGACCCCTGTTTTGTTTATGCATCACATTTACATGTTCCTAAACGCCAGCACTTGGTTGTCTCTTTCCATCCCTTTTCAGGCTTTGACTCAAAACCACTTTGAAATCATTCGCCATATCATTAGCTGGGTACTCCAGTTTATCAGGGAAAACATTTCATCTTGGATCCGCCAGCAGGGAGGATGGGTATGTTTTGTGTGTTTGTGTTTGTGTTTGTGCGTGTGCGTGGGCGTGTGCGTGTGCGTGGGCGTGGGCGTGTTTCCTTAGGTGCCATAGGTAAGCTTTATACAACTAACTTTCTGTCATATTTGCTGACACTGACCCTATGTTTGATTAGAAGTGCATGAAGCAAGTCATTTTAATCTAATTGGAGTTTTGAACTCTACGGGGAAAACATGTTTCTATTCACATTAGTTTCACTAATATGTGTGAAATACCAAAAGAGTCAATAATGTTGGAAGTATAGCAAAAAAGATTGTTCACCACAATGTTTAAAATGACTTGAAGTTTCAAAGGACTGTAGTTTTGAAACAAATAGTTATACATATGCTCATTGAGCTCAGTGAAAATCAAACAGGCTAATAGGCCTACTGGAAAAAGCACCATGCCAATCTCTAGCTATGGTGAAGGGTATGTGATGATGTGGGGCTATTTTAATTCCAACGGCCAAGGGAACTTTATCAGCATGCATAATATCCTGGATCCATGAAGTAGCACAAATCTGCCTGCTCCTATGTTAACCCTATGTGTTAAATTCCCATAGGGTTACATAGGGGGTGAAATACTTCCCACTAGCATTGAAGGAAAAACTTTTATTTATTTACGATACATTCTTCAATCACAAGGAAAAGTGGTGTCCTTAGCGGTTTGATTTTTGGTATTTTTTTTAATTAAGGCATTAAGATCAATTGTCAAGTTATGATTTTATATTCCTCTTTTTAGGCAACTTTAGCATGGTATGAAATACATGTTCTCCCCACTGTATGTCAGTTCTGAGCATAGTTGAAATTCACCCGTTTCACAGTGCCAGTTTCAAGTTGTGAGATTTCCATACGAAGGAGGTGATGATGATGATGATGATGACGATATTGCCCCTTTAAGAATAACCCATACTGTTGAGAGGTTAAGCAGCACAGTGGTAAACATATCCTTGTCCCAACAATTCTAGAAACATGTACTAGCATCAAATTCAGAATGAGCATTTGTTTTCCATGAAAGAGTCCAAATTTTCATTTTCAGCATGTTGTCTTTGTCCTTTTTGCCGCTAAATATGGGTTAACGAGACTTTCACATTCTGCATTTTACACAACGTCCCAACTTTTTCTGACTTTCTCTGGGTTTATATGTTCATGTGGATAAGCCAATTTAGTTTGAGTTCACATATTGTACAGGAATAATAACATATTCAGCACAGGATTGATGAACATAATGATTCCCCTGCTTATAGGAAACAAGATTACTGTAAACTGATGTAATTACATGGGAATATTTGTGTTTTTCAGGAGGGTGTTATCCATGGTGTATCAAGATGGCGTTCGGTCTCCTTGTTGTTTGCTGTGGCTTTTATCACAGCTGTGGTGTATTGGAGGAGAACTCGCTGAATTCAAGGAGTACTTCAGCTTGTCAGAGTCAAAGTCCTAAGAGGAGAAGATGGCACTGGAAACGTCAAACTTGCCCTGATGCAGGAAACCTTGTCCTTCATTTGATACTGAAGAGTATTTATTTTATATTGTGTTCATTCAGTGTGATGATTCAGAGGGATATGTGATACCAGCAGAGGTTAATTAACATGGCTTGATTTGAACTGTTTCCATAGACTGTCCATTTCATTTTATTTTATTTTTTACACTGTACATATGAATATTCAGTTTCTGTTTTGTGAACCAGTGGTAAATGGTAATTGAATTACAGGGACTTTAAGTTATTTAATAGGTCATAAATACAAATATACTGGTGCCTTATCCATGCATTTATATAAGGAGTAAAATATAAAAATACAACATTCCATACAAGTGGTGCAAAATAGGAGGAATGCTTTAGATTACAATGTTTCCACCATGGAAACCTGAAGAGGAGAGAGGATGTAGTAACAGTAAAGATATAGATACATAGATCGCCTCGTCATGAGGAAACTCTGGACTTTTGCCCGTATGACACAAGTAGGCTATATAATGACTCAATAAAGTTGTACAGTGAAATATGTTCTGAAATATGAAATGTATGGTATGTGCAATGTTTTCAGCTGGGGTTAATTATGTGTTAAATAAATAGTGATTTGGACATTTAAAAACAGTTAAATAAAGGAATTGTTTAAACCATATTTGCATTTCCTTGAGAGTATACAGTATGCAGTTGTGGTCATTAGTTTACATACACATGCTAAAGTTGACTAAAAAGAGGTATAAAATCATCTTTTGGAAGTTGATCTTAATGAATGCCTTAATTAAACAAATGAAGAATGCAGGGGCCATAAGTATACATAGCCTACCCCTATGTTAAATTCCCATAGAGGCAGGCAGTTAATTCATGGATCGAGGATACTATGCTTACTGATATGTGATGATGTGTGGCTATTTTAATTCCAAAGGCCAAGGGAACTTCATCAGTATGCATAGTATCCTCGATCCATGAATTAACTGCCTGCCTCTATGCTCTATGCCCCCCCCCCCATCCACACGCACACACACATCCACACGTACACACACACATACTCTTACACACAAAAGCAAACTCACACATGCACACACTCATTTACAGTGGGGAGCACATGTACTGTATTTGATACCATGCTAAAACAGGGATATAAAATCATCATTTGTCAATTGATCTTACGTAATGCCTTCATTCAAAAAATGAGTAAAAATCAAACCGCCAAGGACACCAATTTTCTTTGTGATTGAAGAATGTATCGTAAATAAATATTTTTTTCCTTAAATGCTAAGGGAAGGAAGTATTTGACCCCCTATGTAACCCTATGGGAATTTAACACATAGGGTTAACATAGGGGCAGGCAGATTTTTATTATTAAAGGCCAGCTATTTCATGGATCCAGGATATTATGCACAAACTTAGAACAGAACAGAAACAGAAACAACCTACCAAAACAGTAACAAACAACTACAACAACAAAAAGAACAATACATTCAAGATGTCGGGGGGGCTATTGCAGGTAGAGAAGAAATTGCTACAGTATGTGTCAGTTCCATTTAAGTACCGGACGGCTTGGGGGAAGAAACTCCTCCTGAGTCTCTCAGTCCTTCCCGCCAGTGTGCAGTATCGTCTTCCTGAGTGAAGCAGAGAGAACAGACCATAGTCTGGGTGGCTGGGGTCTTTGAGTATTTTGGTGGTCTTGTCCTTGCACCGCTTGGTATAAATGTCGCTTAGGTTAGAGAGTTGCCCCCCTATGGTGCGTTCAGCTGAACGCACCACTCTCTGCAGGGCCTTTTGGTCTTGGATGGTGGTGTTACCATACCAAGCGGTGATGCACCCAGTCAGGATGCTCTCTATGGTGCTGGAGTAGAAGCTCTACAGGACTCTTTTGGATGCTCTGAATTTCTTCAGCCTCCTTAGATGGTACAGTCTCTGCCTAGCTTTCTTTACAACAGTGTCCAGGTGGGTAGACCATGTCAGATCCTCAGTGATCTGGACACCGAGGTACTTGAATGTGTCCACCCTCTCCACAGGGGTCCCATTGATGGATAAGGGAGTGTAGTCCCGCACCTGTTTCCTCCCAAAGTCCACCAGCATCTCTTTAGTTTTGCTGACGTTGAGATGGAGATTGTTTCTCTGACACCACTGGGTCAGGCACCTCACTTCCTCAAGGTAGGCCGTCTCATCGTTGTTGTGGATTAGGCCTACCACTACAGTGTCGTCAGCAAACTTAATGATGGTATTTGAGTCTGTGGTGGCTGTACAGTCATGCGTGTACAGGGAGTACAGCAGGGGGGACAGAACACAGCCCTGGGGGGGCCCTGTGCTGAGGGTGAGGGAGGTTGAGGTGTGCCTGCCTGCTTTCACCACCTGAAGTCTCTCTGTCAGGAAGTTCAGGATCCATGTGCAGAGGGCGTCATTCAGCCCCAGGCTCCTGAGCTTTGAGATGAGGGTGGAGGGAAGGATCGTACTGAAGGCTGAACTATAGTCAACAAACAACAGTCTCGCATAGTTCAACACTTTCCCCTTGCTCTTGTCCAGGTGTGATAGGACAGTGTGTAGTATGTTAGCAATGGCATCCTCAGTGGATCTATTATGGCCTGTAGGGGAGAGTGGGGTAATGTGAGACACTGGGTAATGTGAGACACACCCTGTATCTAGGCAACAGAACACATTTGTGCCCATGTGACCATTTTGTTTTCAAGCCCTTCCCATTTCCCCTTGGCCATGAAGGAGAGAAGCTCGTTTTGCTGAGGTAAGCATGTTTTTTCCCAAAAAATGTTTTTTTGTGCATGTAAAAGTAAATTTTCTTGCAATCAACTTAATCACACCATTGACTTCTCTGGTCTGTCTCATTTTACCCCAAAGCTGGGGTAAACTGAGACACAAGACCACTTTTTTAAAAAACATTATATTGTCACTGCCTTTCATCCAAAATACATTCTGATCATTACCATTGAAAGGAAACATCCTGAATTAATGGGAAATGTGTCAATTTCACCGATATATCATTTTAGCTCGCTTAGAGGGGAGCAAATGTAAAAAATGTCTCACTTTACCCCACTCTCCCCTACGGACTACACGACTTTTTTGTCTATCACGATCTTTTACGATTGACCATGTCAGACTAGGCGATCAGAGAACCACAAAATCATGCAGTGTCATGGCCGCAAGAGTGGCCACATTACAAGATCATTACAAGACACAGCCTTCTCGTCGTGTGTCGTCACAGTATCAGTGTCAACACGGGAGTTGTAGGAGATTCCCCAAAAAATCTAACATGCTAGACTTTTGGTCGTAACGTCTTAGAATGTCGCAGACAATAAATCGCGGGTCGTTGAACATGTCAGATTACAAGACGCTTCCTCCTTCGAACGTCGTTCCCGACTTTGAATATTCGGACCCGACAATGGAAATTTGTCGGCCACGACACAATCGTGGCAAAATCGGGCTGAAATCGTGTAGTCTGCACAGGCCATTAGGCCGGTACACAAATTGTAGAGGGTCCAGTGTGTTGGGCAGTGAGGAGCAGATGTGGGCCTTGACCAACTTCTCAAAACACTGGGCGATAGTCGTTATGACAGGCTGGGCTGGGCTTTATTTTACTGTAATTTTCTAATATTAGCATGATTGTACAGTTCATCAAATCAGTCATGTCCATCAGCAAGCATTCACGCCACAGCTGTAACTACAGTAGTTCCAGAAAAGAGACAAAATGGCTAGCTCGACTCAATAATGACGACAGTGCCTGTGAAAATTTTTTTGATTATTTCACTGAGGAAATTAAGTTAAAACTTTGTTCCCCGGTGTTCTGTCGAACTGGGTGGAGTTATGCTAATGTAGCCTATCGCAAGCACAGTGGAAAGAACTCACAATCCACTGTTAGAGTTGAGGGCCGTTCACACCAAGAACGATAACGATAACTATAGCCCTATTCGCACGGGATTAGTATTACCTGTGGACCTCTGGTCATTTTCAAATTATCGCCCCTCCTCTGTGTTACTTGCAGCGCATTCGCACGGGATAAGCAAAGTCTGTAAATTACTCTATTTTCACTGACATTACACCCGGATATGTCGTATGCTAACGTCCGAAAACAACGCAGAAAGTAGAAAAGATATGCAATTGCAATGGCAATCACTGAGATGCAGATTCGCACGGGATTAGTATTATCACCGGACGTCTGTGTTTGGCGAAATACAGTAGGTAATTTGCGGCGGAATTTTTACTTTACAAATTACAGACATGGCACATTCGCACGGGACTAAGATCTCAGGCATTCTCCGCAATTATCACAAATCACCAAAGGTCCACAGGTAATACTAATCCCGTGCGAATAGGGCTTAAAATGATAACGATAAAAGCGTCCACACCATCCAACGATAAGAAATGTCTCTCCTCATGTTAATGAATGTGATGGCTAGAATATTATGGGTTCTGATTGGCTGTTAGCTTTTTATCGTTCTTAAAATCGCTCTGAGAGTGATCAACAACGATATCGTTCTTCATGTCGTTATCGTTATAGTTTATGTGTGAACGTTGTCATTCATATTGACAAGAGCGATATTTGTTTACAGTTATCGTTATCGTTATCGTTTTTGGTGTGAACGGGCCTTTACTGTAATTTTGTGCTACCTCAACGCACAATGGTTCATATTTCATGTCTGTCAAACAAAATTGCTAAGCTAAGAATAATAATAAAAAAATATTACAAAAAACATATTCAGGTTTGTTTATTTCACCTCTCGTTTTTCAAATATGTGTTCTGAAGTGCTGTCATGTACCACCTAGCATCCCTCTATCACACATTTGATAGTGTGTGGCTTGTAGAAGCATTTCAACCATAGCTTGTAGAACAAAAATTCATATTCATCAAAAATGCTATTGATTTGCATTACGGTAGCTCATCTCAACAAAGTATATAGTATAACTCCAGTGTATAACTTGACAGTGTGTGTTTATGTATGCTGCTAATGCTATTTCATATTTTTATATTTAAAATGAGATATTATTACTATTGTTGTTATGATCAATGTAGGCTTTTCAACTGCTTATCATTTTAACTAATGTACAGTATGTATATACTGTAAGTCGCTTTGGACAAAAGTGTCAAATACCATAAACATAATACCAATACTTGTTAGGGAGGTTTCCATGGACCAGGCTCCAAGAAATGTGTCAGTCAGAAAGACTCTCAATTTACTTCTTTTTGGTACTGTAAAAACATGTGGAAATGTGGTGCTAAACAAGCAAATTATGCTGGATATAAAATATAAAATGACTAAAAGCAAAAGGGCCTGTTTGTAAATGTCTGTTTGTCTAAAACCTTAACCTATCTATTTGCCAACCAGAAGTGAAGAGTCAACATGTAATGCGGGAAATAATCTGTCAGAATGTTCTGTGATGCAGGCAGAGAATTTAGTAAACTAACATTGATCTCTGTAACACTGCTGCCGATGCCTCTGTTAGTTCAGCTGTGACAATGTGTGACTCTAAGTGACGTACTACATGAACGTTGTTCCTCACATGGTACTGAAGCTAAGGGGAACTAAGTAATCATAAACAACAATGTATATCCCTATTATTTATAAGTATATTGTGTTATACCAAAAGTTGAATCAAAAGTGTAATAATGTGTGAGAAGCCTGACGAATTCCAAATGCTTACTGTGGAGTTAGCACATGCATACATAATGTTACATGAATCTGTCAAACCTAAACTTTATCTTAAAATGTTTTTAAATGAATATATGAAGACATACATGAAGGTCACCTTGAGTTTTAAAACAATGAAGAATTATTGAAATGAGGTTCTGCAGTGGCAAATCATTCTCAAGTATGTCCAGAAACATACACAGTAAAGCTTCCTCCCATCTAACTTTAGTGGCTGATATTTTTGTTATTACTTGTGTGAGATAACTTCTCTCATTTGGAATCTATAGTCAAAATTATATGTTTGACATTGTGTGGCATTTCCTACCCATATATGTTTAGAAAACAATAATAATAATAAAATCAATTGGGTTGTATGCGCTTTAAATCTGTTCTGTTGAAAGCAAATGATGCATCACCAACATGTTGTGAAATAAAGCAAAAGGTTTACTGATGACCCCTGTCAGCCAAAACATGAATTGTGTGCATTTACACAGCTGGCTCTCCTGGAGATAGGCCAGTCTGTGTACACTACTGCAACTCAGTCTAGGCGTGACAGAGTAGATACTCGGATATTAGATAAAAAATCACGTGCAAGGTAGAATGCCAGAGAGCAAAATACATGTGCCAGAATTATTGGCACCCCTATTAAATACTTGGTAAAGCCTCCCTTTACCAATAACACAGATCTCAGTTTTCTGCTGACATTGCATAGAGTTGGAGAATGATGGAGATATATAGATTATACCTCTTTTTACTCAGATTTACCAGGGCGTAAATAGACGTGAAGGGCATTGTCGGGGTAAGGTGGAGGCTCTATGATGTTGTAATGTTTTTTATTCTAAAAGGCTCTTGATAGGGTGCATAGTATCACGAACTGCATGAAACACTTTTTCAAATAATTTTCTAAATAATTCTGGCAAGACACTAAAATGTGGGTCATAATTGGATCATCCAAGGCACATGAACACATGTTCAAATCACAAAGAACATAATACTGTATACACATAACTATATTGCCAAGAGTATTCGCTCACCTGTCTTGACTTACATATGAACTTCAGTCACATCCCATACTTAATCCATAGGGTTTATTATGATGTCTGTCCACTCTTTGCTGCTATAACAGTTTCAAGTCTTCTGGAAGACTCTCCGCAAAGTTTAGGAGAGTGTTTATGGGATTTTTTGACCATTCTTTCTGAAGCGCATATGTAAGGTCACACACTGATGTTGGACGAGGCGACTGACTCTCAGTATCCGCTCTAATTCATCCCAAAGGTGTTCTATTGGGTTGAGGTCAGGACTCTGCGGGCCAGTCAAGTTCATCCACACCAAACTCTGTCATCCATGCCTTTATGGATCTTGCTGTGAACAGGAAGAGGCCATCCCTAAACTGGGCTTGGTCCCTTAGTTCCAGTAAAAGGAACTCTGAATGCTTCAGCATTAACCAATTCCTTGCTCCCAACTTTGTGGGAAGTTTGGGGATGGCCACTTCCTGTTCCAACAGGAACACAACATTATGGTGTGGTAGTGTGTGGATGGGTGCAGGTTGTACTGGCATATAGTTTTTAAACTTAACTGATATTTACCTCAGGAGCCAAGGAGGTTATGTTTTCATCAGGGTTTGTTTGTCTGTTCGTTTGTCTGTCTGTCTGTCTGTCTGTTTGTTTGTCTGTGCGCAAGATCATTCAAAAGGTTATGGATGGATTTCGATGAAATTTTCAGGGAAGGTCAGAAATTACCCAAACGAATACATTTTGGGAGTGATCTGTATTACCGTCTTGATCCAGGAGGCAGTTATGTTTTCGCTTGGCGGAGGTCTGTGCTCTCTGCTTTTCTAGTTAGCAGATGCTTTTATTCAAAGTGACACAGACTCAGATCAGGAATCAAATCCAGGTTGATCGATTGTCAGGCAGTGACATTACTGCAGAGGGGACAATGGAATACAGACAGGAAGAGCTAGAAATGTAGGGACAGGAAAGTTGTTTGTTTATGTTTGAAAGTAAACCTTGCTTGTTGTGAGGCATGGGGAAGTTTGTCGCCTTGTGGACCAGGTGCCTAGAGAGAAGTATGGAAACTGTTGTTGCCTAGTTAAATAGAGAGATGAATTGTTGCTTTGGATGTCCTGGATTTTATGTCTACATCCTGCTGGTATTCCTGGTGGTTCATGGACAATAAATAGATCTTTTTTGTACGGAACTGCTGTCTCCTGCCATCTCCCTCCTCAACCCCACCAAAACCAGCGTCGCACCTCCCACAACATGGCTTGGCCGCCTTGGTCCCTCACACTGCTGCTTGACCACACACACACACACACACACACCACAAAACCTTGTTGAAGGTGTGGAGTTCTGTAGGAGTTATCTTGAGCACAGCCACGTCACTCTCTACCATTGACTTGCAGTGTATTCAGTACAGCACCACACAGAGTCAGACTGATGCTAGCTGGTTTGTATGTGTTGGAGAATATCTACATACAGTAACACATAAACAAAGCCGATTTCAACATTGTCAAAATAGTTGTTTCTTCACATTCTGTTGTTATTTCTAAGTCAATTGAAAAATAATAAAAAGAACTCCACATAGTACCTTTAAGTGAAACATTGAGCCATACTTCTTTGAACCACTGTGGATGTGGTTGCACTTTTTTAGGGGAGAAGCAGAACCTGGAGTTTCATGATGTTTGTGGATATGAGGATTCCTTTAAAATACATTCAATCACAGACAGGCTTGTACTTCAGAAAGTTCATAATCTTTATTTTCACTTTAATTTCTTTTCACTTACCCAGACACTCTCCCATCTGTCCAAAACTATGGCGGAGGAAAGGTACTTTCAATTAATTTCCAGTTGCGTACTGCTCATAAAACTCACTCCACATCTCTCACAACTCCTCCTGTATCATACCCATTAAGAGTTCCATCTGATAGAACGAGCTGGAACTGGATGTCGCAATATCGACCAATATTGTTGCACTCATCTTTTCTGTCTCTGCTAGTGTGTATTGTGGTGACACTGGCAATGTGTCATCCAAATCTTTCTGTGTGACCAGAGATGATTTCTGTGGAGATTAATACAATGTTCATGGTGTGTGTCTGTGTGCGTGTGTGTGTGTGTGTGTGTGTGTTGGTGGTGGTGGGGGGTGGGTGTATGTTTGAGGCTGATATGAGTCATTATCTTCCTCATATCTAATCAGTTCAGCATGCTGGTGCCTTGTGGATAGAAACTGTGGAAATGCTCTTGTACCTTTTACCAGATGCCACTGTGCCTCCAATGTAGATGGGTGTGTCCCTCTTCCTGCAGTCTCCTAGTTCACTATCAGCTCCTTGGTTTTGCTGACGCTGAGCATGTTGAGCAGCAGGTTGTTGCCATGGCACTAAGATGTCAGGGTTGCCACCTCTGCCCTGTAAGCAGACTCATCATCACTTGTGATGCAGCCGATTATGGTGCTGTCATCAGCAAACTTAATGATGGTGTGTGAGGTGTGAGTTGAGTCAGACTTTTTTTTAAGACCACTTAAACTGGCAACACATAATTCTTAAACACAACTAGATGTACCGCATACCGGTACAAAATATTACCTCCACTCAGTTCTGCACATTCTCTCCAAAAAAGAAATTATGCTCGTCAACTTAAAGGTGAACTATGCAAGATTTTTTAGCTTAATTTGCCTTAACCAGTCAGCTTTGGAGTCATTGGAATGGTTATTTGACTTATTTTGAGTTGAATGATGGCTGTCTCGCTTCCCCCTAGAGCCTCTGAGCACAAAAACCATGCATGCAAGTTTTGTGCCACCGCGTTACAGTATCTTGAAACTTTCATGATTTGCAGTAAACATGGAGGATTGTTTGTCTGTTTACATAACTATGCTTTAAGAATAATGTTAAACAGTTACTTACTGTATCATTTTAAGCAGTTGTATCAATTGATAGTTAGATCATTGTAAGGAAATGAAAAGACACTCATTTGAAATGTAATGTGTGAATTGCCTTTTGAAATAGCAGCACTGTGATGTTAAGTTGTATCATATTGAACAGGTGATTTTTGTTGAATGAGCAAATGATCTAAGTTGTATGTGTATTGTATCCAAGCAATTGAGAAAAGGGTTAAGAGTTTAGAGTTAGTGCATTTTGATCATTGGTTGTGAGTTTTATGTCAGTTGTGAAAAATGACATCAAGGTTCTGAAAATAGTAGCGAAGTGATTGTAAAAAACGTTATATGCATGTCTTCTACTCTTGCAGAGCATGTGTTTATGAATGTGTGCATGTATGAGTTTGCTTTTGTCTGTAAGAGTGTCTGTGTGTGTGTGTGTGTGTGTGTGTGTGTGTATTTGTGTGTGGTTGTTGTGTTTGCATGTCTGTGTGTGAGCGTGTGTGTGTGTGTGTGTGTGCGTGTGTGTGTGTGTGTGTGTGTGTGAGTGTGTGTGTATGTGTGTGTGTGCGCGTACGTGTGTGTGTGTGTGTGTGTGTGTGTGTGTGTGTGTGTGTGTGTGTGTGTGTGTGTGTGTGTGTGTGTATGTGTGTGTGTGTGTGTATGTGTGCATGTGTGTGTGTGCGTGTGTGCGTGTGTGTGACAGTATCCTAAACCAGCAACCCTTCGATCAATAGCACCATCTGCAGGCTGATGGGTGTATAGTCACTAAATGTACACATAAATTCATTTATTTTATAGCCCCCCATGGGTGAAATTCCACAAAACTTGGCATACTCCCAGAGGATGTCAGGTTAATTATACACAAATTTGGTGCAGTTCATAACATCTCATCTGAAAACAGAGGCTATAAAAACAGTATAACATCGAGGGCTGACAACCAAAGGGGCGTAATTGACATTTCATCAACTTTACAGGAGAGCCAAAACAAATCTAACTGCTTCTATATGTACACAGTGTTTTGGTTTTTGTTCAAGAACTATTCATAAATATTTTACTTCTATAATTGTGTCTGCTAAGAGAGCTCATCAAGAGCTTTCAGTTGATAGCTCAATTTTGACCAAAATGTCACCAAAATGTCACCAAAATGTCACCAAAATGTCACGCCCCTTTAGTTCTCAGCCCTCGATATAATAAATCACAAATGACTGGTTATAAGCTAAGTTGATGCGGGCTCTTGAGACCAACATACCATAAACATTTCATCATTCTCGGTGCCACGGTTCAGGTAGTTATTCAGGTGGCATTTTTGGGGTTTTGGGGGGGCCAGTGCAGTGCAGCTTCGATAGCCTCATCCATCTTTTGTTGTTCTCTATGGTTGTTGTAACACGATCTCACACCCAACTCGTCGAATGAGGACGCATGGTCAAGCCCCTTGGCGTCAATAGGTGCCTCTCATGCAGCGTTTATATGTCCTCCCTCGCTCCTCGGGCCTCACTGATCTACATAAATAATGATGGGGAGGCAACAATGGGATAGTCTACCCCTTCTTCTATCTTTACGTAGATCAGTGAGGATCGAGGCCCGAGGAGCGAGGGAGGACGTATAAATGCTGCATGAGAGGCACCCAATATCGGAAGCCGAAGGTGCCTCGCAGCTCTGTCGTCACCGTGCTAAGGAGGGCTCAAGGACTCTGTACACAGATAGAGCGTTCTGATTGAACAGGCTGGCCTGGTGTCAAATGCAGGCTTGGCCTTAACGGTGCGACCCTAGACCATCCCGCTAGGCAAAAATATTTTTGCCCGCTAGGGTGCGTCTAGATTTCTAGGCTAGGGCTAAGCCATTAAGAGCTTTAAAAACAAAAAAGTAAAATCTAAAAATCAGTTCAGAATTTAACAGGAAACCTGAGCCAGGACTGGTGTGATGTGCTCTCTCTTTTCAGTACCAGTGAGCAATCTGGCTGCTGCATTCTGGACCATCTGTAATTTATGAATGGTGGATTGAGTCAGACCTGTGCATAAAATATTACAGTAATCGAGTCTGAATCATTCTGGGATTGGGATCATTTGAGATTGGATATTAATCTAAATTGATTGAAAAAAAAAAAAAACACTGATACTTCTGACCACACTAGAAGAGGGCTATCCAGCATGATTCCAAGATCCAAGATTTCTAACCACGGAGTGCACATTGTTTGAGAGGGGACCAAGTGCACTGCTGAGGCTGGTGACGGAGGAAGGGGGGCCAATATGATGACTTCAGTGTGGCCAATATGATGACTTGTGTCAGGGTGGCCAATATGATGACTTCAGCTGCTGAGGCAGCTATAGTTTGTTTAACTCATTGAGTGCGAACAACATAATATTGTGTTTTTAGCTCCCATGCGTATAGTGCCAAAAACGCAATATTGTTTTTTCGCCCTTTTTTTAAATTACAAAACTAGACACTCAAACTCAGCTTATGTGTGATTTTTGGAAGTCTATCATGAAGAGAACTGAAGTAGATGATGATCGAAAACTCATGAAATCTCACAATCCGGACATTTTATCTGGACAATATATCACAACGTGGCATTTCGTAATTTTGGGTTTGTCACAAGGTGGCAGTCTCAACAATGGGAGTCTATCCAGTGTTAGCTATAGATCAGTGGGACCGAGCATCGAGGATCGAGGAGAGAGTTTGAGAACCACCCCGGGAGTAGCCTAGGCTAGCTTTGCTGCATTACCTGCAGCGTGTTAGAGAGATCAAACTATTCATTGACATAGGGCACTTTAAATACACGTAGGCTAACACTTCCCTTGATCATCACTGACAAGTGCAGATTTTGGGTGCCTCTCATGTAGGGATTTATCGGTCCTCCCTCGATCCTTCCCCCGGTCATAGCCCCTTCTACTAATGAATTTTGTGAAGGAAACGACGAAGGAACAAGCGGAGGATGGAGGAACAAAGCTCGATGAACTGCGCAAATGAGACGTCCTCGAGTGTGTACACACCATTTTGAAAACGTGCGACATCAGTGTAAGGGTGGATCCAAAAGGCCGACATCTGTATGCAACTCGTCAGCTCTTTTGCTGATGAAAAAGGACATTCGCAACATTGTGTTTCAAACTCAACACATGACTGCATAATAAAAAATCACTAGGTCCGACATAGCCTGATTACCATCGACTTTCAAAGGCTCTGCGAGACTTTAGTCTGACCAACAGCCTGTGCTATCACGGTTTCTTGCCAGTGCTGGTTGACCCGCCTCCTTTAAGTGCCTCGATTTGCTACTGGTAGATGTCAGAAAGCGGATTGCCGAGTTTAAACCAATAACAACACTCTTTCCTCTGCCTTGAACACGCCTCTACCCAGAGCCGTTGGAGCTGCTCAAAGTTAATTGGTTCTCAACCAAAGGGGGCAGTTCCGCAGATTTCGGGAACTCAGAAATCCTTCTCAATGAGCAGTTGACCAGACCAGCAGCAAAGCCTGAAGGCGTTGCGTCACTGGGAGGGCGTGCCAGGCTAGGTCCGACATGCTTTTTTGTGTAGATACACGAAATGTTTCAATGGCAAATGTTGATAAGGACGTTCAAATAATGAACTTATTGTTCGTTAGGCTACATTTGTTTCTTCATGAGCCCCTAACATAGTCCCACTATAGCTTTTAGCATCAACTTCACACGCCATAAATAACAGACAATATTTCTATATTTTTAAACGTTATACATGATACGTCATCCATGAGTATAGCCACAGAACGCCCATCTCCGAAATAACACTTCCCCGTGGGATGGTCTTGTGTTTCCTCGTATCGGGATTTCCACTTCCCTCCTCTGTCATCTGTCTTGCCTCCTCTGGTTGCAATTACATGAATGAGATGTCCTCGTGAAGTCAACTGTGAGTGATTTCCAGTGAAGGAGGATCGAGGGAGGAAGGAAGGTCCGACAAATCCCTGAGAGGCACCCTTTGTCCGCGATTGCATTCACATAGCAGCTGTGGCGGCAACATAGGTCGGCAGCAGGAAAGGTTCCGGTGGTAGATATACGGACATATATGAATTCAGACAGCACAACAACAAAAGCCCCTTCCGTAAAAAGTCTGTAAACATTGTGGAAATGTATGTCTGTCTAGAAGACAAACAGGGATTTTGAGGAAAACCAACCACTGTTTAGCTTGGGATTTCTCAGGAATGGAGACACGTAGAAATAAACGGTTTTCACCCACTAAGAGCTCAGAGTCTCACCTTTCAAATGAGCCATAATATGTGTCCATAACTATAACATAGAATACGCTGTGGCTCTACAAAAATAGTAAAAAATGATCTAGCTTGCCGGCACTCTGGGATATAGCTTCCAAAATCCGTGCAGCATTCAAAGAGTTAATGTACTTGTGGTCTGATGGGCAACTGGGAGATGTGTATTATCGGCGTAACAGTGGTATTGGATGGCATATTTATCAAAGATGGAACTCAGAGGGAACATGTAGAGAGAAGAGGAATGGTAGCAGAGGAAGAGGAGTTATGTCCCAATTTAACTCAAAAAGTCTTTTGAGGTATGAGGTAACCAGGTTAGTACAGTGCCCTCCAGACCAACTATATGTTCCAACCTGCAGAGCAGGATGTCATGTCATCTTGCCTACAAGTTTCCTGTCCTTTGTCATCAGTAGTGCAGCACACACATAAGTTGGGGCTGTGTGACTATATCCATCGTCTCATCTGCCTGGATTGAAATAAAATCACAGTTATTCTTCAAATAATCATGATTTTTCAGTTTTTATGGATAATGTTTTGTGAATATGAAAACAAATCAGGCTTATTGGCCATGTACTTACGTATACAAGGAATTTGGTCTCTGCATTTATCCCATCCGTGAATTAGTGAACTCACACAGCACAGAGTGAACACACAGTGAGGTGAACGCACTAACCCGGAGCAGTGAGCTGCCTTCATACAGCGGCGCTCGGGGAGCAGTGAGGGGTTAGGTGCCTTGCTCAAGGGCTCTTCAGCCGTGGACTGGTCGGGTATCAAACCGGCAACCCTCAGGTTACACACACACACACACACACACACACACAAGCACAGAAACACACACATGCACCTCCATACACACAGGTAAGCAAGCACACACTCACAGACATGTTCATACACACACACAAAGACACATACAGTAGACAGGCAGGCACACACACACACACAAGAACCCGTACGCACATAAACACACACACACACATGCATGCACACACACCCAAAAACACATACGCGCACACACACACACACACACACACACACACTCACAAGTGAACATACACACACACAGACACATAAAACACAAACACAAATGCAGGCAAGCAGACGCGCGTGCGCGCACACACACACACACACATCCCATTACCCCACCACACACACTCACTCGAAAACTCTAAGACAGAGAAGTACACATACACAAAAGCAAGCACATACAGTACATACACACACTCATTTACGTAGGGGATAGAGTCGGAAAGACAAATGGACAAGCGTGATTTATTTTTGCGGAGAGAATCTGCAGGATTGGGCGGTGGTCATATTTTGTACCGCTCTGTGGTACATCTAGTCATGTGATTGATTTTAAGATGTTTAATCATATCCTTCGTTTAAACCACATTACACTTTAAATCTTAAGGATGTTATTGCATTACTGTTAATGTGCTGAATTTCATACTAGCTTTTAATTATTTCCATGGGTCTAGTCATTAGACTGCCTTTGCTGCATGGTCCTTTAAAGCAGCGAATTCCTCAACAAAAGGTTTAATTTTAGCCTTCTACTTAAAACAATGTCATGTTACAAGGACTTACATACTGTAGCCTCAGTTGTTACAGTCCACTGGCAAGTCTATAGCTTAGGCAACTATATAAATTACAATGATCTTTATAGACCAGAAAATACAGCCTATATATTATAACAGAAAGGTACAAAAATATTCTAGATGGATCAGTCTATGTTACAAAAGAGTTTCATGCGGCAACTGAATTTTCATGAATGGAGTTGTTTACTCTAAATTACTGTTTAACTCCGGTGTTCCATCCCAGTGATTCACAAAAAAAGATAGGCAGAATGAAAAGGCCTGGCCGAACATTAGAAATCCGCAATGAAAATCACTTTGCATAACCGATCATTATAAAAAAGTATTGCGGTTGTTCACTGTTCAGTGCCAGATTTATGTAAGGCCATTTTAGATTGCAATATCTGTATCTGGCAGCTAACGTGGTAGGTTTAAACTAGCCTATGCCTTTTTAGGTGACCATAGCCATAATGTTGCCAAATTAAAGCCACAATGAATATAGGGGGATTCCAACCCAAGCATCAAAAATTGAGTGAAATTATGTGGTGATATGTTTAGGTAAGAGTAAGTTCCGATGTTCCACAGGTAGCCCAAAGATGAGTTTTGAAAATCTGGAACTTGGACAGTTTGAGTGTGGACAGCCTTTTCTTATCTCTTTAACTGTTGTTGGCTACTCAGTGGGGTGTGTTGTGATGTGTTTCTCAGAATTGGCAAAGAGGTAAATGCTTATTGATTGGACTGATAAGCTTTGCAGATAAAAGGCAAAGGACGAGCTCACTCGAATGAAAGTCAGTTGCATTTTGGAGGCAGTTAACTTAAGTTAATTACATTTCTAGGGATTCCTCAGTTATGCAAATGATGATGCCCTTAACACTGTGCTGTATTAATATTATTCAGGCATTGACGGTAATGTCAATCCCTTTGCCTGACTCCGGACCACATTTGGGAAATGACTGGACACAGCCTATCAGGCTAAAGCATCTATATGCTGCCAGAGACGGACTTCATCTTCAAATTAGAAGGGATGGAAGAGTGGATGGATCCCCTCAACAAAGTGCTCTCAGTAAGTAATCAGTTATACATTAGACAGAATTTGCCTCAGGTGGGCTTCAGACTGGGTATTTGTTAAACTGCACTAGCTTGCTTTGGAGTCAACCTTGCAACCTGAACAGTGCGCTTCTGTGGTCATTGCACATTATAGGCAGCACGAACTAGACAGGCTAGAATAAGGCACCGCATGTTATTGTGCATTCATGTTACTGATGCAAAGACTGCTAAACCTTACCTAAAATCTTACCTTGTGTTCATTCTGATTTGTAACTTGCAACCCTTTTACTCCAAAGACAAAAACAATAGCTAAGCCTTCTCATAGAACCTACACCACAACCATGTAGCCTACCTCCCTGTAAAAGGTGGACATAACTGCTTTGAGTGTGTGTGTGTGTGTGTGTTTCTGGAAAATAACTTTTCTTTATTATCTATGGCTCAGGCTTGATGGAAATACGTCCGGTTGATAACGGCTGCGTGGCCATCAAAGGAATCGCGAGTTCTAAGTTCTTGTGCTTGGAGAGAGATGGAAGATTGTATGGATCTGTAAGTATTATGTGCAAACAGCCATTCAAATGAGTGAGTGCAATATTTTAGCCTGTATAAAGACAACTTGAACTTGAGTCTGTTCATTCTGTTACAACCACAAAGTTCTGCTTCCCATTAATGCACAAATAAAATATTATGAAATGTTAAAATAATAAATAAATAAAAATAAAACAATAAGATGACAACTATGCATGTTACTAATACAACCTTTGTCCCATTGTGGTATGTTTGCACTGTTAAAACCTCATTGAAAAGAAACAGCATACAGCATAAACAACCTTGGCCTCTGTATACCTAATGCAAACAGCTCTTGAAGAACCTAAAGCAGGGCGGTCATTTAGTGACGACAGAGGGCTTGTCACACGTATTTCATGTACAGTCTTTCATCATCGCTCTCTCTCTCTCTTATCTTTCTCTTTCTAGTACAGTTATGTGAGAGATGACTGCACTTTTGTTGAGCAGATTCGTCCAGACGGATACAACGTCTACATTTCCAGCAAGCATGGCACCCTGTTAAGCCTGAGTGTGAGGACCAGTAGCCAGGCCCATGGTCATGAAAAGGGCCTCAGCACTCATGCACAGTTCCTTCCCATGAACAACAATTTGAAACATTCACAAATCCCCCACCGTGACTCAGTCTCTCTCTCTGAGCACCATCAGGACACCCCATCAAACCTGCAAATAGACAGCATGGACCCTTTTGGAAAGGTTTCTCAGATCTACATACAGAGCCCTAGTTTCAACAAAAGATGACCACTCCGGAGTATTGTTTCATACAATATTCAAGCATTCCAAATATGAACAATGGAAGGGAATACGTGCTCTGATTCAGATAAAAGAGAGCTGGACTGAGAACATTCCAGTTGGGCATTTGAATATTGCAGACTGGGACTCCAAGTGAATGACTCCAGTGTATTAATATTAGCTTGGATGTTAAGACATAGATCATTTCTCAGGGTTTTTACTGTATTTTAGAAGTGCTGTTATTTTCCCCTACTGTATGCTTCATAAGGTAAATTCCCATAATTTCCGCATGTACTGAAATGAGCAGTTCGTCATCTTGTTTGTTGTCTGATTATTTGTTTTTATACATTTTGTTGGCCTGATTGATTGAGATGCAGGTCTTGTGCATGTTTGATGGATATTAAGATGTACAGTATGCTACATTTTCAAAAATACAGGGTTACATGGTTCATTGTCAGCCATAACATTTTCTAACATATTTAAAGGTTCAGTCTGCATATAACAGACCTATGGGTTTTTTTGTCAGATTTGGCTAATTGTTCCTACTAGTGTTGTTAATGGTTGTACGTTCTGTGAATGTCTTCTAATTAAGAAACCTAAGGGGGCGATTGTGCTCTGGCATGGTACAAGTGAACTGTGAGTACGCCTTCAGTCTGTCCTTTTGCAAAAATGACATATACACCGTAAACTGCCCATGTGTTTTTGTCTTCAGTTGTAAATTGATGATTCTATTCGAGATGAATGAAGGATAAATATGATGTAACATGTAACACTAGCTTTGGTAAGACATGATAAAAGCACCATAATGTAACCAAATCTGGTTATACTGCAATGCTTTACACTCTTTTTTGATGTAAAGCCTTATACAATGATTAACACTGAACCACATTTTAATAGGCTATTACAACTGCTGGTAAGCTGTGTTTTATTTCATTGACTCTTGTTATGTGTGCTAAGTTTGGTTCCATATGGAATTGTAGAAATGCATTTTAAAAATTCTGTTTAAGGGGGGGGGGGGTGGTAACTGATGGTAGCAGTTTTCTAATGAGCTGGTCTCTGATCATGAGGTTCTAGATTAAAAAAAATCTGTTTCACTATACGTGTTTTTGAAACAGGGTTCCCACGGTCATGGAATTTCTGGATTATCATGGAATTTTGTCACATAAAAAGTCATGGAATTGTATCATTTTTGGGACAAAGTCTTGGAATATCAGGGAATTTAGTTGTAGCAGTTTAAAATGTACTTTCCAAAATATGTAATACAAATATACTGTATCTCCATGCAGAATTAGTATGTACAGTATTTGCTTCACTGCTTGCTTGAGTAGTCCCACTTTGTTAATTCAATGCCGATTTATTCATCTGTAGGGAGACTTTGTGCTCATCTCATCAAAGGTTTTTGTAGAAAAACACTCCTTGTTTTTTTCTCATTTGGCTGTTATGACGTTTCGATCATGCGGTCCTCAGATTCACTTGGCAAGTGAATCTGACGAAGACCGCGTGGTCGAAACATCATAACTGCCAAATGAGAAGATTTATTCATCTCCCAATTTAAAAAGGTAAAAGATTATTGATTGCTACATGGCTGCTCGCCATGATCACGGAAATTCAGGGTTTTTTCAGGCAAGGAAAAAAGCTCCCACTTTTGAGAGTGTGAACCGGTGAACTGGTCTGAAATGGTTTGTATAAGTTGTATTGGTCAAAAATTATCTCTCTTTTTTTTTTAGATGGATCCAACTGGGGTTATGAGACCATAATAGTGGCTGTGTTGCGATAGTGATATCACTGGATTATTTTCATCCATAATTAACTCATTTTAATTTCTGGAATCAATTAAAGTGTGTAAAGGTATTATAGCATTGTCCGCCACCCAATGTCAAAAATAAATGATAGGGTGAACAGGACTTTTTTGCTTCATATACACCAAAATGTGAAAAGAAACTTTCCACACATTTTTTTTTTATTCTAAAAATGATACACACTATATTGCCAATATATATATATATATAGTATTGGATCACTTGCCTTGACCCCCCTAATGACTTAAGTGACATCCAATTCCTAATCCATAGGGCTTAATATGACGTTGTCCACCCTTTGCAGCTATAACAGCTTTGACAATTCTGGGAAGGCTTTTCATAAGGTTTAGTGTGTTCATGGGAATTTTTAGCCATTCTTCGAGCGCATGTGAGGTCACACACTGATGTTGGGCGAGGAGACTGGGATAAATTAGAGCGGTAACTGAGAGCCAAAGGTGTTGTATCGAGTTGAGGTCAGCACTGTGCAGGCCAGTCAAGTTCATCCACACCAAACTTTGATATCCATGTCTTTGTGGACCTTGCTTTGTGCACAGGTGCACAGTCATGTTGTCATACAGGACTAAACTCTACTTGACATATAGTAGGAAAGGGTAATGGTTTATGCATGGTGTGCCAAGACAGAGAAAATGTTAATCATGTACTTTTTACTTGTGAGAAGTAGGCCTAGGCTAATGATAGAATAATCTGGCAGGAAATGGAAGGGGAGAACTCAATTCATGAAATTCTGGAAGAAAAGCTAAATAAAAGGCTATTTATTTACGTTAATAATACGGGTTTAATGAAAAGAGTATAATAGCTCTTTTTTGTTTGTTTGTTTGTTTGTTTTAAATTAATATAGGCCTAGAAGCCTAGACTCCGTGACTTTATTACACACTCCTGTACAGTTGGTGGCGGTATAGGCCTACTATTCATCTGCCAAGAAACAGAAGAGGAGGCATCTGGCTAAACAAGTTGCTGCAACATGTTTACATTTCGTGCAAACCGTTGAAATACTATTTAAACGAATTTGAACCTACTTCTAACCGTTCGTGTGTAGCCTAGCCTACTTTTATTTTGACGCTTTTCGTCGTCATATTGCCCGCTACTGTTCCTCCCCGGAAGTTCACTGGCTGCAGGCAGCTAGGCTACATTACCTGAAGAACTCATGAACTAACCTACGAGATGGACAATACTGGAGATGATTTGTTTGACACTATTTTTATGGCCGATAACCGGTAGGTAACATAACAATGATTCTTCATATCGCAATTCTGCATGTGTCAAGGATATTTCAGTCTGGCTGAAAGATCAGACCGCTGTCACACCGGCGTCGTCGGCGGCCGCTTCTTAATTCCAAAAAAATATTGAGAATGAGGCTACATTAAATATGCAATGGCCTCCAGATGGCGCCATGGCACTGGGCGCCATGCATAGACCTAAAAGATGGCGCCAGGTAAAGCAAGCAGTGACAGGGTGGCATTCATTTAACAGGTAGAAAGCTTGGTTTTCCTTAGCCTACTAATAATTTGTGTTGTAAATAAAGACATGAAAAACAAGCAGGTGGGTTAAGAAAATGTGCTTTAATTTCATATGAAATATGAGAAATTGTCTTAAATCTTCCGTTTTATGATACATTTTCCTAATCCATTAGCCGACCAATTTATTTGTTTTTTAAGTCTTGAATTAATGCAGAATATTTTGACTGATTTTAAGTCAAACAATCTTACAAGAAAGCTCAAAGTAAGTATCCTGATACTAAAAACAATATTTAGATATTATTTTATTTATTTTAATATAAGATTTTAACATTTTTTTGCAGTGTGATGTCCATATTTCTACACAGCCAATGTTTGATATGCTTTTGCATCTACTAGGTATCACATTCAAGGCTATGATGAAGGATTTGAAGAAGGCAAGCGGCAGGGATGGTATGAGGGTCAAAATCATGGCAGGATTCATGGGGCCAAACTGTCTGCAGAGGCAAGTATCTTGTAGCCTAATCCATACCTGATGATAGTCTTAATTTTCTTAAAATTAGCATAGTCATTAATTTAGATTAATCACAGAAAAAAAATATATGTCGGAAAAGATTAATCTGATCTTTTTCTGATCTGAAAACTGATTAATCACATTCTGTAGTGAGCTTTGACCCAGTGCAGTTCTAGCCATAGTCACTGTAAAAGGAAGACAGCGCTGTTTGGTCTATAGGGCTGAGAATTGTTCAGAATGTTTTGATATTTCGATGTCGGTTCCAAAAAGAATATGATTTTTAGTACCATGATATGTTTGTAAATCTATTTCAGCGACAAAAATACATACAGCTTTATCAAATTATCAATTAATTATCAAAAATAAACCATTGCAGAAGGAGTTGCAGCGGTGTGAGTTAATGTTGCTCGTTGTTGCTAGCTGTCGTAAAAAGCATTCACCATGTCCAGTTACAGTTTCAAGGTTTTAGAACATTGCAGCTCATCTCGTCACAAATCTTTGGTTTGAACCCCCTTAATAATGACTGATGAATTATGAATGAAGTGACCAATGAATGAATAAAGTGTGAATACTTTCCGTATGCACTGTATGTTCAGCACTGGGGAGGAAGATGTTCCGGAGTATGTTTGTGTGTGTCCTGGAGTTTCTCAGTCTTCCTGAGGTGAGGGTGGTGATCAGGGAGTGTCCAGGGTGTGAGGCGTCCTGATGTTTGTGGCTTGTGCAAGAAGATGAGTTGAGTATATCTCAGGTTTGGTAGGGGGGAGCCAGTGATCCTCTCAGCCGTCTTAACAACACGCTGTAGGTCCTTTTTTTACTGCTGCTGTGCAGCTGGAGTGCCACACAGCACAGCAGCTCTCACAGTCAGGGTGCTCTTTTCATTCTCGTTTCTCATTTTTCAGCGCTGTATAAAAATGTATCAATAAACTCATACTCATAAACTCAAACTTCATTTTTTTTTCCTTTTTAGGTTTCTTTCTACAATGGTTTTGCAATGACATGGAAATACCTTCTTCAAAAAGATATGAATTCCAAAGCAAGGTGAAAGGACCAAAATATTTTTGATAAATATATACCAATTTCTAATGTCTTTGCCTTTCTCACATTGTTAAACTCGTTGATAGGAAACAGCTGAAGCTATTGGAAACGCTTACTGGATTGATTCAAACATTTCCCCTTGAGGATCCACTGCACCAAAACCTTCAAGAAAATATGGAGCAGATTCGAGCCAAATTTAGACAAGTGAGAAAATTGTTTTTCATAAAAATGATCTCTCTACTACAAATGTGAAAAAAATGTTTTCTAGTGCAAACATTTATTTTGCGTTTCTTTTCATTCTTTTTACATCATACAGATTTAAAGATATTTGTACCCCCATTGCATGTTTGTGTAATGTCACAAATGGTGTATTGTGGTTTATGTTGTCTGCCTGGCTGCAATATATGGAATGTAAGTCAGCCATGAGATTATTATTTTCAATAGTTTTCCCAAAACCAAGAGTGAATTAGCCTGACTATCATCAGATCAAGCTCAGTCTTTTGAGATGGAACATTAGTTTGTGAAATCCAATCTCTGGTAGATCAGGCTGGGGTTACCCAGTCTAAGAGCAAATTTGTAACAGCTCACAATACGTAGAGGCTAATGGGCCCACGTTTGATAACAGTGTCTCGGCGATAGCACAAAGGCACAAAATGACTCAAAAAAAGTGGACAGAGCCAGGCTGAAGTTGACTAATAAAATATTTGGTTAAAACAGACTAATAGCAGCATTCAGCAATATTTTTAAATGTGTGATGACATCAAAGTAGTAACAGGGGGTCACTTGCACTTCAGCCTGGTTGGTGCTCACGGAGCAGGACTACATGGTGCCACTTTGCACCATTAAAAAGCATTGAAAAGTGTTGATTGCACTTGGTCCTAGTTTGACCTTGGGTCTCCCCACTGAAATCAAAGTAGTCTTTAAAATGTCAACATTGCTGCAGACCAGCAGGAACGATTCTAGAATCACACCTTTAGGGGTGCTCAGCCCCTAACAGGGGCGCCACTACAGTAGACCTCAAGCTGTTCTGAGGCAGAAGACCCCCCTAGGTGGGTCCAGGTGCATGCTCCCCTATAAGACAATTTGGTGTATTTTGAAAAGAAAAATCAGAGGTTAGAATGAATCATTTTTATCTATGGATAGAAATACAGTACTTACAAAAAGTCAAGGATATTTGGCTTTTGGGTGGAAATTTGTTTCAATACATGTTTGAGATGATGAAATTGCATGCTTCTACTTAAATGTCCCACTTTCATGATATAATACCACTGTAGCTTGAACGTTTTACATTTTCCGTAAATCTCACTCAAAAGCCAGATATCCCCAATGTTTTGTGAGAACTGAGAAGTGTACTGTACTTATGCTATAGGTAAGGGATAATCAACGACGTGCCGTGCGTTTCATAGGAAAATAATGCACGTTCGAAGTAGTAATAAGGTCCCGACGCTGCAGGCGTGGTGCATTTCAAGCAGGTAAAAGGGATAACTATATTGTGTGTCGGAATAACATTGGGAGCACTTAGACTCTGCGCAGTAATATTCTCACTCCAAAGTGAAACTGAAAGTGCAAGAGTGAAGATATTACTGCACCACAAAATATAGTTATCCCTCTTACCTGCTTAGAAATGCACCACGTTTTATTTTGTCTCACCATACTTGGTCGTGTGACTACTCGTGTATTTTAACTCATTCACTGCCATTGACGTCTTTAAACGTCAATTTAGACACATACGTTCACTGCCATTGACGTCTATAGACGTCAATTGCCTTTTTCAATGGGGAGGGCTCCTGGGTGAGCTTGGGAACGATCTGGCAGAGTTTCAGGCTTGTAAACAGACTGTACTAGCGATCCGAACCGCTAGATGGCAGCAGTGCCATTTGGATGATTAGTATCTGCCTGCAAAGTGCACATACAGACACATGCAACCAGCATGCAACAAGCTAACACTGAAGATCGACCACAGTGGATCTAGTTTGCACGCGATGCAGGGAATAAATATGCTTACTTCTTACATCAAGGATGGAAAACACGTGAACGGTATGATCCATTTACATTGGATATTGCTATATAGACTAACAACAACTTTGCTAGTGCTAGCTTGCTAAGTCTACCGTCCTGTTCAGAGTCTATAGCGACCATCAGAGTCCCTAGCAACCTTGACGAGACTGACGAGATAACAGTGCAATCGTGGTTGACATACTACTGAAACGCTAACGTTAAAAAGTTGATTTTCACAAAAAGATCGTTTTCTCCACTTTTTGGTCAAAAACAGGTGTTTTTAGCTTAACTAACCCATGTTCTACTGGCGATTGCTAAAGAACGGAAAACGATAGAAACAAACCGTTTTTTCCTGGTGAAAGAAGAGAGTCTACTCTTTCATTTGGTACCTTCGATGTTTACATAGTCATAAAGCTCACCGTTTGGTGGATCTTGGAAAAACAGTCAAAATGCTGTAAAACGTCTGGCAGTATGGAGCACTCTGCATTGAAAATCGCTGGCAGCCAATGAGTTAATAGGGAAAACATGGAGGTGTTTAGTCGCTTCTAACTTCATCTCTGTTTGGATCCTAATGAATGCATTGGGCTAGCTAAGTGCTATCAAAGTTGCGCCGCGCGCCAGAGCCAGTGAGTGCACGCATTGAAAGGTGAGAGGTATGTACTGTATCAACTCGTCTTAATTGAGGGAATAACATAGTTTAATATGAAAAAACGGTTAAGTGTTCCTTTAAGCGCAACAGACTTTATATTCGCAGAGAGAATGCATCATACTATAAATACATTCATTACAAAACCATACGACACTGAAATTTGCCCTTTGAAAATAATTTAAAATATATAATTCATGAATGTTGCGTTTGCCAAAGAGAAAGTAATCATCTCCTATATCAGGCATCACCAAATGGCGGACCGCGGTCCGGGTCCGGACCCAGTGACGCTGCTGTCCGGACCCGTTGAAATTGTCGGCCTAATATTATCAAAGAGCATCGTCCGTAGCCAAGCCAATCAACTCGATTGTTTACCTTTCAGCAACAGAGAATAGGCCTAGCGGGAGAGAGAGGAGATGAGAGAAAATGGCTTGCTCAAAAATGATGGTGAAAACCGAACTTTTTAAGATGAATGGACGGACGGACCAATACGTTCGTGCTGCTGTGAATATGCGCTGTGAAACTGTGGCGACGTTAACGTGCGTCACTGAGATCAAACACGGGTCGTTAGAGGAAAGGTACACGCAGAAGTCCGCAGTGAGGGCAAGTAAAACTTGAGAAGCACTCCGAGAGCTAACAAACAGACAAACAAACGCGAACCCCGATGAAAACATTACTTTCCTTGGCGGAGGTAGGATAATAATTATCAAATTGAAAGCACACTATGACAGGTCTACTCGTGTGATCACGCATGCATGTACAGGCAAATTAGTGTTCGTTAAAGATTGCGTGGATTTTGATGCAACACAAGAGAGCATTTAGCGATGGGACAGCAGCTGTGAATGAGTGCTTAATGCGGCTGCAGAAACTTTACAGATCCCATTGTCCGCTTCAACAACAAGATACAAGAACATCTGAACTATTATCAGAGGATACTAGAACGCAGTATGCAAAGGTCTTTTTTTCTTTTCTTAAAGATCCACTTTTATTTTATTCAAAAGATTCGGAATGTTTTACATTAGGCCTAGGCTGCTTGAAATAGGCCCTAAGTTCAGGCTGCTCAAAGTTATTTTGCACTTTATATTTATTCTATTCAGAATAAATTCAGTGTCTGTTGTCTGTCTTTCTTGAAATGTAGGCCTAGTAAAGACTACAGTATTGTTTTGCATTCAAGTACCATTCAAGTTAAGACTTTTTGGTATGTTACAAGCATATTACTTTGAAAACACTTGAAATGTAACAATAAATTAAATAGGCCTAGAAATGTACATGCGTTATTGATTTTATTAACTTCAGGGTAGCCTACACTATTTTCAGTGACAATTTAAGATTCGGACCTTTGCCGGGAGGACATTTTAGTAACTGGACCTCTTTGAATTTTAATTGAATACCCCTGTCCTATATGGATATCCTAAGCCATCAAATGTGTCAATATAATATACTACATTATGCAAATAGGCTGCACATGTACAGGAAAGGTGTTATGTCCGAGATAGACCATAAATGCAACTCTTCAACTTTCTAATCCACCGGCGATTTACTGCTGCACAGTGCTATGCCGCCTGAAAAACTTGCGTACTCGAGTTCAGACTAGATGTGAGATTTGAGCGTATAACACTGATCACCTTCACATTGATAAATGCCATACTTTGCGTGGAAACAAGCGTACGCCTGTTTTACGCCTGTTTTTGGCCGTACGCATGTTTCATAAATGAGGGCCAATGTATTTGCTGAATTTCACAGTTCAGAAATAATCAAAAATAGTGTACAATTGAGCACTCCAGAAATTATGCAGTAGTGGTAACCTGTGTTGTTCAGATGGTTAATCTAAGATAAGCTAATTATCTTGGCCATCTTTGCATGCTATAGCTTCCTTTTTCAGGACCGTCTGTGCATGTGCCCCAGTGAAAAGGGTCTAGTGACACCCCTGGCCCCTTATGACAAGATGACACTGGATCTCGCCCTAAGAAGTTTAGTCCAGTTTGAAGATATTTTAGAATAGGTCTACATGAACAAACTCAAACTGATTGTTTGAACTGTGGCCCATTTATTTATTTGATTCATTATTATATGAATGGAGTAGGGACACTACTTAAAAACTGTGGTTATGTTTGTGTTATCTACTAGGGGTGTGAATCTCTCCCTTTTAAGACAATTCGATTCGTATCGATTCATAAAGCTACGATACGATTCAAAGACCATGCGCTTTAATACAGCACGATTCAGTGCGATTCGATACGATGCAGTAATAGGCCCCAAAATGCAACATATTTCTTAATCTCATTTTATTTTCCATACTGCAGATTTTTATTTTTATTTTTTTGCCTGCTACTTTAAATAGCATGAGAAAAGTTACAATTGCATGTCATTAGTTATATTTTTCCAAAAGACTCGATTGACTGGATTGAAAGACAACAAACATTTTGATAATAAGAACGTGGCCAAGTGCCTCTAAACGAAATCACTTGGCCAATTAATATCACCCTATAGCCTACTTAGCTGCTTAACAAATCACAATAGTTTAAAACTATGTGATGTAGCTGTAGCTCTTGGGAAAAGAGTGTCTGTCAACTTTCAGACGTGCACCGAACATACAGTAAGGCACCGAAGCATTGGGCAGACACCCGCGGAAAGGGGAATGCAGGAGGCTGACAAGGGGTGTTTTGTTGTAGCCTATAAGCTAGGTTTAAGGCTTGTGCTTACGACTGAATATGACTTCGTTCAGGATACTGCAACACACGTTAACGTCAGCGTTATCTGCGTTTCACTAAACTCCAAAACTAGTTTGTTTCCACTTGCCACTGTAGCAGTGACGCTACTTACCCTCATTGGAGAAGGCTAGACGCTCTGGTGTGTTAGCAAATCAGGGTCGGTGAAAGTAACATAATTTGTAACGTTAGTTTTCCGATTTGTCATTTTAAAATCGATTTATCAATCAATGCATAGTACATTTAAACCGATCCAGCGGTTTGCCGACCGATGCACTCGAATTTTGAACGTTCCGAATGATAACCGATACGTTTCGGTTAATCTTTATGCCCCTATTATCTACGGTGGCCAAGAAGTCCAAAATAAATTTACTAGAGGTGGGCATAGATGAATTTGTTTAATCTAGATTAATCTCACTGTAATCTTGGAATTAATCTAGATTAATCTAGATTAATGTTAGGTGCACCCACATTTTTTTTCGCATTTTGCACATTTTGCATCGCCTTTAACGCCAAAAGGTCACCTTTTTATCATTGTCCTTTCATATAATGATTTTTTAACAATAAAAAGCCTAGAAAAAGCTTGAAACAAAATAAAAGAATATACATATATTATATGTAATATTTAGTACATTTAGGCAAACAAACAAACCCCGATGAAAACATAACCTCCTTGGCGGAGGTTGTAATTTACAAGCAGATGAATCTGACAGAAAGGGTAGGTACAATACATAGGAAGTAGGCCTAGCCTATATTTAATATTTCATTTATTTACTTCATGTTTCATTTATGTATTTATTTTTTTTATCACAAAAACATTCCATAGCACACACGCTCACTGTTGTTAATATATAACCCTACTTAAAGCACGATTTTGAACAGAGTTACAGTCAAAGACCCAAACTCCTGCAGCATAAAACAAAATGGAACAGGTGGAATTCACTCGTTCAGATTACTGGCAACACTTTTTTCACTAGACCAGCTTGTTGTTAAGATTAATTTCTGTAGCTAAGCTGTCTGGTCCATTGCATGATGCATCAATATATACCATAGTTGTTTAATATCATAGCAGTGTCAAACAATGTCAAGACTTAGAAGGTACTCTGTGTTTACTTGTTGCCAATGTGTGGCGGGGCAGGGAGACACGAACACCGCTCCACCATATGCATGCACATTCATTTTGGTGATGGCAAATTGGTGGTAGGCGCCAAGGTTGCGGCCTCGTGATACAAGAGCCAAGATATGTGTTTCGCTATGTAGGTCTACCTAGTCAGACAGCTTGAGCACACCTAGGGTGGATCTTTGAATGAAGGAATGATTGAATGCCTTTATTGTCATTGCATTTCAGTACAATTAAATCATAGACACAATTGCACTCAATTACTTATTTTTTAGGGGTGCCACTGAGATTACATTTAGGGGTGCTTGAGCATTTTTACATCACTTACTTTCACTTAATATTCTATTCTTGTCTGGTGTTGGTTTTGATTGGAAAGATGTGCAAGAAGAAGTGAATTAACTGAATTTATTAATTGACATTAGTGCAAATGTTAATACATAGGAAGATTGGTTTGTTTGCTTTGACAGTTTGTGGCCCAAACTGGCACCTTTTGTCATACATGTTGACCATGCATTGAAATACCAATGAATGGTATGGTGACACTTCTGACTGAGGTGCTACTTTTTGCCCAAAATGCTTTGTGAATTATTCTTGGTCAAAGGAATAGGAGTTCTACAGTTACGACTGAGACTCCCTTTTTCCCTAAATCCACTAGTCAGTACAGTAGATACTTTTAGCCTGAAGATTGTTTGTGAATGTGGGCCCAGCCTAACCATAGATAATTTGTTTTTCCACAGGTTTGCTCTTTACTGCACATCTCTACAGACTTCCATGGTTATATCAATAGCCCGGGACAATTATCATTCTAAATGTAAAGTAGACCACAACTGGAGTACAACAGGAAACAAAGAAGAAACACAAACCATCATAACATCTTTTTTATGTTTATGAATTTAACAGATCTTTTTATCCAAAGAGACTTGTATGAGAAAAGAGAAAAGTTTTGTTTTATATAAAAAAGCAATTAAAAGTCTTTATGCAAATTGCTACAAGGATACAAGGAGGTTTATTTGTCACATGCATATCATTACTAAAGTAAAGAATGCAGTGAAATGTGTCAGTTCCTTTGCCTGTTGTGCATAGGGGGGGCGGGGGGGCAGGATAAGTTCAAAAAGCATTTAAAGCAATAGTTCGGTATTTTACACTTTAAGCCCGTTTTCTGTATTGCCTAGCATGAAAACGAGTGTTAGACACCGAAATTTCGACGATTGAGTTGTGGAGTTTGGCAGCTTTAGAATGGAGCTCTGTCTGGCTTTAACATTGCTCGCTTTGTGCATGTACTATTCTGTCCTTAAAGGAATACGCCACCCAAAAATGAAATTAAGCTAGTCTCGGTCACCCCCAGAGTTAGAACAGTGAAAAAAACCCGGTTAAAATCCGTCCGGGCATTCTCCTGCTTTGGGAGCAGCGATGTTAGCTTTAGCTTAGAACAGTTGCTGTAGTTGAAGGGTGTCAGTGAGCACGTCCTCCAAAAAGTGACCGAGACGTCTACATTTTTTTCTAAATATATCTTGGGAGCCGTGTGTTCAAAACGAGTACAAATCATAATGCAAAATCGAACGAGACTATTACCTGGGCAGATCTTTACTTGGAACTATTTTCAGCCTCATCGCCGACGAAGCACCGCTAGCTAGGCGCAAAGTTCTCACGTAGCACCACTTGTGAAGTTCCAGTCGAAGCTAGTTGGGAGTTTACAAGACTGCTACGTGAGAACTTTGCGCCTAGCTAGCGGTGCTTCGTCGGCGATGAGGCTGAAAATAGTTCCAAGTAAAGATCTGCCCAGGTAATAGTCTCGTTCGATTTTGCATTATGATTTGTACTCGTTTTGAACACACGGCTCCCAAAATATATTTAGAAAAAAATTTAGACGTCTCGGTCACTTTTTTGGAGGACGTGCTCACTGACACCCTTCATCTACAGCAGGGGTATTCAATTAAAATTCAAAGAGGTCCAGTTACTAAAATGTCCTCCCGGCAAAGGTCCGAATCTTAAATTGTCACTGAAAATAGTGTAGGCTACCCTGAAGTTAATAAAATCAATAACGCATGTACATTTCTAGGCCTATTTAATTTATTGTTACATTTCAAGTGTTTTCAAAGTAATATGCTTGTAACATACCAAAAAGTCTTAACTTGAATGGTACTTGAATGCAAAACAATACTGTAGTCTTTACTAGGCCTACATTTCAAGAAAGACAGACAACAGACACTGAATTTATTCTGAATAGAATAAATATAAAGTGCAAAATAACTTTGAGCAGCCTGAACTTAGGGCCTATTTCAAGCAGCCTAGGCCTAATGTAAAACATTCCGAATCTTTTGAATAAAATAAAAGTGGATCTTTAAGAAAAGAAAAAAAGACCTTTGCATACTGCGTTCTAGTATCCTCTGATAATAGTTCAGATGTTCTTGTATCTTGTTGTTGAAGCGGACAATGGGATCTGTAAAGTTTCTGCAGCCGCATTAAGCACTCATTCACAGCTGCTGTCCCATCGCTAAATGCTCTCTTGTGTTGCATCAAAATCCACGCAATCTTTAACGAACACTAATTTGCCTGTACATGCATGCGTGATCACACGAGTAGACCTGTCATAGTGTGCTTTCAATTTGATAATTATTATCCTACCTCCGCCAAGGAAAGTAATGTTTTCATCGGGGTTCGCGTTTGTTTGTCTGTTTGTTAGCTCTCGGAGTGCTTCTCAAGTTTTACTTGCCCTCACTGCGGACTTCTGCGTGTACCTTTCCTCTAACGACCCGTGTTTGATCTCAGTGACGCACGTTAACGTCGCCACAGTTTCACAGCGCATATTCACAGCAGCACGAACGTATTGGTCCGTCCGTCCATTCATCTTAAAAAGTTCGGTTTTCACCATCATTTTTGAGCAAGCCATTTTCTCTCATCTCCTCTCTCTCCCGCTAGGCCTATTCTCTGTTGCTGAAAGGTAAACAATCGAGTTGATTGGCTTGGCTACGGACGATGCTCTTTGATAATATTAGGCCGACAATTTCAACGGGTCCGGACAGCAGCGTCACTGGGTCCGGACCCGGACCGCGGTCCGCCATTTGGTGATGCCTGGTCTATATGGTCAATATTATAGCCTAATATGAAGCAATCTGCAAAGTAGAAAAGTCGATTTGCATTATAGCCTGTGGCAAGACACTTTCACCAGAAAAGTAAATAAACAAACATGACTCAGTCATTAGTTTGCCTAAAATATTATTTCTGTCTAATCGTGATTTACTTTCAAGAATGTAGGCTAGCCCCTACCAAACGTGTAGGCCTACACCCCATTTAGATAGGCTACTGACTGTTTTTTGTCCTAAAAAAGGGCTTCGTCATAAATCGCTACTTCAACATTAGGCTGTAGCCGACAAAGTTTAGCCTACACTTGTATCATAACACTTTGGGTTTCGTTGCTGCTTTGGCCATAACTGTCTATTCAACATGGGCTCGCACTGAATTTGAGGAAGTGGCGGGGGAAGTGTAGCCTATGCCGTAAAGCAGTCGAATTTTGTAGTTCTTTTTGGGCATGGATGCACACCCGAAATCCAAAGTTCCGTAGTGCCAGTAAAAGCGATACAGACACCGTCAGGCTATGGCAGACGTGTCATTCAACCGATTGTAAATCAATGTACCATCACAAGGGTCTTGGAAATATATTATGAAGGTTAAAAAACTCCATGGTGTTGCTTTAAACTCTTGCAGGGATAATGACATTGGAAATGCAGACGTTTTGCGATACAGTTTTCTCCACTGCCTTCTAGTGGATACTGTGATCTTCGGTAGGTGAAGATGGCACACTTTGATTCTTGCTACCCCAGAGCTAACTTACAATGCAACTTGCCATAGGCAGTTTGCTTCAACTAACTCCCGGATCTTCTTATTTGGGCAAAGATGGCAACTTTGGGTTCTTTATAGGCGAACTTCAGAGGTCTATTGCACAAAGCAAGGTCCACAAAAACATGGACGACAGAGTCTGGTGTGAATGAACTTGACTGGCCTACACAGAGTCCTGACATCAACCCAATAGAACAGGGGTTCTTAACCTTTCTGACCTCGAGGCCCAATTTATAAAGTACAAAGTGGCCCGGGGCCCATTCAATATTACCCCCCCCCACCCCCACCCCCCTATTAAAATAGAATTATTTTAATATAAATTATAATAATGACAACGCATTTTTTTGTTGTAGAAAATAAATTCGTTAAGAAAAACGGCTAATATGATGCCGTTTAATTTATTTATAAATGGTGCACTGTCACTTTAAGACTCTTGCCGGCTCCATTCAGTGGCTGCAGTACGTTATGAGTAACGTTATACATAATTAGATTTGCTGCAATAGAGATTTCAATCATCTCTATGTATCAAACATCTCTACATGCTGTTTTGACATTGACATTCATTGTAAATGTAAACGTTCTCTAAGAAGAGTGTAAGGTAGTTTGCAGTAATGTCAAGCACAACGTCGTTGCTGAAAAAAAAAATAAATAGCGAATAACCAATGATAACCTAAGTGCGTGGCGGATCTATGATAAACTAATGCATGCTCGGCGGGCCGAATTAAAGTGCGTAGCGGGGCGCAGTTGATTTGGACACCCCTGAAGGCAGTCCCGCAGCCCTTGCGGCCCACAGATGCAAAACTGAAAGTTTGTTGCGGCCCTCGGTGGGTTGCTGGCGGCCCAGGTTTGGGCCGCGGCCCTATGGTTAAGAATCACTGCAATAGAACACCTTTGGGACGAATGAGTGGAGACTGAGAACCAGTCTCCTCTTCCAACATCAGTGTGTGACCAGACAAATACGCTCCTGGAAGAATGGTCAAACAATCACATAAACACACTCCTAAACCTTGTGGAAAGCCTTCACAGAAGAGTTGAAGCTGTAGCTGCAAAGGGTGGACCAACGTCATATTAAACCCTATGGATTAAGAATGGGATGTCACTTAAGTTCATATGCGAGTCAAGGTTTTTTTTTTTTTGTTGCTTTTTTGCCTTTATTTGTATAGGACAGTGAAGGGTGAGACAGGAAGCAAGTGGGAGAGAGAGATGGGGTGGAATTGGGAAATGACCGCAGGCCGGACTCGATCCTGTGTCCCCGTGGGTGCTCGGACCCGCATGTGGTATGAGCGCTGTAGCCTGTTGCGCCACAGCGCCCCCCAGTGACCTAATACTTTTGGCAATATAGTGTACAATGAACTATTCATGAGGAAAAAGAAAGAAAGAAAACACAAAATTAACATAACATTATACTGATGTTAAATTCATCGTCGAGGCCTTGTGGCTATAGTGTCTGCAAAGTAAATATCCATAATGCCTAGTGTCTTTTTAAGTAGCAAGTCATGGTTGCTAGAATGACTTGTTCAATGTCGCAAAAACGCAATGATGAAGTATCATCCTCATTGTCATTGAACTTGTACTGTGACTGGGTAGTCCCTGTCGTTTTTGTGAATAAAGCTCTTACTGTATGTTTGCTAATGGGTTGTTTCAACTGCCTTATGGTCCTGCCTATACACCAGACCACATGGACACATTAAAATGTACTGTACACTACATGAGTGGAGGTGCAAGTCATGACACTCTTAGTTGAAAAAGACTTGTTATTGTGAGTGTGGCGGAGGGTGCGTGTCTATGAGGTGTACGTTTGAATGAGAAGATCTCGAAGATTCTTCTCACATTTGTAAACAAAGAGCGGCAGGTCATTCATCGCATGTGAGAGTTCAGGATCTGATTTTAGAATGTGCCAATACTTTTTGAAAGTTGGACGTATTGTATGCAAGAGTGGCGAGAAAGATGTAATGCAAGCGACTGAGAATCGCTTTTCTTTTTTCTTACTTTTCTTTAGCAAGTCTGATCGAGGTTTGTTCAGGACTGTTTTGTAGGCTTTGTCAACCCATGCTATTGGATAACCTTGCTGCACGAATATGTCTTCACATGTCATTTGCTTTCTCAATGCAGTCGTCAGTGGTCTCGCATATTCTTCGAAGTCTAAATAATTGGCTTTTGAATTAAACCTCTTTTTAGTGGGGTGTGGTGAAAACTACTCACCAACACAAGAGTGTTTTTGTTTGTCTCTTTTTGATATAAGGTGTTTGTTCTGTTAGACATTCATGACAAAGTTTCTTTCAAAAAAGCCTGCAATGGTCAGTGTCCGGATCTGCGACCTTTGGTCATATCCTTCACACCTGCCCGACAAAAAACCTTACTACGTTACTTTAAGGTAAATTAAGCTTTTTTAAAAAAAAAAAAAGAAACCCTGCATAGTTCCACTTTAATAGAATATTCAACAATTATTTTATGAGACAGTCACACAGACAATTGTAACAGTTTAACAATTTATTTAGAATTAGGCCTATACACTTCAGCTTGTTAAAGCAGGTTACTGTATTTTACAGTGAAGGAGACAAGAAGGCTGGTTCTGAAGACCAGAAAAATAGTCTATCATTATTTTCACATACCCTTCAACCACTAGTTGAATTGTTATCAAACTTCAAAGTAAATCTTTTGTTGAAAAATTAAACTAAATACCCTTTAAGCACTTCATTGACATAGTTATACATATACTGTATAAATATGTATGTGTGTGTGTGTGTGTGTGTGTGTGTGTGTGTGTGTGTTTTTATTAATTATACACACACACACACACACACACACACACAATCAATAAAAAGAGAAAAGAAATAACCTTGAAAAGACCTGGCTGGAATGTGAATAAAACATCTTGCACATTTTGAACTATGCAACTGCATATTGATGACCACAAAATAGACATGACTAAACTACGGTTGAAGAGGACATTTTAGACAAATGACAAGACTAGCATGTGAAGTGAAATTGATTTCTTTTTTAAATGTAGGGCAGTGCAGTGCCTGTAGTGAAACATTGTTAACATTTCAACCAAGTTCCTGTATGAAGGAAAGGCGAATTACTGACAGAAATTTGTTATCAGAATTGTTGGATGCCAGACAGAATAACAGGTCCAGCCCCTTGTGCTGCCTACTGTATGTTGTCAATGCTGGCTGAGAGTGATAAAGAACTTTGAACCTTAGTGAAAAAGGCACTGCATTTGTAATTCTTTAGGAGGAGATGTTAGACCTGCTAGATGTAACATTCTTCAAAACTATTCAACGCTATCTTTTAAGCTCTTAAAAATGCAAATATTTTGCATACATAACTGCGCACTTATGTCTGATGCTAAATGGAAATGGGCATAGGTAAGATGGTCAAAGCACCTTGCAATTACCCATCCCCTTGCCTGTAGTGCCACTGACCGTGAAATGATGTGGTGTGCCTAGTAGGCACAATGGTTTAATTGCTGTCAGGATGCAATTTTCTGCACATAGTTAGCAGGGTAGAGACCCACTTCACCATTGTCAAGCTGCCCTTTGCACCAGCCCTGCTCATCCTCTTCCCCAAGTTTCAACAACTCTTCACCTGAAAAAAGGAGAGATTTGTATATTATACCCATTGGAAAACAGTGAAATGTGTCAGATTGAATGACTCCCTAAATCTGGAGCTCCTCTATTGTATTCATGTAGCTTCAAATCAGTGGGTGAGTTGGAGTTCTTGTATTGCTGCGCATATCTGGCAGAAAGTGAAGCATGTGTACAATACAAACATGCATCACTTTTAGCCAGATCTGTGCAATGCTGCAAGAAGTCGAACATGCTAATTGATTTGAAGCTATCACTCAGAATATACACAAGTGTTGTACAAAAACTTCATAAACATTCTCTGAGTACACAAGTTTACAATACTTCGACTTGTCTGAAGGGACCCTCTCCACCGGAGTATAAGATATCTTGAGCAGAAGAGACAGTTATCTGCATTTCTGCTAACCACAACAATCCGGTGCAACCAGGGCAGGACAGACATTGTAGAGAGACATTGTAAAAGAGTGCCAGTGCAACACAGATGTCTTCTTAATTTATAGTGGTGACTAACGTAACCTTACATCCAAACTGCTGGTGATGTTTTTGCCCACAAAGGTTAATTTAATAATGATTTTGTTTTTGATAGTATATAGGCTTGGTTGTTGATTAGCTGTTGTGTGAAATTTCTATAGTCCTAAGAATTTAACATCTCTCCTGTGTATATCTGAAATGTCAAAAATTAGCCTGTCTAGACTATTCCAGTAGAAACCGTAACCTATTTCATGTGCAGAGCTTGCACACTCGGCACATTTAAATACAGGCAAACAGTTTATGTTGACAGTATTTGGCAGATGCTTTTGTCCAAAGAAACTTACAGTATATAACCAAAACATTATAAGCTAAAAATAATAATAAAGTTGTGACAGTATGGCAGAACATTTTGGGACTGAAAAAACACCAGGCTTGCAAAGTTTGAAAACCCTTGCTTTAGGTTATTTTACTTGGAATTACCCATACCACAGTAATTGGGGAGGATGTGGGTGTCATTACTAACAATGGACAGGAATTAATACCTGCTCGAAAGCTCAGTTCATCAGCCTCCTGCCCTGAGTAATCATACAGAGCTCTCACACGAACGGCAACCATTTTATCTTCCTCTTCTTCCACACCATTTGTTGCAATATACTTCTTGGGGCTTTCCTCATCAGACCACTCTGAGGAATAGTCCTTCACAGCTCTGTTTTGAAGTGTAGAGAGAAAAACAGAGATTTAAAAACACCAACATGACACACAAGTGAAGCATGCAACGGGGTTTATAATAATATGCATATGCCCCATTTTGAGTTGTTTTGCCCGACATGGCACATCATCAACAAATTCTACATGGACTTAGAAGAGCATTGCTCCTACATACTTTGGTCTATAATAAAATATCTGACCTGATGAGACCCTGTAGTTTCTTAGGAAACAATCAGGATAGCTGTGTTTTTATTATGATTGCTAAGGTATGCCAATGCGTTTTGTAAAATGCCCTATGGAAACTTCCCATAGGACTTTTGGTTATCCAAAATGCGTACTGACAATCAAATTCTTACTGCCTATGAAGTCCTTTGTGCAGAAGCAGAATCTTAGTCTCAAATGAAAGGTAACACTTTGAAGTTTCATATTCCCATTTGGATTAAATACTTCAGGGGTTCTGATATAGAATGATTATATGTGTATATGATGGACTATACATCTGCATAACTAGTTTTGGATCAAATTACATTAATATTCAATTTCTATGGATTCTTGTGAATATTTCAAGACCCAATATGCTATATCTGAAATTGATCTGATTGATCTGAAACTTAATAAAATATTGGATATCATGATGATATTCATAGGTCCTATTTACATGCCTGGCATAGCGCCACCAATTAGCAAGAGAAGGTATGTGTTTTTGGCAGAATCTGAACCCCATCAAAAAGCTGATGATTTGGCAGAATCGAAACTGAATCTTGGATTCAGTGCACTCCTGGTTAATAATAGTTTCTGGGAGTACATACATCAAAGAATATGTAAGGATGCTATTAAAATGGAGCTAAAACTGCGATAAAATAGTTGAAGCAGTTGAGGCATGCGTCTCCTACCTGGTTTCCTGTGGTGTCTCATCTCCAGCAGATACAATGTTGGTTAGGGTGACCTCATCATTTCCCTTATTGTTCCTATCCCTCTTCCCAATGGAATGTGTCGCCTCAGGGGACCATTCCTATACAAACCAAATATACATGTAAACCTTTACACATGATATTAGACTTGCAATTGTCTGTGTTGTTTTACAATAATTTGTTCAATTCTATATTTTACGATATCATATGACTTACTTTTTTGTCTTACCTTTACCTTTATCTTTATCATTACAAATATCTGGGCATTTGGCTAGATAACAAACGATCATTTAGAACACATCTTGAGATCACAAAAAATTGGGTGCACTACAGGGTCAGGGCCTGTTAAGATTTTCCCTTAAACCCTGACAAACACTCTATTCTACTTATTATTTCCTTAAGAAAATAAAGTTCAGAATTTTGCAACTATTTACTATATAATCAAACTATTTTCAAAATAACACTTTTTATAGCATAGTAACCACTGTAATAACCCTAGCAACAACCTAGCAACCATCTCAAATACCCTAGCAACAACCTAGCAACCACACCAAAAATGCCAACCCATCAACCATCTTAGCAACCAACATGATTACTATAGCAACCACTTTTTATAGCAGTCACCACTATAATTAACCTAGCAACAATCTCAAGTACCCTAACAAAAACCTAGCAACGACTTACAAACAAAACCTACCAGATCGTCATGATTAACCTAGCGACCAAGTTTTATAACATAGTGAACACTATAATTACCCTAGAAACCATCTCATGTACCCTAGCTTTGCAACCACCTCTCAAGTATCCTAGCAACAGCCTAGCAACCACTTCTATAATGACAACCTAGCAACCACCTTAGCCACCAACATGATTACCCTAGAAATCAGGATAGCAACTGCTACATTTAGCATAACAACCACCATATCTACCCTAGCCACCACTTTTTATAACATAGTAACCACTATGATTGCCCTTGCAACACCCTAGCAATCATTCAAAGTACCCTAGCAACTGACATGATTACCCTAGCAACCAACCTAACAACCACTTTTTTTATAGCACAGTAACCACTAGAATTTCCATAGCAACCATCTTGAGTACCCTAGCAACAACCTAGCACCCACTTCCAAAATGTCAACCTAGCAACAACCTTTGCAATCAACATGATTACCCTAGCAACCAACCTAACAACCACTTTTTATAACACAGTAACCACCATACCTACCCTAGCAACACCCTGGCAACCATCTCAAGAACCCTAACAACAACCTAGCAACCACTTCCTTAATGACAACTTAGCAACCACCTTAGAAGCCAACATGATTACCCTAGCAACCACTTTTTATAGCATACTTTGCCCCTTTCTAAAATAGAGAGCAAGTATGCTACTAGACAGGCGTGTGTAACTGACTCTGCAAAAAGCATGACTGCCTTAATATGGCCATGTACTTGATGTCCGATAAATATAACCAAGAAGAAAACTGAATAGCCGTTTCATTTGAAACCTGATTGTTATCTTTTTTTCTGTCAGTGACCTTGAGAAACAGATTAATGTGAAAAATTGCTGGATTTCTCCTTTATCAAGGGGGGGAGCTCACGGTGCCACGGATCTTCCTCTTCCTTATCAACTGTGCTACCAGAGACTTTCCAAACAGGTGGAAATTTGTAGATGATTTAAACCTTATCCATGTCTACCTAGCTGACAACATAACATTGCCCCTTCCCCAAAGACACTGGACAGTCTGTATTGTTAGGTTTAAAATAGCAAAATGGCACTGAATCCAACAACTGTAAAACCTTGATTGTGTCATTTATGAAAACCACCAAAACCTACCCTTACTGTCTAGTCAACAACTATATGTGTTACACTGTGGCTCTGTTCGAAACGGGAAAAACTGCTGCCTTCTTAGATATTCAACTAGGGAAGTGCGGTTCAAAACCGGAAAAACGATTTTTGCTGCCTTCTAAGATATCTTAGATTTCCCGATTAACGATACATTTTGAAGGCAGCTTGGATGTACACTTCAAGCTGCCCCCCCACCCATAATCCTTTGCGGCAACGTCTGAAACAGCTGTGAATAGTTAACAAACATGGCTGCTGACATTGGTATATGCTGCTAAAACTGTTGATATGTCATTTGTGTGACATTATTTAGTACAGATTTGTACAAAGTACATGAGAAATAAACTATTTACTATCTGATTATACCATTGCTGTGCCCACAAATAACGTCTGGTCTGATATATTTCCCGCCAGTGAAACTAACTAGAAATGTGCATGTCCGAGGACCTGCAAGAGTGGGCTTGCAAAAATGCTAACTGTGCTAACCAGGTTGATCAGCAAACTTGGCTAATGATTTCTAACAGTTATGCTAAAAATGCTAACCAGGTTGATTAGCTAACTTCTCGGATGATTTCTAACAGTTGTACAAAAAAGGCTAACTATGCTAGCTATGCTAACAATGCTAACCAGGTTGATTAGCTAACTTAGCTAATGACGTCCATTATGTCAACAATGACAACAATTATGTCAACTTCCTGGACAATCGTGACTTCAAACCAGGGTTCCAGCAAAATTAGATCACATAAAATCTCAAAATGTTCATTCTTTTGTAAAGACAGATTGTTTCAGAAGGGAAACTTATTTCTGGTGTATGTGCGTACAGTACGTGCTCATGTAACAGACTCTTCTTACCTCAAACTGAGGCCAATTCATGCTCATGCCTGGGCCATGAGTGTTTCTCCACCAGCGCAGGTCTTCTGCATCATTGGCTGCAGTGATGCTCTGGCTCAGATCAGAGTACAAGGCCTTGAACCTGACATGTGGGGGTTAGAGATTGATAGAAAAATGGGATCAATATAAGTTCTTTAACATCAAAATCTGCAAGGATTAATCAACTAGGAACAAATTAAAGAACCATGACGCATGACCACAACCAGCCAAAACCAAACAACTACAGCCAACCAGCCAAAACCAAACAACTACAGTATCTACCCCCAAAGGAGTCCTGAGAAATACTAATACCTTGCAAATCTGGTAATGTATCTGGTGGTGTAGCAACAATTGAGTATTAGTAATTTGCCAGTGGCCCAAAGAGTTGGTGCATGACAAGTGTTTCTATCAAAAATTCACCAGCTCTCTCTTCAAAATGTTTTTCCTAAAGCCAAGTAAGTGACAGAGTTATTCACGTTAAAGGGATGGTTCGCAGTCGCTGTTTGGACACACATCGTCCCTGTCCTGAAAGATGTGATGCTGGAACATGACACACTACATGTTATCAGTGATCGTCCAGTGACCAAATACAGAAACAAGACCAATCTGTTAAAGGGATATTCCGCCATTTGTGGAATTACGCTCATTTTCCACCTTCCCTCGAGCAAAACAATCGATATTTACCTTGTTCCCGTTCATCCAGCCATTCTGTGAGTCTGGCGATACAACTTTTAGCTTCAGCCTAGCATAGATCATTGAATCGGATTAGACCATTAGCTTCTCGCCTGCTAGCTTCATGTTTAAAAGTGACTAATATTTCTGGTAATTTTCCCATTTAAAACGTGTGTCCTCTCAAGTTAGAAAGTGCAATAAGACCAACTGATAATGAACCCTGCCGTTTTTCTAGGCTGATTTGACATGGAACTACATTCTCATCTGGCGTAATAATCAAGGCAACTTGCAGCTACTGGCACTACTACTGCTTGATGTCTATGGGGACTATTTTCAGATGCTGCGTACGATATCACTGCGCCTATGGTATGTTTGCAAGTTGCCTTGATTATTACGCCAGATGAGAGTGTAGTTCCATGTCAAATCAGCCTAGAAAAACGCCAGGTTTCATTTTCAGTTGGTCTTATTGCACTTTCTAACTTGAGAGGAGACACGTTTTAAATGGGAAAATTATCAGAAATCTTAGTCACTTTTAAACATGAAGCTAGCAGGCGAGAAGCTAATGGTCTAATCCGATTCAGTGATCTATGCTAGGCTGAAGCTAAAAGTTGTATCGCCAGACTCACAGAATGGCTGGATGAACGGGAACAAGGTAAATATCGATTGTTTTGCTCGAGGGGAGGTGGAAAATGAGCGTATTTCCAAAAATGGCGGAATATCCCTTTAAGCAAAGTTCCCTTCAGAATGGGCTTTAAAATGTCTTTAAAAATTCTGAATTTCTCAGGAAAGTCACATGGCAAAAAAGTCCCGGATGGCTTTGGGAGAGCACTCAAAAGAACAGCGGACAAGTCTGAGAGGCAGTGATTTGGAATCTCCAAGAGATTTCTACGAGTTTCTATCTTCCCAAACAGAGACATGTGTGAAATTCAAATGGCCAAAACCAAACAACTACAGTATCTACCCCCAAAGGAGTCCTGAGAAATACTAATACCTTGCAAATCTGGTAATGTATCTGGTGGTGTAGCAACAATTGAGTATTAGTAATTTGCCAGTGGCCCAAAGAGTTGGTGCATGACCAGTGTTTCTATCAAAAATTCACCAGCTCTCTCTTCAAAATGTTTTTCCTAAAGCCAAGTAAGTGACAGAGTTATTCACGTTAAAGGGATGGTTTGCAGTCGCTGTTTGGACACACATCGTCCCTGTCCTGAAAGATGTGATGCTGGAACATGACACACTACATGTTATCAGTGATCGTTTAGTGACCAAATACAGAAACAAGACCAATTGCTTTCTGTTAAGCAAAGTTCCCTTCAGAATGGGCTTTAAAATGTCTTTAAAAATTCAGAATTTCTCAGGAAGGTCACATGGCAAAAAAGTCCCGGATGGCGTTGGGAGAGCACTCAAAAGAACAGCGGACAAGTCTGAGAGGCAGTGATTTGGAATCTCCAAGAGATTTCTACGAGTTTCTATCTTCCCAAACAGAGACATGTGTGAAATTCAAATGGATTGAAGAGTAAGATATTGAGGCCTATGACAAACTGCTACCTCCATCAAACCAGTTACAGGGATTCCATGAGTGATCCTGCACAGAGACCTGAGTTGTTTCTGTTCATATCCTAAAGTGTGTTCTTGCTACAAATCAAAGAGGGTGGATTTTGGAAATGCTTTGACTTTGGAGATTGAATCAAATGACTCCTTTGAGGAAGAAGATAGATGCACATGAGGACAATTTGTCATTGGAAAGGCAAGAGAAAGGCCGGCATTTGCGAATCTTCTGCCAACACGGCAGAGCAACCGCTCCAGGAAGAAGGTGAATTATTACTAGTCAGTCTCTCCAATACTGCCTTCAGCCAGAACGAGAAGAGCCTCCTCAACAAAGGACTCTCCTTCGTGCCTACCCCCTCAGCGAACCCCTTCCAAACCAAAGTGGAATTATTTAAATTCTATCGCACCTTGAAACTCAAGAGGTTCTGAGGCAATCGTTAGATGATTCATCTTATATGAAACTCAAAGGGAACCCTACGGTGGCTTTCAAACATGAGATAGATAAATTCATTCATGAAGAATTTAACAACCAATATCTCACCTCCTCCGAAAGGGACTATCTTATCGCTAAAAATCCAACTGTCCCTGTCATATACATATTGCCTATGGTGCACAAGTCATTTACCGAATTCCCAGCGGGACGTCCAATTGTCTCTAGCAATGGTTCTTGAACGGAACCATTATCCACATTCATTGATGCCCACGTAAGGCCACTCGTTGAAGACCTTCCTTCTTATCTCTGAGACACTGGACATTTTATTGATATCATCACTGCACTGACCTCAAGGAGGATGACATACTCCTAGTCACTATGGATGTCACTACTAGTCTCTATACTAACATCCCACATGATATAGGCCTGACTGCCCTTGTTTTTAATATGGAGGCGTACTGAAATTGAAGTCTAATTTCCACTGTTACATGATTGTGGATTGTGGGCAGGGCATGAAGCCTACTGATAAAAATAGCGACCTTCCCATATAGCCAATTCCTGCATATTAGACGCATTTGTCTGAGAGATGAGGAGGCCGTCACTGAATCACTGAAAATGCCCAATGACTTCATCAAACGTGGATACCCTAAGCAGTGTTTGGATGATGCCCTTGCACGAGTCAGAACAGGTCGCCACGAAAGCCAGCCCAGTGACAGGGGGATCGCTGTGCTTGGCTTTGGGTCTCTCATACGTTGCACGACACATACTCCATTAAGCCACCAGATCAAGATGACTAAAAGAAAGAACTCGCATGTCCTCCAGGCTGACGCCAAGTGTGCAGAACTCTTTCCTAGTCATTCACTTTTTACACACATTTGACAAGTCTCATCATCCTTGCGAACGCCTGGATAACTGGGTTCTTTCCTTGTCGCAGGGGTGTAGTCTACGTGATATGCAGGTATATGCCGTATACCCTCTAAAATACATTTCCATGTACCCTTCTAAAAATGTGCGATGATGCGTAACATCATTTTGTGGCAACATTTTCACGGTTTCTGTGTCAGTCAGTTTTGGACTTCTGTCGCCTACGGCCTGTTACTGATGGTGGGATTCGACTTGATGTAGCCGCTTGCAGAAGTCTAAAGTCGCCTGCATAACATGGTTGTTTCTGAGATTCTGATTCCTTTCTGTTATATTCAGAAAATAAACAAACTATCTCTTTTATTTTAAACGTAGCCTACGTTCACGGTTCTCGCAATTGCACCTCATGCAATAACGTCCATAAGTGTAATTCTTTCACCTCTTTCTCGACTGGTAAAAAGTACGACATCAGGAAATTCATAACCTGTAACTCCATTAGTGTGGTGTATGTAATTTATTGTCCATGTGGCTTACAATACTGTACACTGGATGAACATCGGAGCACGATTAATAGAAATGACGTCACTTCACTGAAGCGAATCACACAGTGTCAGAGTTCAAATTCACTGGTATTGATAGAGTTTTCTCTACCCGCAGGAGAAGCTGCACCACACAGGCTCCCCTCCAGTGTGAAACTAAATGGATTTTCTATTTGAAAACTTTGCATCCTAAGGGTTTAAATTATGATTTTGATTTAAGTTGTTGATGTATGAATAATGTATGATTATTTCATTGGCATAACCAATTAGGTGAACTGTGCCTTTTATAAAAAACAGAGAGAACACGTCTACCGAACAAGCCCCTTTAATGTAATGTATGCCGCCGAATAGGCGTTACCTATATAAGGAAGTCTCTCCCTATGGTATGGTTGCACTGAGGATGGTCTGATCACCGAAAACGTTTTGCACGCACTTCTTGGGTAGCAATTTTTCATACAATAAAAGCATATTTTTTGCATCGGCTGTAGTGGTGTGCGAGTTCCGTTCCTTTTGACTGCTGGATGATTCTTGAATGCTGCCATGAGCTAAGATGACTTTACCATTGAACATGTTGATAAGCATCTGATAAAAAATATATAGTATACTTTGGAATTGTTTTAGAATAGACATTTCATACATGAATGGTAATATTTTGAAATTAATTGAAGTTGTTTTTCAAAACTAAAAATGTTGAATGTTTTGTCCTATGGTGTGACAAACAACAGAAAAACTATCCGTAATATCAAATTATCCTCCCAGAGAGAAGAAGACCTACGAAATAGTTCGAACTGGTGCAGTGGAGGACATACATGCAGTGACAACTAAGCTGGTGAGTGTGTTTGTGACAAAGCTTGCTCCTGACCTAGACTCAGAGACTCTGGCTAGTTATCTATAAGAACAACTCGCAAGGGATGTGACTTGTCAGAAGATTGGCACTGAGTATACTCGCTACAGCTCTTTCAAAGTTACAGCGGAATGCAAGGAAGTAGCAGAGATGTATGCACCACAGCTGTGGCCAGAAGGGACCTATGTAAGGTGCTTCTATGAGAATCGCAAGCCTAGGGCTGCGGTAGGGGCAGGTGTTAAAGCACCACTTGACACAGGGATGAGTGCGCCTGAGCCAAGGACGTCCCAGGCATGTTAAACAATGATGAACTGCTATGAGAGTTGTGTCTTATAACTCTCGTGGTCTGCAACTTGGTCAGGGTGCTGGGGCGAGAGCCCAACGCATTGTTATTGACAAGCTCTTTGAGAATGCTGATGTGATGTGCTTGCAAGAGACATTTTTAGCTATTCAAGATCTGGATAAACTCAACACTGTGCATAATGATTTCCATGGGGCAGGGGAATCTACAACAGACCTTAACACCAGAATTCTGCGTGGCAGGATTCCAGGAGGTGTGGCCATAGTTTTCGTCGTTTTGTCTTCCACATTCATGAAAGTGTTGGTATGAATGTTGAGTCATGTTTCATGAATCAGTCATGAATGCTTCATGTGCAGTTCATGACAGCTGTTATGAATGTGTTATGAATGAACCCGTCAAGTAAAGTGTTACCACATTTTTAACTGTGTGAAGAGTGATGTGTTTAACATAGGCAAGATACCTCACACTGATGGTGTAGTCATCAGGCCAGAGGATGTATGTTACGCTATTGATAAACTTAAAATGAACAAAGCCTGTGGGCAGGATAAAATAACAGCACAGCAACTGAAATACGCTAGTCAAAGTATTTCTGTTTTACTCGCTCTATGCTTTTCTGGGTTAACGAAGCATGGCATACTTTCTGGATCCATGTTATCTGTATTGCTGGTACCTGTAGTTAAAAATAAGACTGGTAAATTGACTAGTATAGATAACTATAGACCTATTGCACTTGCAAGTATACTATCCAAGGTACTAGAAGGGATCCTTATGGATAGGCTTGCAGAATACATAGCGTCAACAGATAATCAGTTTGGTTTTAAGAACAAGCATGGAACTGATCTGTGTATTCATGCACTTAAAGAAATTGTCCATAGGTACAGATCATGCAGCATCATGTGTTTCCTGGATGCGTCAAAGGCTTTTGATCGTATCAATCATGGAAAACTGTTTGGTAAACTGCATGAGCGTGGTGTTCCCGCTTACCTAATCAGGATATTGCAGTTTTGATATTCTCATCAAACTATGCAAGTTAGATGGGGGAGGAGTTTGTCAATGTAACGGGTGCTAGCTGGTTAGCTATGCGGTGGAACGTTAGTAAACCTCACTCCCCGACACTTCAAGAGCGCTGCTGGCATGAAAGCTAGTAGCCTGGGCTTTTAGCTGGATTGTTAGCGCGCTCGACTCCCGATCCGAGGTGCTGCTGTCTCGCGGGTTCGAGTCCGGGCGTGTGCAGGGCTGGACCGCGGTGGTTCCACACAACGCAGGTTACATTGCCGCCGTGACCCGGATCGGGAGTGAGGTTTAGGGGGGTGAGTGTAACGGGTGCTAGCTGGTTAGCTATGCGGTGGAACGTTAGTAAACCTCACTCCCCGACACTTCAAGAGCGCTGCTGGCATGAAAGCTAGTAGCCTGGGCTTTTAGCTGGATTGTTAGCGCGCTCGACTCCCGATCCGAGGTGCTGCTGTCTCGCGGGTTCGAGTCCGGGCGTGTGCAGGGCTGGACCGCGGTGGTTCCACACAACGCAGGTTACATCAACACCCTTCTATGTCTCCAATGGAGTGCGGAAGGGCGGAATTTTGTCTCCGCTGCTATTTAATCTGTACATGGATAATTTATCTAAGAAACTACAGGGCTGTAGAACTGGCTGCTTGGTGGGGATAGTCTCATTAATCATTTGCTCTATGCTGATGATTTGGTGGTTCTGTCCCCCTCCAGTGCTGGCCTGCAGCAACTTAGAATATGTTCTCAATATGGAGTAATATTTTATATAAAATTTAACTCAATGAAGAGCCTGGTTTTGATTGCCAGAACCAAGGAGGATATGAAGTGTGTCTATCCTTCTTTCTCATTGGCAGGGGAAACACTAGAGGTTGTAAAGAAAGTTAAATATCTGGGACATGTGATAAGAGATGACCTCTGTGATGATGATGATGTGCAGCATCAGTGTGGAAAACTGTATGGGCAGGCAAACATGCTGGCACGCAAATTTCACATGTGCACTACTGATGTGAAAATCTCACTCTTTAAAACCTATTGCACTCCACTGTATACTGCCCACCTGTGGTGTAATTTTAGTGAGTCGAAAATGAAAAAACTTAAAGTGGCTTATAATGATGCACTGAGAATTGTGCTTAAAATTCCTAGGTAGAGTAGTGCCAGTGAAATGTTTGTATCTAACGTTTGTATCTAATGTATGTGCCCACTTTTAATGCTGTTTTAAGAATTGTTATGTATAGATTCATGTGCAGACTGACAGGGTCTAAGAATGTGGTTATTGTCTCCATAGTGGATGGAGGTTTCTAAGAGTGACACAAGGTACACATCTTGCTTTTGGAAACATTGGACCCATTGTCTGTATAGGTTGTATTAATGACGCATCATATGCTTTATTCTTAAATGTCTTGTACTGTTATTTATTTATTCATATTTGTACTGTGTTGTCTCTATGTTGTACCTTTGTGTCTTGAATAAAGTTGATATGATATGATATTTTCTAAAAAATGTTTGCCATTGGGGGAGTTACAATAATATCTCCTCTTATATAGGTACAATTTCAAACAGATTTGTAAGGTTGCCGAAAACGTTTTAGAAGCCTCTCTTTTTCTCTCGCCTTGCTGTTCATGATATTCTGCAGCCAACAATGGGCGTCGCCACTCGCCATGACGCCTCAGCAGGTTATATTTCCGGTGAAGCTGCGTTGTATCTATTTTAATGTGACAGTTGACAGTGCTTAACATATAACACATATAAAAGTAAACTTTTCTATTTTATGTTGGTTATATATTATGTAGTATATCCATGCTGAGGGCAGAATTGTCAACATTTCAAAATAAATCCAAGTTGAAGCATATTCTAGTTAGAATACTGAGAACGCATGTAAACAGAATGAACGGAAGTTGAAAACAGTATCGGAACCATACATATTTCCGGGTTAAGGAATAAGGTGGATAGTCATGCTGCTATCTTTATTGAACATTTTCAGATTAATTTTTTTTTTTTTTGATGATCGGCCTTTCATTTTTTCAAAACGTTGCCCACAAGCATCCAAATCATTCTGATAGAAATCACGTTGCCCATTCTCAATGGCAGTGTCGCTCAGCAACATTGACCAAAAAGCTGTCCCATGATTCATCGCCTTATGGTAGAAGAAAATGTCAATATTAAAATAAATGAAACATTAGATGGCCTGATGGTGCTGATCAAAATAACGTGTTGATAAAAATAAAGTCCTCTGCAATGCAGCATGGAATTTGCATATCACTGGATACCTGAATGCAAAGAAACGGTGTTGACACTGAAGCCCCTAGGTTAAAAACTGTGGCCTGAAATGCCTTGTATGTGAAAAAAACTTCTTCCTGAGGCCCTTTTGAATTCATTTCCTCAGCATATAGGTTATAGATTGTTATGGCCATTATTTGAACAGTGAAAGTAATAAGAGTTTTTGAACTTTAATGTCACTAATGCTGACTTGAATTTAAATATTTACAATTTGCTGCTTTCACAGCAAAAATTACATATGCGATTAATTTAGATTAATTAATCACAGAGTTAATTAATTCGATTATTTTTTTAATCGATTGACAGCCCAAGACTTTTAAGGGTGCCAGTAAAAACCGATCATTACAAAATAGTTTTGGAAGTTGTCAACTCTTTGGGTTGATTATGGGCACATTCATGCAATCACCATGGCATTGCTTAAAAAACCCATTTACACATTTTTCTTTTGTCCAAATATTATAGCATTATATATTAATGACAGAAGACTTGACCCGCTGCCTAAATTATTTTTCAGCACATAACGTTCCATGCGTTAATACCTGTCACAATTGGAGAGATCCAGGTGCTGGTGGATGTCCAACATAGCTTCTCTGAAAAAGCAGAGCCTCTTTTTCTCTGCATCTTGAGTGATCTCAAAGACTTGTTCCATATCTTCCATATAGCGTGGATTACAGCGGTTCAACTCTTCTAGTGCCTTCTCATAGCGATCCTTTGTCTAAGAAAAAGCAAAAACTGTATGTATCAAGCATTTTAAACCCACAAAAGAAAGAGCAAGGTGTTATAATCCCTGATGCAAAGTGTAGCAGAAAAAGTCAGTGAAAAAAATCTAAAGTAGAAACAGTCTTTTATGTTCTAATTCCACAAAGAACACAGATTCATGGGGCCCTGTCATACGAGGTAACCAAGCACTGTCGGTAGGACAACAAAAAAATTGGTGCTACATAGCAGAATGCACAAATTGTGTGAACTACAGCTATAATTGCTAGCCATTAACTTCATAGAAGCATAAAGATACTATAGGCCAACGTTAAATTGCAGCACACAACAAGCTATATTTATCAGAGGTTTGAATGATGAACAATATGTTTTTCCTATAATGACTATTGCTCTGGCCCCACTATTAGAAGACCACCTGGCAAATGGCCTGTATTTCATTTTAGTTTGAGAACTCTAATGTAAACCTTAAATAAAAGTGGTTATTAATCTGGTTGTAATCTAATTATACAGCTAATATTTCGGCTAAGTTAGTTCAAATGGTTACTCTTTAGGTGGTAACATTTTGAAGCAAATCTGAGATGGTCCAGCAGAAGGCATTTGTTGAATTGAGGTGGAATGACCCTTAGGGCCCCCAGATGTATCAATATTCTGTGTTCAAAATCAGCTTTTCCAACTGTAATAGTCATTCACTACATTGATCAAATCCACATGTATTTCTAATGAACTTGAAGCTATTTGAAATACATTTGATTACATATGCAAACTACATTCATTCCAATGACATGCTTAATGGATCAATGAATGCATCAATACCTTTTCAGTCTCCACAGTACACTTCTCCACACGATCTGAGAATTTGCGGACCTCTTCCTGTGACTTTGTGGTGTCTGCTTTGGCATGGGTTTCCCTTGTAATGGCTGTCCGCTCCTCCTTGCGTGCTTGGTGATAGCTCTTCTTAGAAGACTCCACCTATTAGGGAGACCAAGTCCTTTCATTTCACTACTTAAATGTACCCCTAGATCTAGTAAATCAGTAAAGTACAGCTCTGACTCACCTCCTTAAGTTTGCGAACCCAGGGCTTCTGAGCTTTGCGAAAACCTTCATCAGCTTCTTTCGTCTCTCGGAGGCCACCAATCATCTGCTTGTGGAATGCCTCTTTCTGCCAGTTGCGTATTTTTTCACTGTCCTCCATAACAAGACGCTCTCGCAGCTCCATATGGATCTCACTCAGATGGTCAGCTGCATTCATAAAGGCATGCCATGCTTTTTCTAGAGTACCATACTGAGGACCTGCAAGTACCAAAACAGATCACTGAAATCGTTGCCTTGTGAACACAAAACCATATAATCATCTTGATGGTGGCCTATAGGGCTGTGCATCTCTGCCTTATAAGACTATTCAAAACTTATCTAGATGCATAAGCTATGATACGATTCAGAAACTATACATTTTAATAAAGAATGATTCGGTGCGATTCAATGCAATTCAATATTATATGATTCAATGCAATAGGGCCCCAAAATGCAATACAGTTCTTAACATAAGTTTAATATCAAAATTAAAAATGTCCATTCCATACATACAGTGGGGAGAACATGTATTTGATACCATGCTAAAGTTGCCTAAAAAGAGGAATCTAAAATCATCATTTGACAATTGATCTTAAAGAGACCCTATGCAACATTTTCATAGTCATAATATTGCTTAGAAATCGTTGTTTTGCTTGACTGTCCAGTTTTATCGAAAAGAGTAATATTTCCTCCCGCCCCCAGTGTCCCTGTCCGCTATTGCAGCCTTGCAGTTTGTCTAGGAAGCGATCGCTCCTTGTTTACATCTGGAAGTCTGAGACGCCTAAGGAACGAGAAGAACCACACTTGCAATTTATATATATATAGCCTATATATATATATATATATATATATATATATATATATACAGCGCCCTCCACAATTATTGGCACCCCTGGTTAAGATGTGTTCTTTAGCTTCTAATAAATTCATTTTTTTTCCAAATAATATAGGACCACAATGAAAAAAAAGCGTAAAATCCAACCTTTAATACAAGTGCATTTATTTAGAAGGGAAAAAATCCCACATTAAGAAATAATTATTCTTCATAAAATCACCTGTTCCACAATTATTGGCACCCCTAACAATTCCTAGGAAATAAATGTAATTAAAGTATTTCTGTCATTTCTGTCATTTCTACAGTAGTTTACAAAGTCAATCAGAGTATGTAGGAACATTTAATTAGTAATTCTTAACATCCTGTTTCCCTGGGCTATCAATATGACGTGACACAGAGGCCATTTCTCTTCAACATGGGAAAGACAAAGGAACACACTGTTCAAGTAAGGCAGATGTGTGTCGACCTTCACAAGTAAGGCAATGGCTATAAGAAAATAGCCACTCGCACACCTGCCCATATCTATGGTCAGAGGAATCGTTTAGAAGGTTAAAACAACTGGAACAGTGGTAAACAAGCCTGGAAGAGGACGCATGTTTATTTTGCCATCACGCACAGTGAGGAGGATGGTAAGAGAAATACAAAAATCTCCAAAACTCACTGTTACAGAATTGCATCAAATGGTTGCATCTTGGGGTCACAAAGTCTCCAAAACAACCATCAGGCACTATCTACATGCCAACAAGTTGTTTGGGAGGCATGCAGGGAAAACAACCTTTCTCACTCAAAATCATAAGCACAAACGTCTGGAGCGGTACTGGGCCTTCAACTGGGACCATGTGCTTTGGTCAAATGAGACAAAGTTAGAGCTTTTTGGCAACAAACACTCTAAGTGGGTCTGGCGTAACAAAAAGATGAGTATGCAGAACAGCACCTCATGCCCACTGTGAAGTATGGGGGAGGATCGGTGATGCTGTGGGCCTGTTTATCTTCCAAAGGGCCTGGGAACCTTGTTAGGGTGCATGGCATCATGAATGCTTTGAAATACCAGGACATTTTAAATCAAAATCTGGTGGCCTCTGCCCGAAAGCTCAAGATGGATCGTCACTGGGTCTTTCAGCAAGATAATGACCTTAAACATATGGCCAAGTCTACACAGAAATGGTTCACCAGACACCGTATCAAGCTCCTACCATGGCCATCTCAGTTCCCAGACCTCAACCCCATTGAAAACCTGTGTGGTGAGTTGAAGAGGAGAGTGCAGAGGAGAGAACCCAGGTCGTTGGATGATTTGGAGATTTTGTGCAAAGAGGAATGGTCGAAGATCCCTCTTTCTGTTTTCTCTAATCTTGTGAAACATTATAAGGCAAGATTAGGTGCTGTTTTATTAGCAAAAGGGGGTTGTACAAAGCATTTACATCAGGGGTGCCAATAATTGTGGCACACATGATTTGATGTAAAATAATTATTTCTTAATGTGGGATTTTTTTCCTTCTAAATAAATGCACTTGTATTAAAGGTTGGATTTTACGCTTTTTTTCCATTGTGGCCCTATATTATTTGGGGGAAAAAAATGAATTTATCAGAAGCTAAAGAACACATCTTAACCAGGGGTGCCAATAATTGTGGAGGGCGCTGTATAAATATACACGCTAAAGCTGTAGGGGAAGCTCTGCAGAGAAATATGCAAGCATAAAACGAGCAAAAACGAAAATCGAAACCGGAGATGAAATTGCCAATCCTGCATAGTTTCTCTTCAATGCCTTAATTAAGTAAATGAGTAAAAATCAAAACCAACCAAGGACACCAATTTTCTTTGTGATTGAAGAATGTATCGTAAATAAATACATGTTTTTCTTTAAATGCTAGGGGGAATTAAGTATTTGACCCCTATGTTAAATTCCCATAGGAGCAGGAGGATTTTTAAATATGTTTTTATTTTTAAAGGCCAGCTATTTCATGGATCCAGGATATTATGCTTCCTGATAAAGTTCCCTTGAACTTTATTATAGTTACCTTGAATTAAAATAGCCCCACATCATCACATAGCCTTCACCATAGCTAGAGATTGGCATGGTGCTTTTTCCGGTAGGCCTATTAGTTTTGCATTGAGCTCAATGAGCATCAAACAGGCTAATAGGCCTGGAAAAAGCACCATGCCAATAAATAGACTGGAAAAAGCACCATGCCAATCTGTCTGCTGTTGTATGTCTCAAACTGTATTTATTTGTTAACTTATTTTGATTTTAACAATCTTACTTACTTACAGTATTTACTAAGTTAAGATTTGATGAGCTTCAATAAGCCAGTTAACTTTGGGGTGACATCACCTTCAACCTCAACCTATACCCACACCAGTTACTCATCTGAAGAAGCAATGTCGTGTCAGGTCTCCAGGTCAAACTAAATCAAACAGCTGCACCCCACACCCTTAAAAGAGCTCACCTTTCTCTACGACGACCCGCCATTTCTTGGCCCAGTCACTTAGTTGTTGTGAGTAGCTCTTCTCAATCTTGGCCCTCTCCTGGAAACAGCTAATTAGCTCGTTGCATAGCTTGTGTCCATCATCAATGCGCTTCACGGTCCTCTTGTAGTTCCCAGGCTAGAGGGGAAAACAAAGCCAACATAAGTAGAATATTACAACAAATGGCCTACTTACAGGTAGGGTTACCGACATTGTGGTATCCCACATCATAAAAATTCACAATTAACATGAACAAATAAAATTTACATTTGCCTATTACATACAGTACCCTCCAGAATTATTGGCACCCTTGGTAAAGTTGACTAAAAAATAGGTATAAAAATAATCTTTTGGTGATTTATTGTACTCCTACAATGAAAACAATGAGGAAAAATACACTCTGGAAGGAAAGCAACTTTATTCTGAGAAAAAGGAAAATCTCATAAAGAAATAAATATTTTGAACGAAAACACATTGGTCACAATTATTGGCACCCCTGAAAAATCTTATGTACAAAATTTAAGAGAAGCATTTTCCTATCTAATTGCAATTTATTTAACTAAATTAGAGTGTCTGTGAACTTTCAGAAGTAGTTTATGACATTATCTTTCACTATGGTATGAAAATGAAGTCACTCAGAGGCTAAATCCTCTAATCATTTTTCAACATGAAAGACAACAGAAAATTGAAACAAAAAGAAAGTGTGTTGACATTTGTAAGCAAGAGAATGTCTATGGAAATTTTGTTGAAAATGCCTATATTTACTGTCAAAATGATGATTAAACGGTTCTGATCATCTGGAAATGTGACAAACATGCTTGGACAAAGACCCATGGCTATTTTGCCCCCAAGTACAGTATGGAGGATGGTATGATAGGCAAACAAATCCATAAGAACCACTGTTGGAGAGTTACAGACAACGCTATCATCTTAGGGTCACCAAGTCCCCCAAAAAATCTTCAAAAGTGACCTCACTGCTAATAGATTATTTGGACAGCATGTCAGGCTAAAGCCAGTCCAGTCATTTAATGAACAATGTAAATGGCAGGAGTTGAATGGTACCATGACATGTCTGGGAGTGTGGTCTATTGTCAGATGAAAAGAAAATTGCGCTCTTTGGCTAAAAACGATTAAGGTGTATTTGGCGTACATAGAAGAATGACTATACTAAAAAGAGTCCCATGCCTAGTAAGAATTATGGTGGAGGGGCTGTGCTATTGTGGGGCTGTTTTAATTCCCAAAGGCCTTGGGAACTCTAATTAAGGTGCATGATATCATGAACACCAAGAAAAACCTGAACATTTTCAAAGGATATAAAACTATCTCAGCCAAGGTCCTAAAAGTTGGTCATGATTGGATCATTCATCAGGTCAATGAACCAAATCAAATGTCCAGATCAAAACAAATATGGTTTACTGAACACAAAATCAAGCTTCAGACATTGCCATTGCAGTCCTCTGATCGAAACTCCATAGACAAACAGTGGGATGAGTCAAAGAGGAGAATGCACAAGTGTGGACTTAGGAATCTGGACGATCTGGGGAGGTTTTGTAAAGATGAATGGTTTTAAATCCCTTACTTTGTATTCTCAATCTCAATTAGCCTGTTTAATATGCATTGAGCTCAATGAGCATCAAACAGGCTAATAGGCCTACTGGAAAAAGCACCATGCCAATCTCTAGCTATGGTGAAGGGTATGCGATGATGTGGGGCTATTTTAATTCCAACGGCCAAGGGAACTTCATCAGGATGCATAATATCCTGGATCCATGAAATAGCTGGCCTTAAAAAATAAAAATCTGCCTGCCCCTATGTTAACCCTATGTGTTAAATTCCCATAGGGTTACATAGGAAGACCATTTATTTATTTACGATACATTCTTCAATCACAAAGAAAATTGGTGTACTCAGCTGTTTTATTTTTACTATTTTTTTTTTAATTAAGACATTAAGATCAATTGTCAAATGATGATTTTATATTCCTCTTTTTAGGCAACTTTAGCATGGAATCAAATACATTTTCTCCCCACTGTAATTAAGTAGATTTCATTTAATACCTTAACCAGTGCAGTTTCAGCACTGTGATGTTGACGAAAACCTGACTGATATTTGTTAAAAAATAATAATAATTCTGGGCGAGATCCATTTATACTTAATTTACATAACATGTTATTCCTTATTAAGACCAGCCTTTTTGCCATTAGCCATCTGATTACATCTGTTACAAGTGTCCATACAATAAGGATGTGATGCCTGACTTACCTCCCAGAAGCTTTCACAGCTCCCAACATCTTGTAAGTCTCCATTTGAAGACATTCTGGGGTCACCTTTGCAGCACGGAATGGTGGCGGTTATAGTCAAACTATAAAACAAACAACATTTTAAACAATTTTGAAGCACAGAGGCAGTGGTTATAGTACTTAAAACACATGGTTGGTTGGTTGCTATACTCATGTTCATTATGTTATCAACACTGAAGAGTGAAAACAAGTCGATAATATTTCCAATAATACTTTTCAGCAAATCCCCATCATGTCCTGGCAGAACGAGACCCTGTCCACTCTAGCATTGGCACACACAAGAAACACCTTCCCTCCCCTCTATAAACTCACTTGTGGCCACACTGGCCCCTGTGGGTCACTGGGCTAAGTGCTACAATTTGCTCACCCCCATCCACGCTTCACAGCAGTGCTACCCCCACACTAGCTGTAAAACATGCTATCCAACCAATCAGAGCAGAGCACATACAAGAGGGGTTTTAGAGTAGATACTTCATTGTACCAAAGAAAGATGGCAGTCTCAGACTCATTATTGATCTGAGACATCTGAATGCTTATTTGCAACAAATGGCATTCAGATTGATCACTCGGTGTAAAATCCTCACCAGCCTTTGCCAGGGTGATTGGCTCAGTCGACAGACTTGAAAGTCACCAGACACAGGAGTCTACGCTTTGCATTTGAGCAGGGAGTTGCTGAAGGTATTGCAGCACCCCGTATTTGCAAGAGGCAAGGGAAAACTACTTTACAAAATCAATTGATTTTTTAAGCTTTTTTTTTAATTTTCAAAACTTTTCTAGGTGCCAATAACTGAAAGAATAGTGGTAAATGAAAAATAATGAAACATTTTTCCTATTAAAAAGTAGCCTACCGTCTACACTAGCTTGCATGTAAAACAGAGGGAGCGCGCACAGGTTTTATGGTAGTGGGCATCCAGTTGTAGCTTGCTAATTCATTTATTAAAAACATAATGGTTATAGATACACTGATTTGTTGACAAAGAAAAGATGAAGGCACCAGGAGTAAGTCTGGCAGTGGAATACTCTCCTATTGCTGTCATCAGATGAGGAGGACATGAGTGAAGCCATGACGGCCTCGTCTAGGCTTACCAGGTTGATGAAAGGAGAAAGCTTGCTAACTGACTAGTTGAGCACAGTAGTCATATTATAATAATAATACAACAATACAAACAAGACCATATTAACATTAGCAAGAATAAAGGAAAATGTTCCTTTTCTTTTCTTTGAAAAATAAAAAATACTGCAATAATTAAATAATATACAAGTCAAAAACAAAACCAAAACAAGACATAATTCGTTTCTGTACTTGTACTCAGCACAATGACAATGAAGTTGAATCTATCTATCAAAGTGTTGTTTGCCATAGTTTCAACACTGGCTATAACAATTTCCCTTGTGAGTTAAATGTTTTCATGCACGTCTGGATTATGGATGAGGAATGTTCAGGAGACAAACAACGGAATATGCATGCGTGTTTTAAGCATAGTGCAAGCTCTGTTCTCTGACTGAAAGTGTGCAGAAATTGAGCACTTTCTTAACTATTTTTAATATGTGTTAATAAAACATACTTTTTGGTAAACGTATTTTTGCAAAAAAGTCAAACTTACCCACAATGCAGTCAAAAATACTGGGTGTCTTTTCCTTTACTTTCAGTCCAAAAGTCATGCAGAAACTGTGTCCTGTCAGGGAGAAAAACATGACACTTATTACTAAGATGCACTGTATGCCAGGAAGTTAGTTCGGCATTGGAAAATTGGCCTTTTCCTTCAGTTTGGAGACTACTGACTAAAGTTACATGCAGAGGATGTTCTGGCGATGTCAATTTCATTGCTGCAGCATCCACTGGATTACAGTTTTTGTGCTTTTAAAGGTAAACTATGCAGCTTTGCCAATTTCTTTGCAGTGTTCTCATTTATTGCTCACAGGTTTCTCGGCAGAACTCCCCCTACAGCTTCAGTATTATGACACTCCTCAAATCGGTCAGTCTGCCATTTACTCTTTCCCCGTTTCTATGGCTCTGCCATGACGAATGTCTCAGAAACTCCATTACTACCTTGTTCTACCTGGTGTCTGGCATGTATGTGTGTAGTGCAGTAAAGCAATTTGTTACATCGTTAGCATGATCACAAAGCTGTGAGACTTTCCCAGAGTCCAGACCCCACCAGCCCAAAGTTGCAAGGGTGGTTTTGAATCATGACTTTTCAGCATTAGATGAGTAATTAGCAGCCTTAGTTGGAAACCATTATTGTCCACAGAGACACTGATAATAACTGACCTAAGCCTACCAATATAATAACAGGCCTATTACAGCAACTTTCAGTGTATCCAACTGTTGGAACTGCGACCAAGGCTCACACTCAACGATTCAGAATTAATATGTGCACGGTCATGTATGTATTAGTGTTCAGTAAGGTCTCTATTAACCCTATGAACCTTAGACTAGTGCTGGGCGGGAAACCATTTAAAGGAGAATTCCAGTGTGATATTGAGCTGATCTCAACCTGCCCCCTGCACTCAGAAATCTGCCGCTATGCTAGCCGATGCTAACAACAGATTTTCAATGGGGTTGCCTCAGGCATCGGCTTAGCCATGCCAATAAATCGCTGTTTTACACCATTTATTGGTAGACTTCTGAGGGCCCTGACATTTAAAACGAGACATCAAGAACTTTGAAAAAGCACTGGTGGTTTACTTACATGACAGTTTATTCAGGCAGTCTATAGCTGTGACGTGAATCAGATCAAATAAATAAGGAGGACGCCCATCAAACTCAAATGTTTCCTCCTCGTCTTCAAAGTCTTCATCAAACTCCGCAGCATCATCATCCAACATCCTTGCAATAGTTGCCAACTGTTTGCACTCCAGTCAAAAACTACCGCAAGTATTCACGTGACTGATTCACATCCCAGCTATAAGGCGCGTTCAAGATGACTGCGCAGCACAAGATGCACGTGGTTAAAAATCTGTCCACGATGGTCTAGATGGGTGTGTTTTCGACTCGGCAGTCGGTATCACATGGCCTCAACTTATCGCGGGAGCAAGGCGTGGCCAGGCGGCTGCTCCGCAACAGAGCAGCCGGTCTGGAGGTACTGCGGAGCCTAGACCCTGCCTTCATGACGTCAGGTCTTTGCCCTAATTGGCTTTTACATCCCTGACGTGTGTGCAGGTGTTTAGATGCCTTCTCATATCCACAAGAGTCCGTGCGGGTCCGTGCCTCGTGATTCGTCACATGGTCAAGTCTAGACTACGGGAAGTAGAGAGTGTACAACTTCATAGCAGCGTTTGTATCCCCTCCCCTGCTGCCACCGGCAGCTGTCGTTGCTGCAAAAGGTCATTTGGAGTTGAACTTGAACACGGCTATTGTTCCGCTCCGGCTCGTCACATGACTAAATTCAAGATGGCGGCGAACTGTAAACTTTCGGAAGTGACTGCCTGAATAAACCGTCATAAGTAAATATATATTCTGTACAACACCCCTACATAAATCCCTTAGCTAAGGAAAAATTAAGCCTTAAGGGTAAAAAAATATCCTTTGTGCAGCAGCTTCAGAGCAGTACTGTGTAGTCGTACCATGCATGTTTGGAAGTGCATTGAACATTGAAAAGGGTCCTGTCTGAAACAGTGTCGGCGCAGCTTTTTGAACATTGTGTAATCAATCAAATACATATGGTGGTATATTAAAAATTCTGATTCTAACACCGGTATTCGGTGTGAAGCATCCATCCTGGTCATTGAAAGTGCCATTCACACATGCTATATATTGGGGGGTTTTTAGCTTAGAGTCTAGGCTACCCAGATCTGCCACAATGTCATGTATTAATAATGAATAATTCATTTAAGTAATAAAAATACAAAAAGCATATAAAAAATTGTAGATTTTGACGTATCTCACCACAGCAAGCTGACAGCTCGACATGCATTTCATGTACATGTATGTATGTGTAGGTCAGACGGTCCTGAATCTGGCAATATACTGTAAGACCCAAGGTGGAGGGGGACTTTGGGGCTGAGCGATTTACAGAAATATGTGGTGTGTGCCTTCCAGAAACATATGCAATTTTTCATTTAGCTCTGTGCTCCATATCTGTGACACGAGCTGATCTGACTTGACTTGACCCTAGCTTGCGCGTTAGCCTGTGTGTGCACTGATGATTCTCTACAACTTTTTACTGCATTGCAATGAATGTATTGATAAAAAGATGCCAGACAGAGCAGTGTGGTCGCCAGTGTACCCATGACACCAAGACATAAAAAACATTTATAAAATAACAAATGCCACACAAGACAAGGGATGCCTAACGGAGCGGCGTAATCGCCAGCATACCCATGACACCAAGACATACAAGACAGACAAACTGTGGCATACTACCATACAGAGCAGTGAACACATTAATCATGGACAAACAAGACTATGCATTGCATTGCATTACCAAGGTCAATAGTCATAACTTTAACTAACTCTGAATAAGTATTCAACATAATCCCTTACATCATGTCTCTTCCCAGATTACCATAATAACTTTGTTTCAAAGGAAACTTGCAAGGAATGCCTTTTTTCTGTATCCACAACCCACTCCTAAACACTGCTGTAAAGCCTTCATAGACTTGTCAAAGAGCCCACTGTTTAGTTAGAGTACAACTCTACTCAACAAAACCCTACAGGCTTTCTCTGCCCATGTAGGCATGAAAACAAAAGTACTCTTGTTCAACAACCTCTCTCCCACAATAGGTCATTTTGCGCTGCCAAGAATTTTTCAGGTGGAGTGGCCTTTTTCACACAGTTTTACTCTGATTGTGCTCTGCATAAGAGTTCTTTAGGTGTAATTCCAGAGCTAAAATTTCCTTTAAAGAGAAATTCTTCTAAATGTACAACTTGTGTAATTTTTGGCACCGTCTCACCTTTTCACTAGCGATTCCACTGGATCACTAATAGTTTTGTCCTAATGTTTTGCAGTGTGCTTGTCCATAAATTATTTACAGATTTACTATTTTTTTAATGGTCTTTTTTGTGTTTAGTTTCCATGTTGTGACCCCATTGGAAATTAAGGTGCAAAGTACTTTGCACATAGGTGCCTAAATAGTGTGGTGTGGTGTACTCTCCTTTCTACAGAGCCCGTCAGGGAACATTCAAAGACAATTAGTGTCCTTAAAGGTTCGATTTTTCCTCATTTTTTTTAATTAGGACATTAAGATCAATTTTCAACAGATATCTTTTTATTCATCTTTTTAGTCAACTTTAGCATGTGTATGAACATGGTATGTAAACTTATAAGCAAACTGACCTTGCTTTGTGCACTGGCACACAGACATGTTGGAACAGGAAAGGGACTTCGCCCCTTAGTTCCAGTGAAAGAAACTCTTAGTATTTCAGAATTAGCGAAGAGATTCCATGCTCACAACTTTGTGAGAACAATTTGGGGATGAATTTTCATAAATCATTTTCTTAAATTTTGTTTTCCAAGTAATTTCAGTGGAACTGTATCGGGTTATGTTTAGTTCATTTATCTTTACTCAATCAAAGCAAAACAACTGCATTTTTATTGATTTTACCTGAAATACATAATTAAAAAACATGACTTTTTAATGTTTTATTAAAAAAAATTGATTTATAGCGTTTTGGAAAAGAGCTATTCTGTTTCAATATGACCGTGCACCAGTGAACAAAGCAAGGTCCACAAACACATAGATGACCAGAGATTGGTGTGGATGAACTTGACTTGCCTACACAGTCCAGATTTCAACAATAGAACACCTTTGGGATGAATAAGAGCAGAGACTGGGAGCCAGTCTCCTCATCCAACATCAGTGCATGTGTGACATGACACTGAAGCTGCTCCTCGGTAGGAACGCAACCACTGGTGGCGCTGATGGTCTTTCTGACATCAATGAAATCCTGTGAAATCCTTATATGATTGGTCTGGTGCTCTATGCATGCGAAATTTGGCATCGAACAACTTACTCTTCCGAACGTTTTTTCATCGCAACGAATTTATCCATCGCTGTGTAGCCTACAGTCTAATTGCTTGTATTTAATGGCGTACTTTTGTGCAAAACGTTCTTGGTGTGGACTTGGTGCGCACGGACCTTAAATTACAATTCCGTTTTGTCGGCGCCCGTCCATAAAATCATTCATTCAGGGTTTGCCCGTTTAAAACACGCAGATGTGCGTGGCAAGTGCACTCATGTCAGTGCCAGTGTAGACTAACGCTTTAGAAGTAGCCGTAAACTCAACAGACTAGCCTAACACTATCCAGTACTGTTGGGTTTGTTTTTTAGGCTACTCCAATGTGCGTAATTCCTAGTTATCAGCAAAAGAAACAGCATTTTTCAGCAATACAAAGGGCGTAGACTACAATTGAGGACCGACCAGCTATTGGTTGAATTTCCCAATAGGATTAGAATCGCGGAATAGGCCTACACCTTTAAAGTGGCAGATTCGTAAGGGAGTGACAATGGCATAGCCTATGTAGCAATACAAAGCTAATTGTAGCATGATCACATCACATCACAACATCTATTGAACTAAATCGTTGAACTGATGCATCTTGATCGTCTACTCGAAATGCGAGGATACCGATATAAAATCCAGACAACGTAGGCTACAGTGTTAATACAGTAGCCTACAAAGTTAGGTCCTTACCTGTTGCGCCGCCAAGGCGTCGCTTACAATTGTGCACTCGATTCTCGCAGATGTAACTCGCAAAACGTTCCTACAATTTTCGTTGATGCCTTTTGAGTAAATGTATCCGCGTTTAAATTAACACTGTGAAAAAAAAGATATCTAAAGAAAGAAACAAAAATACTCTTAAGAGGAGAGGGGGTAAAGGTGTAGCCTACAACTGAGGCATCCCGCTGCCATAACGAAAACATAGAGCTGAATCACACCGAAGGCGTAGGCTACGTTTCACCTTGCAATCGTTTAACTTTGAAGTTGACTGAAACATGCTGTAGCTATAACAGATAAGCTCAAGGCATATCGACGAGGTATTGTTTGGATAGCCTGTTACTGATTCCAACAGGCAAATAGACAGGCAACTCTTCGGTCGTCTGAGGAGGTCTTCAGAGACGTAATTATGCGTAGCTGAGGCTGAACATCCATTGATCCAATTACAAATGTTAACCCCTCACAATCTACGTTTTACACAGTCGACAAAACTAGGCTAGGCCTATCTGTTTTTTTGGGTTTTTTGCAATAGGCAACTTTGGAAGGCTCAGTCACGGACAATAAACTAGGCCAGTTTTTTTTTTTTTTTTTTTTTCAAAAAGTTGGCTATGCGTAATCGAGCCTACGAATACGCAGTGATAGGCCTAGGCCAACTGACTTGATGTCCACACCACGGTCCCAACGCAAATGTTTGGACATATCCAAATAGAATCTATGTGTGTGGCTAAGCCACGCCCAACGAATAGCCTAGTGGAGTAGGCCTAACAATAGTATGGATCAAGTGCCAAAATACTGAATGATGAGGCCTGTGGCACTGACATCTATTGTGATGAAATTTGAAAAACTAGTGAGGTCTAACTGATATTGCAGGGGTTCATCAGGTCCCTTTCCACAGGTGTAGCCTATTAAATCAAGTACTTTGATTATCAATGCGACTGCATGCATGGTGCTTGATTAATACACCTGTGGAAAGGGACCTGATGAAACCCATGAATAGGCCACAGATGGGTGCCGCTGCCACAGGACAGAAAAGGAACACTTCTATACAACTTTAATACAATTCAACCCTTTACCTTAATAAAAAGGCTTTTAGAGCAATTTGATTTAAGTAGTTTAAAAGTTTTGTTGGCTGGGTTTTATGTTTTAATTAACAGGACACAAAGAGGAGCCCTGTCCGATGAGATCTGTTCCTCCACTGGCTCACCTCAGAGATGCATGTTGTCCACATAGCCTACTGTGGCATTGCAGGACATTTGCCATTGACTATGCCAGCCCAGGTATACGTTTGACCGGACCCGCGTCACACAGAGCAGGTTGTTTGCGCCACGCCCCTTTTTGGGGGAAAACAAGCCCTCAGAACAAGCTTGAAACAAGCCAAAGTGACCGGCGTTGTTCACGGTCACTGATCTATAACGAATAACTTATTACTTATAGATCAGTGTTCGCGGTAGACAGACATGCCGAGAAGTTGCTGTGTGGTTGGGTGTACCAACCACAAAGCTAAGAACCCCTAACATTAGGCTACACCAAAAATTAATCAGACCAACGAAAACGGAAATCTAGGCTAACACTTGGCTAACACTAGGCTATCGGCTATGACAGAAATGATCTATCTTGGAATTATCTAACGAACATACTTTACATCCGAGCCTGTGAGTCAACTACACTACATTAAAATTAAAATAAGAGGCCAAAAATACAGGAAAACAATTTAGTTATTTAACTGGAGACTAAATGAGATACCAGTATGTCCGGGTATGACACTGGCCACTGAGTGGGGTTGTTGCTACTGCTAGTAGGCTACTCGGGAGACCGAGGGGAAAGTTTTTTACTTTGATTGAATTAAGCTTTTGACGTATCTTTCACGGTCAACGACCGGCAAAGTGGCAATATATTGCAGTGTTTTTCAACCACTGTGCCGCGGCACACTAGTGTGCCGTGACACATTGGTGGGAAATGATCCAATTTCACCTAATTGGTCTAAAAAAGAGTGAATAGAAAGAATTTTCTTTGTGTTCATTTGATTCCTATTCAAGACATTTTGACAAGAATGACTTGATATCGTTAATATGGGCTACAGAGTTTTATTTAATTTCATTTTCAATAAAATTTCATTTTATTTAAAATTTTCGGCTGGTGGTGTGCCTCAGGATTTTTTTCAATGAAAAAGGTGTGCCTTGGCTCAAAAAAGTTGAAAAACACTGATATATTGAGTGGTTCTATTGATTCGTCGTGTTTTCTGTTATTGTTAACCCCTACGATTTCGGTACGAATTACGTTTATTGACCCTAATTTGCATTGGAGTCAATGAGAGACGTTGTTTGTTTTCCCCCCAGAAGGGGCTGGAACGTTTCTCGCGAGTCAAGTTCCCGGATGTGCCGGTCTAACGTATAGACCTCTGAAGTTCGCCTACAATAATGCCACCATCTTTGCCCAAATAAGGAGATCCGGTATCTTGAGATTGTTGGGAAAATAACATTGGAATTTTGAATTTTCACACCAGTTAAACTCATGGGGACAAAGAAATTGGGAACGCAGACATTTTGCACTACAACGTTTTTTCCTCTGCCTTCAAGTGGATACTGTGGTCTTCGATAGGTGAAGATAGCACACTTTGATCTTTGCTACCCCAGAGATAACTTACAATCAAAGATCCTTAAAGGGTAACTGCACCCTAAAATATGTTTTTTGAGCTGTTGATTGATTGTTTGATTCTGTTTTTTGAGCTGTTGATTGATCGTGTTTCTCGACAAAAGTAACGTTTCGTCTGATTTTGTCTTGGAGATATTGCTCTCCGCGCCTTCTACAGGTTGAAACATGCCATGGCATGTTGGTCCAAAATACCAGAGCGGTAGATAAAACAGAGTGGCGACACTCCCATAGACCTCCATAGGAAAAAATGGCAGCGCTTTTTCCAGGCTATTTCCTTGTTATGGGGCTTTTGGAACTTTTGGATCTCTAGGTCACTAGTCAATGAGTTAATTGATTACACCTTCCAGCATCAGAAGTACATCCCACCCTCCTGCGATTCAGCCATTCAGCGCAGGTTTTTTACTTTTGATCGTGGCGACAACATCAAAGAGCGTCGCAACTCTCTCTTTCTATGGCTCTGCAAAATACTATTGGAATGCTGACGTTGTCCTGCACTTCTCGTCCAACACTACGTCACCGGGTCATTACAAATTAGGAATGAAACGCCCCAAAACCTGCCCTGATTAGCCTTCCTGTGATACCCTGCATTCACACTGTCTCCGTCCGTCAACGGATCTCATTCACTTTGCATGGGGCGGACTCGAAATGCATTGTGGGTCCGTCCGTCGCTTCAGCTCCGTTGCCTCCGTCAAGAAAGTTGAGAAATGTTCAACTTTTCAGGCAGCGACGGATCCGTCAGCCAATCAGATCACGTGTATGCAAATACACATACAGCAGATCCAACCTCCGTGATCCGTTGACGGACGGAGACAGTGTGTACGCGGGGATAAGCCAGCACTCATTCCCAGATTGACACGAAATCACCATGGTTGATTGGCTGCAGCAGTGCTGCACTACCTTAAGGCTGGCTTACATTGCACGATTTTGGTCTGTTTTAACAGTCGGCGACTAAATTTCCAAAATCGGGCGGAAATCTTGGGAGTTGTACTGAAATCGCAGCGCGCTCCCGTCATCTAAATCGTTTAGTGTAAGGTGCCAATCTTAGCGGTTTTAAGTCCGTCGGAGGCAGTCTTTTTCTAGTTTTGCCGTTACGACAATATCAAACATGTTTGATATTATCGGAAGTCTTTTTTCAGTCGTGGCTCATGCAAATAGTGACGTGAACATTAAAAACCAATAGTAACCTTGCGCGAACATGAAACAGGAAGGGGCAAAATAGGCGACAGCTGTAGCCTTTATGATTATTTGTTATTTCATTTCTTATAATTTATTAGTCGGTTGTTCTACGTGACAGAACAGCTCTATATCTGTTAGTGATGTCACACATCAAACAATGCTGCAGAAACGCAAAAAAATTACTTTGATATGAGTAGGCTATCATGTGATTTCCTGTGAATGATGACGTGTAGCCTATTGCACGATGGAAATAATTTGAAGGAATCTAGCAGCAGTCTTGTAAATAGTGACCCACAGTCTTTGCAAAATCCTAATCTGAGACTGGCCTGTGACTAGACTGTGACTAAAACCTCAATGAATTGTCTTTAGATGTGAGAGGGTCTGAGACTGTAGTTTTTCAAAAATCTTTTCCAAATCTTTGCAAAGTCTGGCAATGTAAGGTAGGCTTTACACATTTCAGAACGTCCTGCCCATTTTGAAAGCCTTTTTCAGAAATGTGAAGTGGGTGGAGTTAGAGGGTGAGGGGGACATTTTATTCCAAAAAACATGGCAAAAATTGATTTTTTTAAAGGCTGGTAATATTTTCTGATTTACTGAATAACTTAATGAGATATCCATAATTCCCTCTCTAAAATACTTTTCATCTCTTATGTCAACAAAATGAAAAGGGAAACAATTGAAACTGGCTTTATCCAATGTTCAGATTTTATCTTTTTAAGTTTCTGCAAATCAGCACATATTTTATTACACCATACCTAATTTGCATATTCAAACATTACATTTCATAAAACGAAGCACCAATCAGTCTGTAAACTTTGGAATAGTGTGTATACACTTAGAATCAGTTCGAGACAGCAACCCTATCTGAAGGACAGAAATGTCATGCGAGACCTCGCACGGAAGCATTGCATTCTATAATCACAGACTTTCCTTCGTGAGGAGCTGGAAGGGGTAAGTGTTCATAAGTCTTCTTTTATAGACGTCGGTTCGTGAACCAAGTTGTTGGTGCTTCGTTTTATGTATAGACACCTAGAGCAAGCTTCTGAAGAGGTTTGGCGCTGTTTTGAGCAATGTTAGTGGTTTAAAAATGCGAATTTGAAGGCGTATGGCTGCAAGCCCTATGCTAACCCACTGTTTGCTGTTTTGGGCTGTAGCTCTTGCCCGTGCTAGCTCTGTACTGCGCGATTAACGAAAAATACTTCTTCCGTGGCTTAGTTGATGCATTTTCATTCAGAAAAAACTATTTTTTGTTTTTAATTTTCGCCGGACTTACACTTTAACTAAGACGAGTTGATATGTACCTTTCACGTTTCAATGCGTGCACTCACTGTGTGGCGAAATAACACTTGGGAGCACTTCGACTTGGCGCAGTAATATCATCACTCTTGCACTTTCAGTTTCACTTTGGAGTGAGGATATTACAGCACGTAGTCGTAGTACGTAGTTATCCCTCTTACCCGCTTAGAAATGCACCACATTTTATTTTGTCTCACCATACTTGGTGGTTGAAACGTGAGAGGTATGTATCAACTCGTCATAGTTAAGGGAATAACGTAGTTTAATATGTAAAACCGTTGAAGTGTTCCTTTAATGTTAAATGTGTTAAGTATACATGTATTAAGTATGTATAGTACATATAAGGCATATTTGTTTAATGTATAATAGTATTGTTTTGTTATAATTTGTCCATTGATAGAATTTGACATTTATTTTTGCTATTGTCCTTAAATTGAGCCTTACCATGCCATAGTTATTGTTATTATATGATGAATTACTTATTTAATTGCTATTCTCATATTCATTGTTTTATTTCTCATTAGGTTAGTGCTTAAAATGATTATTTTATACAGTTTTATTGATAATATTGCTATTCTCCCTATTTTTGTAATTGTTCACTGTTAATTTAATTTGTATTGCTATTTATTTGTAGGCCTATGTCGCTTTGGACAAAGGCGTCTGCTAAATAACTAACCATAACCATAGTATGTATAAAGGTATTTGAGGTATTTAACTTGAAGGCAATGTTAATGTTGACTTGAAAAATAAACATTCCAAAGTATATTTCAACTTGTATCTTCATCTTTATTTATATTGATATTGATTAACCTAGTGGAATGACACATAATTGTGTTGGATAACTGGAATTCTGAGCACACTAATGTGTAAATAGCATTTTAACACGTAACACATAACTGTGTTACAATTACACATTATTACACATCTTTGTGTCACTATATTGACACAACTTTTGTGTCAGTATACTTACACATCAACTGTGTCACCATTAACACAAGTTGTGTTGTCCCAAACAGAACTCACTGATGTGTTGAAATTCAACACATGTTGTGGTGTTTTTAACACATTCATGTTTAGAGTGTGGCTGTGCTGGCATAGTGTTTTTTTGTTGTATTGTTTGTGTTGTCGGTGTTTTTGACGTTTTTGTGTTCCTGCATATCCGTATGTAAAGAGTTTTAGACCATGCATTAGGCTAACCAGCTATGGCGTGACTCATACGTATGCAACACTAGCCTGGGTGTTCCCATCCTGCCTTGCGCGGTGATTTCATTCACACTGCTAAGGCAGTCTGGAAACTAACACCCACATTTTCGCCTGATTTTGGTGACCAATCACAGAACAGGGGAGAAAGCAAGACCATGATATGTGTTGTGTTGTAACACGGTCTCACACCCAAATCATCGAACGAGGACGCATGGTCAAGCCCCCTGGCGTCAATATCGGAAGCCAAAGGTGCCCCCCCCCGCGTTCATATGCAACACGAAGGGCTGCCATAGACATCAATGTAAATCCTTTCCTTTCCAACAGGCTTTTTCGACTCAGTCGGCATGACGGCATCTCTCACTCCACGGAGAGCAGACAGCTTGCTCGCCATGCTGGGTCACTACTCCCCATAGGAGACAGGTAATTTCGACGAACGCGTCCCTGACAGGCTGGGGAGCTGACGTTGGAGCACAAAAATGTCCTCGAACTGAAGGCCATCTATCTTGCCTTGCAGAGATTCCTGCCGGGGTTGCAACACCAACACGTTCTCGTGAGGACGGACAGTACTGTGGCGGTGTACTATGTCAACACCAAGGGGGAACAAGGTCCCAGCGGAGCCTACATGTTTGGTTAAGAAACTCAGTCCAGCCTGCACGAAAACCATGACGGAATTAGCAAAATCAGTGAAAACGCTATGTAGCCTATGGTAGCCTACTGTATTATAGGGTAAGCATTACCTAGGGGCAAGTAAACCTGATTACAAAAAAACTCTATCACGAATGCCAAATTTCCGTGCAGTTACAGCAAGTTACAGGTCAGGACGGCTAACGTCACAAAGTCTGCGCGCGAACAATGGGAAGTAAACGGAATTTGTTTCAGTCCCCTCCCATTGAGAACAACCGAGCCTGTTTGTCCATTTCTTTTAGGTCTATGGTTTCACCAGAGACAAGGACTTTGGTTTCATTCGATTTACATTGATGTCAATGGGAAAAGATATCGATGGTAGTGAAGCAAGAAAATCGTCTGATTCACTGCAATTGTATGTTCCACCGCGGGTACGGGGATGGCGCTGTTGTCACTCACAGAATTGATTTCAGGGAAACAGCTTGTCTTAGGCCGCGTTCAGACTGCAGACGAATCTGATTCAAATCTGATTCCTTCTCATATCCGATTTTTAGGGCTGACTGTTCACACTGCCTTTAGCAAGTGTCCAAATCGGATATGGCTCTGTTCAGACTGGGTCACATTAGTAACAGATCTGACAGGTTGCTGTAGCAAAGAAAACAAACATTTCTGCCATCAGGAGGAAATACTTGCTAATTTGGTGTGATTAAACATACAACAATACAACTAGGTGAGTGTTCATTGAATGCATGCATACGTGTGCGCATTTGCGCGACAGAAACCAAAACTAATCAGTGGCAAGCTCCGCTTCAAACTCTTGAAAGGCTATTTAATTATTTAACGCCATTTAGCAATGTGGATTCTTGCAACTTCCATAGAAACAGAGCAGAGACTGTATAATGCTCTATTTAGCATTGAGTATTGTTAAAGGGATATTCCGCCATTTTTGGAAATACGCTCATTTTCCACCTTCCCTCGAGCAAAACAATCGATATTTACCTTGTTCCCGTTCATCCAGCCATTCTGTGAGTCTGGCGATACAACTTTTAGCTTCAGCCTAGCATAGATCATTGAATCGGATTAGACCATTAGCTTCTCGCCTGCTAGCTTCATGTTTAAAAGTGACTAAGATTTCTGGTAATTTTCCCATTTAAAACGTGTCTCCTCTCAAGTTAGAAAGTGCAATAAGACCAACTGAAAATGAAACCTGGCGTTTTTCTAGGCTGATTTGACATGGAACTACACTCTCATCTGGCGTAATAATCAAGGCAACTTGCAGCTACTGGCACTACTACTGCTTGTTGTCTATGGGGACTATTTTCAGATGCTGCGTAAGATATCACTGCGCCTATGGTACGTTTGCAAGTTGCCTTGATTATTACGCCAGATGAGAGTGTAGTTCCATGTCAAATCAGCCTAGAAAAACGGCAGGTTTCATTTTCAGTTGGTCTTATTGCACTTTCTAACTTGAGAGGAGACACGTTTTAAATGGGAAAATTACCAGAAATCTTAGTCACTTTTAAACATGAAGCTAGCAGGCGAGAAGCTAATGGTCTAATCCGATTCAATGATCTATGCTAGGCTGAAGCTAAAAGTTGTATCGCCAGACTCACAGAATGGCTGGATGAACGGGAACAAGGTAAATATCGATTGTTTTGCTCGAGGGGAGGTGGAAAATGAGCGTATTTCCAAAAATGGCGGAATATCCCTTTAAGTCACGTTTAATATAACATGGTCAAAAGACATAACGTAGCCGTAACGTTGCTCTATAACTCGAAATAGGTGGGCGGTCACGCACGTAAAGTCACGTCACGGACAGTCAAATCCGATCTGAGTGTTGGGAGCTGTTCAGACTGAGACGCATCTGCCCATATCCGATACGAATGCGATATGAAACTACCTCCCGGATGTGATTTTGGAAAATCGGATTTCATGTGACCGGTCACTGTTCAGACTACAAAAGTGACATATGATTCAAATCAGAATGGGCTAAAAATCGGATTTTGGCTGGCAGTTGAACGCAGCCTTAGTGACTGTCTTTCTGTTTCAAAACAGTGAAAATGGGATTATTGTAAGATTCTTTTTTTTTTATTTATTTATTTTTTTACTTTTTTGGTGAAGCACTGTTTCACCTGTAGTCTTATAGAAGCCTCCTCTGACTCAAAGCAATGCAGGGTATGCTGTCATGCGAAAGTGGATCTGTTTTAGCGTCACTGTATCACCGTGGTGTCTTAAGGCCTATTCGGACGGGATTAGTTTTATGGGGTGACATCAGGTAAAGTAATAATTACCAGGGAATTTAGTCCCGTCCGGACGCGCCATGTCAGTAAAAGCCTACCTTACACTGACAAGATTTGGGAAAGATTCTTGAAAGATTGTAGTATTTTGAGTAAAGCTTGAATGATGGGCATTAGTTCAAAGACTACAATCTTTCAAGAATCTTTCCCAAATCTTGTCAGTGTAAGGTAGGCTTTACATAACGGAGTATGTCTGTGAAATTTACAGCCACTTTTACCTTCCGTAAAACGGTCCGTAAAAATTACCGTAGGCAATATTAATCCGGTGTGAATGCGACCCTCTGTAAAGATGTCCATAATATTTAGTCACATCCTGATTTAAAAACAATTCCACCATAGTCTGAATGAAAACATAACATGCTGTGCAGCTTCTGATAGGACATTAGTTTGCCTAATGGCTTGATGTTGTTAGCAATTTCAAACTACTTATGGCATAACATAAAGCTAACGTTCGTTAGTTTAACCAAAATGTGAAATCTGAAAATGCCGCACGGAACTAACGCAAAGTATCACGTGCACGGCGACGAAGATGTGACGGCAGACCGTAAAAGCAGTTCCTACAGAGATTATTAGTCCCATCCGAATTGGACATTTACATTACAGAGGTCATGTGATAAATCTGCATTACTCTACATCCCCCTGTAAAATAAGTTCCGTCCGAATAGGGCTTTATGCTACCAACCAAACCTAGTCGGGACCAGGTAATGTGCTAAGTTATACAGCTCAAATTGAAAAGTGAAAAGCCCTGACCAATCCTACTGCACTGACCAATCAATTATCTTGAAAGTTATCTCACGTTTGAGGTTCTGTCATACATCTTACAGGCAGGGGCGTAGCGTGCGACGGTGCAACGCACCGGGGCCCCTGACCTTCGCAGGGCCCTTTACATTTCGGAATTTGCCCCGCACCTCCTAGCTTTGCGACATAAAGTCAACTGTCATCAATGACGCCATCTCTTCCTATATAGGCTAGCTAGGTGGGCGAACTGATTGCTATTTAAATCCTTCACTATCTGCTACAACTTGGTCTCATGGTGGCACCTATCCATTCCCCAATTCTTGTATTTTCTCCTACTTTCCATATCATTTTGATTTTACTAATGACATTTCAATGTTAGAATCAAAATTAATCAATAAAACTAATACCATTAATGATTATTTTATCGTCAACTTACAAGATGTTGTAACATGGCCTGCTGGGAAATCTGTTTGTCCAGTCATAACATTTTTACGTCATCTCTGATCATAGGCTGCTGCACATGCTACCAAATGTAAACAGGTAGGCTATAGGCTACTACTCTTACTAAAGTCGTGGAAAGTCAGCAAATTAATAAAGACAAATCTGAGGAGTGCCATGGGTCAGGAGCGACTGAGTGGATTGGCCATACTCTCCATCGAAAATGACAGGGCGAGGAAATTGGATTTCACCACAATAGTGAACGAGTTTGCTGAGCAGAAGACACGCAAAGTAGGCCTACACTTCTGACGGGTGAGTCCAAGGGTTTTTGCTTATACGGCAACTGATCGGCGAACAGGTTAGTTAAATGGCCGCTGTGCCATAATTTGTGTCTGTTTGTCCTTTGATGAGTTTGCAGAGAGAGGCGTGCTCAAACTCCAAGATATCTCCTTCTTCGGGTGCGAGTTAAATATCGTATTCCAATGTGCAAAAGAACCGCACTCACTAGCTAATTATCTTATACTTTCTTGTAGAACCATGCCTATAAAACAAACGCGTTTCGGCGTCAAGCCGTCCTCAGTGCACTTGATGAGGCCATTGTTGTGCTGCAAGGGAACGTGGTGTGTTCAGTTGAATGAATTTGTATGCATTCTGTTTTTGATCGTAGGCTGTGTGCAAGTTACGCAAATAGTCGCAAATAGTAGCGGGGGGGGGGGGGGGGTCCAGCGCCAGACTTGCACCGGGGCCTTGCGCAACTACGCTACGCTACTGCTTACAGGTGCAGCTCCGCCTCTTCAAACATTGGACAAAATTTGTGAGAGGAGTAGGCTTTCAAGTGTTTTTGATGAAATCCAAAATGGCGGAAAATCCATCATGGCGGAAAATGATGTCAGTTGAACTCGGGCAGGTCCAAGGATTCCAACGATCCTTGATTTTTGAAAATCGGACCAACGGGTCAAAAGTTACGTGCGTTAACGCACGTCCAACTCTGACCTGTTGGTGGCGCTAGAGCGCATGAGGTGCTGACATGAAAATTGGTGACATGAATCATTGGACTGTCCCCAATCACTGTGCCAAAATTCACAACTTTTTACCTGTCGGATCTATGGGCTGCCATCAGTGTTGGTAGTAACGGCGTTTAAGTATAACGGCGTTACTAACGGCGCTAATTTGTCAGTAACGAAGTAATCTAATTAATTACTTTTCTCATCGTTGCAACGCCGTTATCGTTACTGAGAATTTAAAGCGTCGCGTTACTACAATTTGGCTGAATGAAGCGAGTTCACTGGATAGGATCATATAGGATGGAATACCCTCCCCTGAGCTAATATATAAATGTATATTAGCCTAATCACCCTTGACAGACTAGGCATAGCTACCAAGATACTGTACATCAGAGTGAAATCTGGAAATAATTTCATTATAGGCCCACTTCCAACTTCAGGAGGGGAAAAAAGACTTGAATAGGCTACTCACCAAATCCAAGCCATTTCATTTGCACATATGTAGCGAACTTCCCACGATAGCTTATAGGCATAATAATAGTGACAGGTAAATGTGCACTTTCTCTGTCTGTCGGATTTCTATAGTTTCTTGACAGGGCTACTTCACTGAAACTGAACGTTATCTTCAAAGGAGGACCCTATACATTTTAAAGATAGCCTATTTTATTTTTGAGGGCTTTTGATATCGGGGGTTACCTTACAGTAAAATTAATTATTAGCCTAACGTCTCTGCTGCATAGCCTACATTTCGTCAGGGCCGTTCAACTGGAGAAGGGGTTGTTCATTTACTCCTGTAGATTGCAAATATAGACTTGCTGCGACTTCCGAACAGTTTTGTGAGTGCTACTTTGTTAATACTTGGGAAACTGCGAGTAAGGGGCGGCCGCGACCACGCAGCCCTGGCTGCTGAAGTGCCGCGAGAGCGCAACAAATCATCAGAAACAATATATTTAAGCTCACAATAATCAGACCGGCCCAAAACGTTAACGGCCCACCGGGAATCCTCCCGCATCTCCCGGGCCTGGGCTGGGTGGGCGGATGCCATGCGCACGTTCTGACTTCCACCCACTAATTGTACCGAATAATTGTTTTTATTCTTCAATCAGTTAGGCTATAATAAATATGTTTGACGTTAAAGATGTTATACTTTGCTGAGTAACTAATTACTTTTACAGTGTGGTAACTGAGTTACTAACTCAATTACTTTTTGGCAGAAGTAATTTGTAATGGTAACTTTACTTTTTTAAAGTAAGATGACCAACACTGGCTGCCATTGACTCCAACTGGCTTTTATTGATGGGATCCAGAAAGGATCACGGAGCGGGAATTGAACCTGGGTTGGCGGCGTGCAGTGTAGGTGCCCCAGCCAGTAGCTCCACAGCTGGGGTCTTTTAGTTCAGAAGTGCCTATGCCTGCTTAGTATGCTTTGGTTTGCAGAGTAATCCTCGTGAAAATGTATGGCTATATGCCTACTTTCGCTAACCTGACTCTCACCAGATCCTTGTAGTTTGTTGAGCTTCACACAAGGATCTGGGACTTCTAGATAGGAGATGTATTTCTGAAGTAAAGCCTTGTAAAACATCCTTGCATGTGATTTGATAAAGCACTTGTCCGTTATCTTGAATGACGTGCTAGGCTACTTCAAGCTCTTGCCAAACCCGGTCGGAAGAAGAGTGAAAACATCCTTGCCACCAATAAATGTCTTCAAAACCATTCTCTGTTCATCTTTTAAAGAATGAATACTCGATAGATTCGACAGAACGGTTGAAATAGCAGAATCAATGTCAGCACAAGACTCCTCGCTGCGTGCCGCCATTGTTATTTGAATCAAACACTCGCTTGGGTGCTCCTGATTGGTTAATCATTTTTTGCTCCCTGGAAGGAGTTTGGATTGCCCTCGAGCCCAGACCCTTGTGTGGAAACGCCTCTGGTGGAGCATGGCAGAACTACAAGGGTCTGGCGAGAGTCAGGCTATACTTTCGCGGGGGGCAGAGACATTTTTCAAAGTTAATACCAAGGCCCTCTATACTACGAAATACAGTAGCCTACAAAGCTTAAATCTTTTAATCGTAGTTCCGTAGGCTGTCCTCCTCTGCGCTGTGAGCAGAGGAGGACAGTGAAACTAAATATTGGTCGTAGCTTACCATGCCTTACCAGTGCATGGCTTTGAATATTTTAACAGTTGCCAACAAATAAGGGATTCAGTCAGTCGAGTTTATTTGATATTCGCGGCATGCACTAGAAACGCCGATCAAAAATTCTGACATGTTAAAGTGACCTATGCCTATCAACATGAACATGCATACCTAGATCTATATAAGTTGCTAGAAATGTATTTTGCGGAGCTAGGCCTACTAGTCGATGGTTACAATGAATCACCCCCACTGCCCTATCGCATATAGCTGTTATAAGTAAAGTGTCAAGCCTAGGCATGTATTAAAGAGATTTCTGTTAAATACATTTTATTTTCAGTTGTCAAAAGTGGTGGGGACAAAATCTGTATTTGTCTTTCTGATAACAAAAAGTGCTGGGTACATGTACCCACCGTCCCCGGTTAAAATGAACGCATGCCTCCGTTTTAAAATAGCCTATAAATAAAATTTCTAAGTAGGCCTAGCATGTAAAATGTAGCCGAATGTCCATCTTGTCCACCTCTTTCGTCTTTGCCTTGACAACTATAGCCTATTCACGGAAATGCGGTCTTGTAACAGCAATGAATTAATGAATTAATCTAAAGGTTGCCTATCGAGTCTTTCGGGTTGAACTGAAGGCTATTTCCTTCTGATAGGCCTATAGGCGATTTTCTAAAACCATTTTGATTCATTTCAACAATGGTTTATTAAAAACATTGTTTGATTGATTTCACCAGTCATCACCTTAATTTTAATGATTAAATTAGATTAAAGGAGTCGACTATTGACGGATATGCGTTAAATGCAGTTGAAATGCGGGTTGAAACTTTCTGCCACCTGGTGGTTGTTTGGGTACATAGCCTTAGCCTCAAAAAATCAGCTTCACAGCCTACGGGATCTCTTCGGGATTGCCGTGGCAAGAAGAGCATTCTCAACCTGTACCCACTGTATTTCCGAGTTCGGCATTCGTTTTCGTTATTAATATAACATTGTCTTTTTTGGCGATTTTGGTGGTTTCTGGCAAAGAATTCCGTAGCCTACTTTACAGTTCATTACTGAACATTCTCTAACCATCATCATTTCGAATGGCTGTTTTCGGCGCTAAAATTAATTGTAATCTTTTCACGGAGAGCAGCTGCTTAATGCTGTTCATGGTGCTTTCTGCCCCTTGTTTGCACGCACATTTGTGACGTTACATAGGAATTGCAATTTATAGCAATTTATGTATGGTGAAATGCCTGCTGGTTTTGCTATTTGTTTGCTTATTTGAAGTATTATTTTGAAAACTTTGATTATTGATTTAAAGTTATTATTGGAGTTTCTTTTTTTATCCTCCATGATGTTTTCCTGTGCCTGTTGTTCCATAATGTTTATGTGGTGAGAAGTTGCTTGAAGGTGCAACCAACATAAGTGCTTGCCTATGAAAACTGGACAGTTAGGCAGTTTGTTAAAATTACACTGGAGCAAAGACCCTACTCCACCAACTTTCTGGAAAATAAGATTTGGAATTAATACATATCTTGTTTGTATTTTTGACATAATCCTTTATCCAGCTCACTTTGAAGATTTTTGAATAATGAAAGTCTAGACCGTTTAGGCCTCCCTGATCATCTAAGTTGCCTAATATAACCCGTTTATTTAGATAATGGGGTTTGGTCCTCCATAAAATGTTTTAAGGTAGAGTATCTCTTCAGACACACACTAGGAACATTGATAAACGAAGCGAGACAAGCCTTTAGTTTTGGAGAGGGGTAATGTGACCTTTGATGCCAGGTGAGTTATCTAATATTTTTTTCAATAGATCAAGTATTTCCAGCACTTCTACCTCAGTTTCACTTTTCGCTGGTGTGACCTATTTTACAGGAAAATGCCAATTTGGGCTTGGGACAGTCACGCCTCCCTGGTTTGGCTGAACATGTTGAAAAACAGGAACATGACTAGCATGAATGCCCAGCATACATTATATCTACAGTATTTTTCTAAAACAATGTAACCACACTCTTAAAAATGTTGGGTTAGATATAACCCAACCTTAACCCAGCTGCTGGTTAACTATTGGACCAACACAACATTGAGTTATACTAACCCAACACAGTGGGTACAAAATTAAACCCAGCAGGTTGGGTATATTTCTAACCCAAAACGCTGGGTTATATCAACACAACACTGGTCAGATTGCCACAATAGATTGGGTAAAATAAACTATTTGCTGGGTTATAACTATATAATTGCTGGGTATTATTCACACAGTATATTGGGTATAGATTCAACCCAAACCACTGGGTTACATCAACAGAACTGCTAGTTAAAATTACCACAGCCAAGTTTTCCAAACCCAGTATGGGTAGCATTGAGAAAATGGGCAAAGAAATACAATTCAACATAATTATTTACTTGACAGTTTACTTTATTTTTGAACAGATAGTCTAGTAGTCACAAAGGGATGTGATGTGATACTTCCACGAAGGCAGGCAGATTCTACAGTCCGTTTTGGGGGTCAGCCCTGTCAATCAAAGACAGAAAAAGTGCATTAATCACTGTACAGAACTTTACGAAAACTTCAGTGAACCATTATCAGTGAATGAATGATGTTAACAGATATTAAAAATCCACCAGGAGACAAAATATAAGCGCAACACACTCAGAAACAATGACAACCTGATATTATGGAGTTGTTTTTTTAGGAGATGATCTGGAGCAGACTGACAAACACTTGTAAGTTCAGTAACGTTAGCCAGCTAGCTGCTAATGTAAACACATTGGCTTTGACTATGTTCGCTAACATTAGCTGACAAACGTTAGCTAGCTGCTAGACCAAAACGAAGCATATAGCTGTTGTTATGCTATGTAGTTCATTGTAAAAGTTCGTTTTGATTCTGTTCAGCAGGTTATACTCAGTGAAGACAGAACTATGTTTTCATGAGTCTGTCTTTGTGTAGATGTAACTGTAAGTCTAATCTAATGTTAGCTAGCTGGCATGAATGACACGTCCTGCTTGAGGCTGAAATTGGCAGGATATTCATTCATATCACAAAGGCTATCTCTGGGTGGACTCTTAAAATCTGTTTGAATGATAATGGAATAAAATAAAGGTTAAAAGCAGATACATACCTTACGAAATGGCCTGATTTCCATTGCATGTTGACAGCAACTGCTGGACTGGACGGTTGGAAGAATAACGATTTTTCTTTTCAAATTTTAACTATGTAGCTGAGTAAAAGCAACCCTAAGCTGGGTAGTGTAGTGGGGGAGAGGAGGGGCACTGTTCTAAAATACAACCCAGAAAGCTGGGTTACCGAAAATAACACAACTTGAGTAAAAACAACTCCACAAAATGACCCAGCAGCTTAAACCCAGCAGTTGGGTAGAGAATATAACCCAGCATTTTTTAGAGTGCACATTTTTTTACAGATTAGACATTTCTTTTCTTAAGTTTGACACCAAAAAAAAGGCCATGCATGCCAACCACCCATATAATTCATGTTTTAGGCTAGGCCTATACTTAAATTATTGTAGCTACCTTTTCTATATTTTAATTGTTGTGATAGGCTACTGATGACTGTCTGCTGCTTTGGTAAAATGTACTTTGCCTAAACCTTCTACTAATATTAACATTTACCAAATCAGAGAGGGTCCTCTGTAAACAGATTAATCGATTTCGTTTACATCAATTATTACATCAAAACATATTTGTGTAGCCTAATTAGTCATCACTGATTTAGCAGGGGGATAGTACGTTTACGTTTACAGGCCACAGAACAGTTTCTCAACAAACGATGTAACCACTCTAACCATGCGATCACGTTTTCGAATAAGGGCAGTTTGCTCATCGACCCGATGACTTTCATTTTGAAATTCAGCCACTTACACCGAAATTGGCACCGGAAGTCAAAGCTGTTGTGAATGTTTTCACTGTATTCCACCTATGATTTTTTTTTTACCAGGATCATAGCGCAGAAGCCGTCGTCAGCCTGTGTTTTCCCTAAATATATATTAAATTCCGTCGCCATTAGAGAATATCACAGATGAAATTTCACAATCAGTATTAACACAGCGGAAAGACAACATCTGGCCCACACCTGAGGTAAGGCATCTCTGCTTGTTTTTGTACGTTCAAGCTAGCTTGCAAAGCATGCAACGTTTAACGCTGATGGAACATCTAACGTTTCGTGGGAATTCCGGTAAGTTTCAGCTTGTTTGTCTATCGTGTGGTAAGTATTACTTCGCATGTTATACGGTTGTAAGTAATATGTAGCCACGAGTATAATGGCTAATGATAGGCCACAAGTTTTGTAAGATAGTAGGCTATCCTGCGTCGGGTTGGTTGTGAGGTCAAGTTAGTTTTAGGCTACCTGTCTTATCGATACCACATCTAATATTCTTGGCTTGCTAACATATCACTGTGAATTCATCAAATCATGTCAACTTTTCATTCAACGTTGGCTGGTCATATTGTTCATATAATGTTAGCCAAAAGCAGGATAGCCTTTTTGAAGGTAATTCACAATAATTGAATGGACTTATAGGGACACTTAATCCATTAATGACTGACAACTGAAAATAATTGTTTTAGGAAAAGGGCCACACTACACAGTTACAGTTCTGTAAGAAGCAGCATTGATATTATGTGTGAGACCTCTTTGGACAAGTGGTTAAACAGTTGTGGTTGCATTTTTATCATGCCAGGAAGTCAAAGTCATGTTTTTTGAGAGATCTTCAATCATTATAATAAGAAGCAGAGGGGTGGACGTACTCGAGTCACATGTACTTATTTAGACCTATAAGTTTAGTGCAGGTAGGATTATTAATTATCATCTCCCTGGGAAATGTAATATGACAGTTCCTCTTAGGCTACCCATCTCTGCTCATTTTTGTTATGTGTAGGCCAACTGCATTCTAGTTTGGCATTGCCAGTCTAGTTAGTTTTTTATGGAAATATAGCCTAAGGTTTCCATTTATCATATTAAGAATTCATGACACTGCGGCCCAATCCCATTGTCCAGACTCACAGACTACACTCAGTAGAGACTTTGGTGTGCGTTCTCGCGAAATTCGCAAGGGCTTAGGGCTGTCCCTATGTCTAATTTCGGTGCAGACTTCACCTAAGGGAATTACCCACAATTCAAAGTTTTATGACGTTTACCGCGGAGATCCTAGGAAAATCTGGATATTACTAAGGTAAACAACAGCACGACACACGTGCATAGTGTAAATGTTCAACGTCTTTGTTAGTAAACATTGCCAAGGTACATGTGATCTCGTGAAGTGCTGTCCCAATCCCAAATACCTATCTGAGCCCATGTGGCCTCATACTGTACACTCACTCACTTAGCACCTGAGATCAATTAAGTCTGTGAGTCCTTAGTCCTCAGGGCTCAAATTGGGATTGGGCCACTTTCAAAGAAAGCCACTCACATATCCAGTCAGTCATCCACACACTTCACCCCCTAACTCACACACTCCTCACATATATCTCATATGTCACATATCTCATATGTCTATTGTACAGCAGTAAAAGTTTGTCAATATCTTGTGATCCATGCCAAATTTCCGCAGACGTCACAGACAGAAGAGCCGCTGTCTTGCTGTCTTTGTTATCACACCAATATGGTGTGTCCAGCTCAGATCCTCACTGATGTTAAGGCCCAGGAATCTGAAGCTTTTGACTTTCTCCACTGCTGCACTCCCGATGTGAATGGGTGTGTGTTCTTCTCCCTGCAGCCGCCTGTAATCCACTATCAGCTCCTTGGTCTTTGTTACATTGAGAAGCAGACTTTTATCCTGACACCAAGATGTCATTGTTGCCACCTCTGCTCTGTAGGCAGACTCATCACCATTCTTGATGCAGCCGATTATGGTGGTGTCATCAGCAAACTTAATGATGGTGTTGGAGCTGTCAGTGGCTGCACAGTCATATGTGTACAGTGAGTACAACAGAGGGCTTAACACACAGCCCTGTGGAGCACCAGTGCTGAGTGTTAGACTGGAGGAGGTGATGTTACCTAGCCGTACTGCCTGTGGCCTGCCTGTTAGGAAATTTAGTATCCAGCTGCACATGGAGGGACTGATGTTCAGGTATTGCAGTTTCATGATGAGCCTAGATGGTATTATGGTGTTGAAGGCGGAGCTGAAGTCGATAAAGAGCATCCGTATACTTGTTGGTCTGATCCAAGTGAGAGAGAGCAGTATTCAAGGCAGGGCCTGAATTTGTGTGCGGGATTGCGGGTATCCCGCATATTTTGTTCATTTCCCGCACCTTAATGATTCTAATGTGGGAGATTCCCGCACACTTAAGTGCCCATAATAAACTCTCCAGACCCCCGCAGCTTGTGAATATCACTGAAGTGAATGGCCACTATACAATCTTTGGCCAAAGGGAGGAAGATCCTCCGCGGAAGTGCCTCCGTCAATGAACCAATCAGTGGAGCTGATTGTGTTGCTAATATCCAATCAGAAATGCAGGTTAACTGTACATATCAGAAGTTGTCATGCCGCAGGAAAGTCGAGCATGTGGATCGAAAATGAACTGAATTAACTTAATCATTTCAGTTGCTTAGTTGTTAATAAATCAAACGTTTTATTGAGCATCCAACTTCGTGTCACTCACTGGACTTACAATCAGGGTCAGAACCGGTCAGAACGGCAGAAAGACGTACGAAACTCCAATGGTAGCAGACAGCTAGCTAGGGTAAGTCAGTTAACATAGCAAAGGAGAGAGCAAGGAAATTATATGTTGCCTCGTACCTAGCAAATGAACGAACGTCTGAACGAAGACATTTCTGTAACTATTTAGGTCTAATTTAGCTGAAAACGAATTTAAGTAATTTCAACAAGATTAACTATCAAGGTTTGAATTGTAACTAGCTGAACGTCATGTTGCTGTTTTACACACTATCAAGCTTTCATGAAAACGTGAGCCTCCATACTGTATTTGGGGCTGTTGTCTTTTATTTTTTAGACTAGCCTACATGTCATGTCTCTGTCTATTATTGTTTTGGGTTAGATCATGATTGTACAACTGGTTTGGGGGCATCAAAGTAGAGCCTGAATCCTTTGCTTTAGAAGTGTGACACTTCTACCCAGCTGCTAACAAACGGCTAAAAACTTTCTACTCAGAAACTCAAAATAAAAGTCCTAGCACATTTTCAGTGCATGCATTATGTCTTGCAGTAGAGGGGTATAAAACAGCACAGGATACTAAAAGTATACAAACAAGCTGGGGCACAAATAATTTTATTTATTAATTCCAGTTTACTTACTTTGGCATTAAATCATATCCATAACCATAATGTGGGTTTAACAGCTTCCCTCTCTGAAAGACCACCCCCCACGCGCACACCTTCCTCAGTTAATTCTAAAACCACCAGCCGCCACTTGTTTAAGCCTACAAGTAGCGTTCCCCGCAAACTGTATAATTCTCCCCCCCAAACTGTATTAATCCCCCCCATTGGAGTCACTGAGGGGGGGAATTCCCAGTAGCACCTGTCTGTCATACGTGATTAGCGTTTGACACGTTGCTAATACATGTGAGGCTAACACTAGAAATATTTTTTAAAAAGCGCATAGTTGAGGAGAACACTGAGCAACAGCAGCCATATCTCTGGCGCCGACATCACAATGAGCAGTCAGAAGTAGATATTGTAAGTAAAAAAGAGATACAACTGTACTGTTTGGTGCCCCTATGTTAGTGGTAATGATCTCAGACTTGGTGTCATGAACCCTCACTGTTATTGAGGTCTGCTTGTGAGGTAGTCTGTGACCCATGGAACAATAGATTTGTTGAGATTAAAACCACAAAGCGTTTTAGCTAAAATATGAGGCTGTATTAAAAGAACTTGAATAATAATAATAATAAAACATTATTCTCACAGATGCAGCAGTCAACTCTAGATTACTTTGCACCCTGTGCAACAAGTAAAGGAGTGCATCATCCACACACCCCGTACGCAAATTGAAGGGGGTCCTGAAAGTCACTGACCTGTGCGCTTAAGTGTCCCAGCACTGTCCTCTCAAAACATTTCATCACGTGAGAGGTTAAGGCTATAGGTCTGAGGTCTTTAAGAGCCTTGGCATTGGGTTTTTTGGGCACTGGTACAATACAAAATGTTTTCCAGATTGCAGTTTTTTGACCCAGACAGAGACAAGGGTTGTGTCAAAAGACCAACTCTTTTGTCTTGGATAAGTTGAGATGCAAGTTTGAGACTTCACACCAGTTGACAAATTCATCTAACACTGGACCATGCTCAACATCATCTTGATTCAATAGGCTAACTAGGGCTGTGTCGTCAGCATATTTAACTATATGGGGACCAGAGTAATTGCTGCGACAGCAGTCTGTATACAGAATAAAAAGCAAAGGTACATGTGTTTGTTCAGTTTTGTTCAGTTAGCCTATTAGCTGGTTTGATTTGCATTGAGTTCAATGAGCATACTAGGCTAAATGAACAAAAAAACATGCCTATCTCTAGGTGTGGTGAAGGGTGTGTGATGATGTGGGCCAATTTTAGTTCTAAAGACCAAGGGAACTTTATGAGGATGCATACTGTAGTATCCTGGATCCATGAAATGAGTGGCCTTTGAAATTAAAAATCTGCCTGCCTCTATGGGAATTGAACACATAGGGTTAACATAGGGGTGCCAACACATGACCCCAGTATTATTTATTTTATTTTTTTTGGTATTCAACAGTCAACAAATACATTCATACACACAAAAAAATAAATGTACATATAGACACAAAACATAATATAATAAGATCAAATGAAAACTAGAGATGTAATTCCAAGGAAATTACGAGTGCATGAAAATGCAAAAATTATGAGGACTCTTATTTTGAAAGAGTTGTGGGTAGAGGAAACAGTTGAACAGGATATGTAGTCTTAAGAGAGCCAGAAAGCCTGAGACAGAGAGTTGCTGCCAGGTGGCTTTGAACACCTGGCTTAAGATTCTAATCGCTTAACGACTTTATTGTGATGTCATAATCCAATGTTAAGTCTATGGGAGAAAAAATGTTTTAAGAAATTCATATAAATTAAACGATAAAGTTTTCAAAGTTGAAATGAGATGGGGTAAAACTGAGCGAATGAGGATTTACCACTGATCTATAAATAGGTCATTGAGATTGTTAGGTGTTGCTAAGACATATATGGTTGCTAGGTTGACGTGGTCTAATAAATGTTGATAGGCAGATAGTTTAATAGACATAGTTTAAGGGCTGTGTAGAGGTAGACAGTTTAATGGATGTTGATAAGACAGATAGTTTAATGAATGTTGATAGACAAATAGTTTAATGGATGTATAGGTAGATTAATGGATGTTGATAGGAGGACAGTTTAATGAAGGAATAAATAGTTGGAAGTAAATGGATGGAGAGAAAGTGGAAATGGAAAGTTGAATTGAATGGAAAGTGGTCTTTGTTAACATTACTAGGGTGATTGCGATGATTTCTATATTGTTGCAAGGGTAATTGAGATAGCTGTTAGGCTTATCATAGGGTATTCATAGTGGTTACTCTGCTATGTAGGTTGCTAAATTAGGTGGAGGTTCCTAGGTGGTAATTGAATCAGACATGAGTGTTGATAAACAGAAGGACAATTTCCAAACTGATCATATATAGATAACACACCAGCATGAGCTCTTGAACAGTCCAAAGGCAAACTAGGCTTAGTTTATTTTATAACCTACTGTAACATCGATATTATGTTGTGATATGAAGTCATGCATTTATGGTTAAACCATGAATGGTTGTTTTTTTTTTGCTACAAAAAACTCTGCAATTTAGCATGAGAGCACGAGGGATCACAGCAAGAGATCATTTGAGTAGACAATATGTGTGGATAAATTTACTTTTTTAGAAATGGTGAAATCTTCAGAGGTCATTCTTTTACTGTCTATCATGCAGGCTCACATTGCCTTAAACATCATAATTGTATTGCATTATCGTGACTGTAGAAGAGCTAGGGTGTGCATTGCACACAAAAATCACAGTTAGGCGACGCCGACGTTATTGGCTGAATGATTAGGTCTATATTTTTCAAATTGATAAAATATTCAACGGTCATTTCGGCAGGATGTGTAGCCGAATTACATTGATATCATATTGTGATATCCTCTTTAGGCCTATTCGGTTGTTAAGTCCGACGTCACGGACCCAGCAGCTATTTTGTGAAAAGACGTTTATTAGCGCAGCCAGACGGGTTTTGCTACTTGTAAACTTTGTCATCACCACCTTCGTTTTAGCGGTTTAAAACAAAATCGCTAAACTTTAACAAAGTAATCACTGTAGCCATGCAGCCAGATGATATATGAATGGGTAACGTCCTGAAATAGTTGTGCCCCTTTAAGGGGAACTTAGGGGTGGAGTTTTAGGTAGGCCTACGTGTGTTTGCGTATGTTTGTTTGAGCAGGTCGTCGGAGTCGGAGAGTGAAGGAGTTGGACAGAGAGGTCTGTTAAATAATGCTCTGTTAAAAGCGTGAGTTGTGGCTAAGACAGCAACTCGGTTGTGATATGGCTACTTGGTTGATAAACAAAGCACGGGAAGTTTCCCTTAAGTGTGACAAAGTGTCTGGAGTATTACAATATTCATCCTGGCTGTAGCCTAACTTTAGATGAAGCAGGCTATGAGTTTCACAATAGGCTATTAACGGTGGTAAACATTTAAATGTTATGCCTAGCTGCTAATCGCCTGCCAAAAGACGGGGATCAACACCGGGAGTTGACATTGATTCAGTGAAGTTAGCTTTATTTACAGCTTAACTATCTAGGTCTCTCGTGGTCTGCGTTATTTTAATTCACGTAACCTAGGCTAGCAATTGTGCCTGGCTTGATAACGTTAGGCTATTTGTTTTAGTCGGAAATCGTTTGGTTTGTTATGTTAACCGCACTTTGTGCATACATATGCCAGATGTGGACTTCTAATGGCAGAAGCAAGCTCGGACCAGTCCAAGTTGTTTGTTGCCTATAGCCTGCTAGTTAGCGAGACAGTCTAGTGCTTCAGATTATATCCAGTGGTTTATCTAGCCCAAGTATGTTCAGGTGGCATACACAACAATCCGTTTGAATGTTTTTATGTTGACAACAAGTCATGTTGTACAGAAACACGATAGTAGTTCATTTCAGTGGGCTAGCGATTTAGTTGCTATGTGTTTTCAATAGGTTATAATGGGTCAACAAGCTAACAAGCTAACTCTACCGTTAGAGAGCTTACGTTAACCTACAATGATCTGTGTGTCCTGAACACATTTATGTCGCATATAAACAATAAACCGTATAAAAAATAAACCATTAAAGGTGGTCAAGAAACCTTAATTCACATTTAATATTTCCAGTTACGAGCCCCAGGGCCGCCGCCATTGTTTTCTGATTTTATTTGTTACTCCCGCCTCTGTGTACAACGCAGGCTTCTGATTTGCTCTGAGTGGTTCATTTGCATAAAGATTCTATGATGTCATGATCACAATGTTAAGTCTATGGGGAAATTTTAATAGTTTTTATTTAATAGTTCAAAAAGTATAAAAGTTACAAAGTTGAAAAATATGTATTTTGTATGTAGCTGAAGTCACCTAAGTAAGACCTACGCAGCGCAGTTTGAATGAAGTATCTACGTTAAACGGTTGAAGCTGAATTGGACGCACAAAAAGCGTTGAAGAAAAATAATAAGAATACTTGGGATAACAGTAGAGTGCATTTTCATGCACTCTAATAATGAGGCCTAGAACATGAGGGGACATTCATATTCAGAGTTTTTATATTAACAAGTTATGTCTACCTTACAACTCCTTTATTAACCACTTTCCCCAGTTTTGTACATACAATTCTTCTTTCGGTTTGATTTCCATCCGTTGGATTTCCTCAATGATAGTAACCCATTGTTTACGATTTGGTGTGTTTGCTTTCAGCCAATTCTTAGTGATAGCCTTCTTACTCGCTGTAAGCAAAATTTTTACTAGATATTGGTCCTCTTTGGCTACATATTCCCCCAAATCTCCTAAGTATAGAAGCATACATGTAAAAGGAATTGCATATCCTAAAATCTCACATATATTGGCATGTACCTCTCTCCAAAAAGGCTCTATATTCATACAGCTCCAACAAATATGTGTATGGTTTGGTACTATCACCACATAGTCTCCAACATGACTGTTGTGTTGAAACTTGTCCACTTTTAATCAAAGGGGTGATAAAGTAGCGTATCTGGTTCTTCCAAGCAAACTCTCTCCACCTTTGAGATTGTGTGGTGGTCCGATGACCTCTCCACACGTCATACCAGGTCTTGTCTTGGATTTCTTCATCTAGCTCTTTCTCCCATTTGGTCTTTATGTATAGTGTGGAATGTTGTTTAGATTCCATTAAACAAGAATAGAGAGAAATTGCTCTAGGAATTGACCCCAGTATTTTAAGGAGGAACATTTATTTATTTATGATACATTATTCATTCACAAAGAAAATTAGTGCCCTTAAAGGTTGGATACAGTATATCCTAATTTTATTACTGAAGGCATTAAGGTCAATTTCCAAAAGATGATTTTGTATTCCTCTTTTTAGTCAACTTTAGCATGGGGTGGCAACACTTTCAGCCATGACTGTATATACATATGTGTGTCTGTGTGTGTGTTTCAAATAAAGACAAGCTTTACATCTTGTTAAAAAATCATTAAATAAATGAGAAATAAATTCACATTATATTAAAGGAGAGCGATAGAAAGGTGATGTAATGGAAAATATGGGTGCACCTAAATTCTGTGCTGAAAACTGTCTGTGCTGTCTGAAAACGGCTATTGATAAATAAATGTTCTTCCTCAAAATGCACAGGCCATAAGTATACATAAGTATACACCTATGTTAAATTCCCATAGAGGCAGGGAGACTTTTATTTTTAAAGGCCAGTTAATTCATGAATCCTGATAGTTCCCTTGGCCTTCGCAATTAAAATAGCCCTGCATCATCACATACCCTCTACTAGAGATTCAGTTAGCCGGTTTGATTTGCATTGAGCTCAATGGGCGTTTTCAGGCAGACAGAGAACCGTGCCGGTGCCAGTTCCCGCACCTAATCTCGAACCGGCCGACGTGTTCACACCAAAAATCAGAGCGTTCGGGAACTGAAAAATTGGTTCCCGATGTGAACCAAGAAAAACTTGTTTTTTCTAAGCAAACCGTGACGACAAGGTACACGTCAGCAGGTTCATCTGGGTCATACGGTAAAATAAACAAAGAAAACGTGTGTGCTTGCTGTGACCGCTTCCTTGCTGTGACATCCGCTTTCGTATGGCCATCTTGTGGCAATTCCACAACCCCTGTCGATGATGCATCACGGGTTCAATTTGATATTGTGAACGCGGGCTGTTCACCTGTAAGCACTTTGGTTCGCAGTGTAATTGGTATGGGAACCAGCACCGGCACCATTCTGGCCGGCCTGAAAACACCCAATGAGCATCAAACAGGCTAATACGCAAAATCTAATGTAAAGCTTGCACTGTCAAGTTGTGACTGGGCTGATAATATGTAACCTTTTATGTAGCAAGCTATTGCTGGCTTAAGAGGCTTTTGAATTGTCTTTTCTGAATACCTGATTCTGATACCCCTCTCACCCCTGAATCTTCCTGTTTCCTTAGGTGGCTTTGAATTTCTCACCTATGTAGACTTTATAAGTGAGCGTTCCCCGTAGTTGGTGTGGAGCCAGTCACTTTTACATGAACAGAGTGCCCTTTGGAGGTGTCTACTTTGGACACAGTCTCTGGTGACTTGGGAACTCCGTGCCTTCCACACCATCATGGAACATTCACGAGAAAAAGAAGGTGATCGGCCAGCTAGAAGCAGCAAGTTGGCTCAAGGGCGAAGTGGGCACTCTCGCCCCTCCAGCTCCTCCAGCTCATCTGGTGTATTGATGGTGGGACCAAATTTCCGTGTTGGAAAGAAGATTGGTTGTGGCAACTTTGGAGAACTGAAACTTGGTAGGTTAAAATATATTTGTATGACATGATACAGGGTTTTTTCCTTGCCGAAAATTAGGCTGGGAAAAGAGAGCTGGAGGTTGAAAAAATGACAAAAACATAAATTAGGGCAATAACTAGAAGATGTAATTTCGAGGAAATTACAGTGCATGAAAATGCAACATATATGTTAATGTAATTTTCCGATTAATCGATTAATTCATTTGTTCATTAGCGATTATTTTTCCATCTCCAAATATCAGAGTGTTTCTCATTAACATTTCATTCTCTTTTTTTGCATGAACCTTTTTATGTTTTGTGTGTGAGGTGATGAGGGATAGTTATTTAACATCAGCATGGCCTATCAGACAGAATAACCTACATGAGATATGTGCGATACCAGGGTTGTATGTTAACTTTTTGCACATAGTATTGGTGCTGCAAAGGTGAATAGATTTGTAACACCAGCCACAAGTAGGGCAGTTCATCACAGTTCATCGATTGCAACTGGACAGGTAACAGGTCATGCCTGTAGGCTACATTGTATTTTACTATTAGGCTATTGATTAAATTGACATTGTTTTTATTATAGCTTATTATTCCATAGTTATTGTTATCATATGATTGATGAATGACTTTATTGTTAATTACTATTCTCTTATTTAGTGATTGTTTTATTTTCATTGGATTGCTTATATTGACACTATTTATTGTTTAAATAGCTATTCTCTTTAGTCAACACTATAGTCTGATCAACTGCTAAATTTTATTATTGTGTTGTTTTGTTTGTATGTCGCTTTGGACAAAAGCGTCTGCTAAGCACCATAACTGTAACTGTATTTGGGAAAAGCAGAAGCTATCAGCATGAATAATAATAATTATAATAATAACAACAATGTTATAGAGACTCCGGTGAGAATGTTGTTTTTTCATGCACTGGTCAATTTCACAGATCTTGCACCTACCCAAAACTTACTGCCAAAATGAAAATTTCTGGATAATTCTGGAGGTACAGTAAAAGCCCCAGTAAGAACCGAGCCTAATTTTGTTCAAATCTACACACCTACAGTATGGCCACTGAAAAATATCAGATTCATTTATCAAAAGTTATTTTGAGGTAGAATTTTCGAAAGGGCAATTATTGATGTTGTTAAGCTATGATAGCTTAACAATGCTTGCTGAATATAAGCCAAAATATAAAATCCACAACAACATTATTCATAAGTATATCAGCTATAATTCCACAGACTAAATACTCATTTACGTTTACTTTTCTAAAAGAACCTCATTATGAGAATTATAAGATTGTGTATTCATGATATCTTGTGTCAGTGGACATTTATCAAGCAAGCTTCCACATAAATCCACAGTGTAGCTTTAAAGCAACACTAAAGCACTTTTCCTCTTTGGCACGCACGCTATTTGTTTATCCACCAAATAACGATGTCCACAGACAAGGTAGAGCATGTTATATGATTTTATGAACGTGTGATTTATTGCAACATCGAAGCAAGTGAAATTTGTAGTTCCTTAGGTCTCATTTTCATTACAGGTACGCTACCCGATCTGGTAAAGTTACATAGTGCGGTTATAGCCGATAGAGGGCCGCGAAGTGAATGCAGAAGTGCCGTTACGAGTTGATGAACCGCTGAAATAATTTTGGAAACATTAAGTTACAGTACGAAAAAGTCTTTAGTGTTGCTTTAATGTTTCTAATTGATAGGCTACGGAATAAAAGTTTAATTGGTAAATTGCTATATTGACAAGCCTACATTAAATTAGATTTACCGCAAAGGGGTACATTATGACCGCCACTCAGTCGGTCTCTCCACAAAAATAAATCACGTCTGATCTACGGTAATGGTGTGGGTGTGGGTGTGTTTGTGTGTGTGCATGCGTGTGGCTGTGTTTGTGCATGCGTTTGTGTATGTTTTTATGTCTGTGTGCGTGCAGGTGCATGGGTGTGTGCATATGCCTGCCTGTCTACTGTGTGTGTGTGTGTGTGTGTGTGTGTGTGTTAGGGATGGGCGATATGGCCTAAAATCCATATTGAGATATACATTGCCGCCTATTGCAATAATGATATGTATTGTGATAAAAAAAAAATACAATAAAACCATTTTAGGATATATAGACCCTAAGGAAAGCCAAACTGCTGAATGCATTTTAAGGATAGAAAATGCAGCGTTTCCCCTAATAATGATAGACTTTCAACTTAAATGTAATCGCTCTCAGGAACGCCCTCTGATTGCTGGTTGGACGGAGGTGGTCTTGCCGTAGTAAACAAAGGCGATACGATTAGCTTTTTTGAGTTGGTTCCTTGACTGAAAACTCATGATACTTGATTAAGTATCATTAAAATATCACTACTGTGGCACATCCCTCTGTGTGATGTTAAATGTGAAAATTCATATTCACAACATTTCTTCCATTTCCATTCTAGGAAAGAACCTTTACACTAATGAGTATGTCGCCATCAAATTGGTAGGTATTAAACATTTCTTTCAATATATAATTTTGTATAAGTATATATCATATGTTCTCAACTCTTTATTACCTGTGCAACACAAACTCGGTGCTTCAGCTTATATTATCTGTGTCCAGCTAGTGTTTTGGGTGTAGAAAACAGAAGACCTGTTATTATGCTCTCGATGGAAACCAGTCTCACAGCATGTAACTGAAATTATTTGTAACTGATAAAGTAATTGTCAATATTACAAATAAGCCCCTACACTTACAAATCTATTCTACGTGTACACATTTGTAACCTGACTCTCGCCAGATCCTTGTAGTTCGCTGAGTTTCACACAAGGATCTGGGACTTCTAGATAGGAGACGTATTTCTGAAGGCAGGGCCTTGTAAAACATCCTTGCATGTGATTTGATAAACCACTTGTCCGTTATCTTGAGTGACGTGCTAGGCTACTTCAAGCTCTTGCCAAACCCGGTTGGAAGAAGAGTGAAAACATCCTTGCCACCAATAAATGTTTTCAAAACCATTCTCTGTTCATCTTTTAAAGAATGAATACTCGATAGATTTAACAAAACGGTTGAAATAGCAGAATCAATGTCAGCACAAGACTCCTCGCTGCGTGCCGCCATTGTTGTTTGAATCAAACACTTGCTTCGGTGCTCCTGATTGGTTCATAATTTTTTGCTCCCTGGAAGGAGTTTGGATTGCCCTCGAGCCCAGACCCTTGTGTGGAGCTCAGCGAAACGCCTCTGGTGGAGCATGGCGGAACTACAAGGGTCTGGCGAGAGTCAGGCTAACACATTTGTCCTACAGCTACAAATCCCACAATTTACTCCTTTCCTGAACTATAACTTTTTGAGTTTCAGTGCCTATAGAAAGTCATCATACCCTTTTGTCTTACAGCCTGAAATCAAAATCCATTTAAAAATATATATTTTCCAGTTTTATCTACAAATTTAGCTGTACAACATCAAAATAACGGGGAAAAAAATATTAAAAATGTAAAACTAGAATAACAGGGTTGGAATAGTCATAATACCCCTGACTTAATACTTTGTAGAGCTTCCTTTTGCTTTCATTACAGCCATCAATCTGTTTGGATATGTCTCTATTATAGCTTTGCATGCCTAGATTGGGGAATATTTGCCCAATCTTCCATGCAGAATTGTTCAAATTCAGTCACATTTTGTAGGGAATGGCGATGGACTGCTCTCTTCAAGTCAATCCACAGATTTTCTATAGGATTTAAGTCAGGGCTCTGACTTTGCCACTCAAGGATATTCACTTTCTATAGGCACTGTATCTTGCGAACAAACAGACAAACAAACAAACAAATGGACAGACAGACAAACCAACAAACCCCGATGAAAACATAACCTCCTTGGCGGAGATAATTACACCATGTTCTGCATACACAAAGCTGTCCTTCAGCTATAAATCTTTTCTGCAGGTACAAAGACACTTTCGCCACCTTGAGGATCAAAAGTGTTGTGCATTGTATCATGTGTGTGTCAAGCATTGGTTGCACCGGTGCGTCTACATTTTTGTTGGTCAAACACCGTGTGCATACGTATGTAGCATTATGTTCTATTCTCCACTTATGCTTTATGACGGTGGAACCCTCTATGCATGAAACCATGATCATAAATGAGTGTTATGTTCTTTTTTGCCTGATCTTGAGAAAGATCCACACTTCATCAAAATCCATGGCAGTGTTAATGAGAAAAGGAATAATTTCACTCCATCAAACTTTGTCAACTTTTTCTTCTATTTATGCAGGAGCCAGTCAGATCACGGGCACCCCAGCTACATTTAGAATACCGCTTCTACAAAACTCTTGGCAGCTCAGGTGAGGTCATTAACACAGATCTATTAAACAAATCCACTGGTGTAAATCAGCTGATGTTGGTATCGTCAGATTTTAATCTGCTAAATAGGCTATTCACTCTGATGATACTGATGAAATGTATAGAATACAATTTCCAGTTTGGCCAAAACTTACATTGTCTCACCTGCTCAGGCTGTCCACGTGTATTTTTCAAAAACGATTTTTTCTCCCTCATTTCAAAATAATTCCATCCACCCAGATGCGCAAAAACACAGGGTATCCGTGGGGTCTTAAAAGTATTGACAAAGTCTTACATTTAATATCACCAAATTAAGGCCTTGAAAATATTGATTTTCATTTACAAAGTCTTGAATTTCATTCACAAGGTGTCGTTTTTTCCTTTGGTAGAATTAATGGATACCGTAGCATCAATGATATTGTAGATCCCAAAGGGAAAATATGAGTCTCGTCATTCACACCATTCTAAAGTGCAAGCGCAGGTGTGTCTCAAATGTCAGCTAGAATAGAGATGTTAGCCGACCGATGTCCAGTGATATCACAGATGGGATAGTTGAAACTTTGAGAATGAAATATTCAAAACAAGTACAAAATGAATAAATTAGCGTAGCAATGTAGTACACTGATTCTTTAGCCTGGGTGTTCCCATGCTGCCTTGCGCATGATTTGATTCACGCCGCTAACGCAGCCTGGAAACTACCGCCCTAATCTTTGCCTCAGATAGGGGACCAATCACAGAACGGGGGAAAACAAGAGGATGATGAGCTATGCACAGACACATTTGATAAACATCCGTGGTGCCCAATGAAAGGATATGGCTATTTTTTTTAAATACAAGAAAATGAACGTTTGTTTGCCAGACCACGTCTCATTGAGAAGTGGTAGGCGCTAGCCAGGCTACTGATTCTTGGTCATTTGGATAAAACAGGTTTTTAATTTTGAAAATACAAGTTAGTTAAATTACAGACTCTGAAGGTATATAAGGTATGTAATGTATAACACTTATTTTTTGTCATAAAATACATATTTTTCCAGTTATTATATTATAGACTATTATTTTATTTATTAACATAACACCACTGAAGAAACATATTGTAAGCATATTCATTTAAAACAAATAAAACTCTGTCTGACTGTGGTGACTTTAAAGTGTTGACAGTGGCCTCATTACAACATACAATTACATTTGCTGCTGCTTTGGTGTGCGTCTAGATTTCTAGGCTACCATGGGCCGGCACCTTTCTGAATCGTGGACACTGCAGCTCCGTGGAGCCGTGGATTGAAATTATGTCCGGTGCTTTGTCTGATAATTTTCTGCGTAATTGATTAAGGAACCACAGACCGACAGAAAAACAAAACAAACGTTTCTGCAATCAGGAGGAAATACTTGCTAATTTGGTGTCATCAAACATAGAGGCATGTGAAATCTATAGGTAGCAATCATTATTCACAGAGAAGAAGTGTGCAAATGTGCCAAAAATCAGAAGAGGGGTACCATGTTCAAACATGTTTTTCTCTGGATGTATTAGGTATATTAAGCTAATATTTTGGCCAACTCAATTTAAATGGTTACTCTTTATGTGGTAAAAGTTTGAGGCAAATCTGAGATGGTCAAGCAGAACGTTTCTCTAAAATCCGTTGAATTGAGGTGGAATGACCCTATATAGCAACCTTGAAGAGACTGACGAGATAACAGTGCAATCGTGGTTGACATACTCCCAAAACGCTAAAGTTAAAACGTTTATTTTCACAAAAAGTTTTCTCCATTATTTGGTCAAAAGCAGGTGTTTTTAGCAAAACTAACCTATGCTCTACTACCAATTACTAAAGAATAGAAAAGGTAGAAACAAATAGTTTTTCCTGATGAAAGAAGAGAGTCTACTCTTTCTTTTGGTAGTTTCGATGTTTGCATAGTCATAAAACTCACTGTTCGATAGATCTTGGAAAACCAGTCAAAATGCTGTAAAATGTTTGACAGTATGGGGGTCTCTGCACTGAAAATGGCTGGCAGCGAATGAGTTAATAGAACGACATGGATTCTTGCAGCTTCCATAAAAACATAGCAGAGAATATACTGTCTAGCATTGGGTATTGTATAGTCAAATTGGAATATAACATGGCCAAAAGCTATTGTAGCATAATTAGTCTTCCTGTCAAAGAGCAACACAACTAAATATAGAGAAGTGACCACCAATAGCAGTGTATCTTGTGATATATGTATTAATCAACTACCTGGTCCTTGTAATCTCTTTTATTCTCACAGCAGAAGGTCTGCCCCAGGTGTTCTACTTTGGGCCTTGCGGGAAATACAATGCCATGGTTCTGGAGCTATTAGGCCCAAGCCTTGAAGACCTTTTTGACCTGTGTGATCGAACATTCTCACTCAAAACTGTCCTGATGATAGCTGTTCAACTGGTCAGTTGATATGTATTGCAAAAATGAATGGTAATCAGTTATAGATGTACTTGTAAGGAGTTGCTTTTGAATGATCATTTTCATATCTGTCTATGATGCCTACAGTTCTGCAGATTTACCCTAATTTTTTAGCCAGAAATGTATGCAGCCATATTCTGTTTTGTTAATTTTCTCACCTTTTCTCTGCCTGTTTTCACTGCATGATTTATTCCACAGATTGCACGTATGGAGTATGTACACTCAAAGAACCTCATCTACAGGGATGTTAAGCCTGAGAACTTCCTCATTGGGCGGCAGGGGAACAAAAAGGAACACATTATTCACATCATAGACTTTGGTCTAGCCAAAGAGTACATTGATCCTGAAACGAAAAAGCATATTCCATATAGAGAGCACAAGAGCTTAACTGGCACAGCCCGATACATGTCAATAAATACACACTTGGGAAAAGGTAAGGAATTGTGATTATGTCACAAATCTACAAAATCAGTTTGCTGAATTATTTTGCAAGGTTTTTCAGTATTTGTGAAGATGTTTACATATACACCAAAAGATTAATTTGCTGTCTGCATGTCCTTTATAGAACAGAGTCGCCGAGATGACCTGGAAGCACTGGGTCACATGTTCATGTACTTCCTTCGTGGGAGCCTCCCTTGGCAAGGACTGAAGGTAGAGTAGGATAGCCCATAATCATTAACCGTTAACTAAACTGTTGAATATTATTACTTTAATGATAGATGTGACGTCCACAGGCTGACACATTGAAAGAAAGATACCAGAAGATTGGTGACACAAAGAGGAACACTCCCGTAGAAGTTCTCTGTGAGAATTTTCCAGGTAATGGTTTTGTTAAGAAAATGAAATATTGTTTGCCTTGAGCCTGCACTGTTATTCTTTCGTCAGAATAAAACAGAATGGCAAACATCTGATCTTTGAGGTGTGAAAACACTCCTCTCAGTAACTGCTGGTAGCCCCATTAGCAGTAGTGATTGAGAGTTACCATTAGGCCATTGATTAAATTGACATTGTTTTATTATTGCCTATAAGGGTGTCACAATTTCGATTTTAAATCGAAATCGGATCAAATTACATCTCAATCTCGAACTTCGACCTCAAAAGTAGAATCGACGATGCAGCCACACCTCCAGTGTCACGTCCAGCATGTATGCCCAAGACGCGAAATCACACAGGTGTTAACTGCAGCATCAACACTCTAATTTTAGGCTGCAGCCAGTTAGAAAATCCACATCAACTGACCGAAATTAAAGAGAAACTATGCCGGATTGGCGATTTCATCTCCGGTTTCGGTTTCGTTTTTCATTTTTGCTCATTTTATGCTTGCATATTTCTCTGCAGAGCTTCCCCGACAGCTTTAGCGTGTATATTTATACATATACAGTGAGGAGCACATGTATTTGATACCCTGCTAAAACAGGAATATAAAATCATCATTTGACAATTGATCTTAATGCCTTAACTCAAAAAATTAGCACAAATCAAACCGCCAAGGACACCAATTTTCTTTGTGATTGAAGAATGTATCGTAAATAGATAAATGTTTTCCTTAAATGCTAGGGGAAGGAAGTATTTGACCCCCTATGTAACCCTATGGGAATTTAACACATAGGGTTAACATAGGGGCAGGCAGATTTTTATTTTTAAAGGCCAGCTATTTCATGGATCTAGGATATTATGCATCCCGATAAATTTCCCTTGGCCTTTGAAATTAAAATAGCCCCACATCATCACATACCCTTCACCATAGCTAGAGATTGGCATGGTGCTTTTTCCAGTAGGCCTATTAGCCTGTTTGATTTGCATTGAGCTCAATGAGCATCAAACAGGCTAATAGGCCTACTGGAAAAAGCACCATGCCAATCTCTAGCTATGGTGAAAGGTATGTAATGATGTGGGGCTATCTTAATTCCAACGGCCAAGGGAACTTTATCAGGATGCATAATATCCTGAATCCATAAAATAGCTGGCCTTAAAAAATAAAAATCTGCCCGCCCCTATGTTAACCCTATGTGTTGAATTCCCATAGGGTTACATTGGGGGTCAAATACTTACTTCCCCCTAGCATTTAGGAAGAACATTTATTTATTTACGAAACATTCTTCCATCACAAAGAAAATTGGCGTACTTAGCGGTTTTATTTTTACTCAATTTTTGAATTAAGACATTAAGATCAATTGTCAAATGACGATTTTCTATTCCTCTTTTTAGGCAACTTTAGCATGGTATCAAATACATTTTCTCCTCACTGTATAGGCTATATATAAAAATATAAATTGCAAGCGTGGTTCTTCTTGTTTCTTACGCGTCTCAGCCTTCCGATGTAAACAGGGAGCGATCGTCTCCTGCAGCCAATTGCAAGGTTGCAATAGCGGATAGGGACACTGGGGGCGGGAGGAAATATTACTGTTTTCGATAAAACTGGTCAGTCAAGCAAAACAACGATTTCAAGCGATTTTATGACTAAGTTGCATAGGGTCTCTTTAAATCAAAGGCCCTCTTGTTACTCTGAAATCACGGGTGTGGAAGTATTTTTGCGTTCATTCACGTCAGTTAGCCTAACACCAATTTAGCGTTCTCAATTAGCAAGTAAAAAAGATTCTAGTTAGCCTACAGTCCAAAATGACTCTATGGCTTAAAATGCACATTGATAAGAGCTTATTCCATGGCCACTAACCTCGGGTCTGTTCAGAGTGTGCACAAACATTCAAATGATCATTCTGTGTTGCTTCATTTCACTATGTTCACATGTCTATGTTTAACGTGTCTTTTTTTACAATCTCACGGTTGGAACGGTTTCAAAATAAAAGCCCCCCAAAACAGAATAGGAAAAGGGCAAAAATAATTAATAAATCAATAATAATGACATGAGGAATGCATTAATAAAAAAGATAAAAAATCGAATCGAATCGTAGCTTTAAAATCGAAAATTAAGGCGAGACACGGCAGGTGAAAATACTGTTTTTGTGACCTCCGGTCAATTTCGAGATTTTAAGCTAGTTTGCTACTTTAGCATGTATTCTACCACCCTACAACAACAACAAAGTCCGATTTGCACATTTAAGTGTTTATTTCACGAACTTTTGTCTACTCGCGCCTGTATATTTCTCCTAATTTTACCAAAAGTTCCCATTCTAAAGTGTCATGTACTACCGTGATCGTGATCCAAATCATATCGTGTTTGATACCGTTTGAAAGCCCTGCTTCTCCTACAAGACGCTATGCTATCCAAATATGGGCATTTCCTTTGTATTAGCAACCAATCGCGAAAGTTCAAAGACGAGTCTAAGCTGAGAACGCATTTCATTGGCTGTGTTTCAAGGCTGTTTTCTCAAAACGAGTTTTCCCCCACACGCCATGCAAAGGATCTCCACTTCTGCAGCACCTACATACACCAAACTTTCCAGTCTTATTCCTAACTATATTAGGAAGATATTCACAGAGGGATTTGTTGATATAGCATTCTTGGCATGATTTACATGACTTTTTATGCCTAAAAATAGGGCGAAAATCCACTTTTTAAGCCAATTGGCAGTATTTTCTGATTTACTGGAAAACAAAAGAAGATATTCATAATCCCCTCTGTAAATGTTTTTTTATTTGATATATTAACACAACAAAAAAATAATTTCCAACCTGGCTTTTTCCAATGGTCAGATCCTTCGCATCAAAATATATGCAAATTAGCGCATATTTAATGAGATATAGCCTAATTAGCATATTTAAACATTAAATTAAAGAAAACTTGCAATACATTTTATTCTCCTATTTATGTGAGTATTCAACTGGTAAAGTTTCATGAAGATATCTTTAAGTTTAAAATTTTCCCCTATTCACCTGGGGTGTCTCGCCTTAAATCGAATCGAGGATTTGGATAATCGTGACACCCCTAATTGCTTATTATTCCATAGTTATTGTTATTATGGGAAAATGTAAATATGCATATGGTTTAACAATCTTCGTGGACATGATCATCTTTGTATTTCAAAAGCTTTGCGTCCACTAGAACACTGTAATTCCATTGAAGTGTTTGTTGGTGGTGTCAGGAACACACAGTTTCAAACATTTGATAAACAATGGATTTTCTTGAGTGGAAATAGCACTTGGAGACAGGTGGTATGCAGGGTTCTATTGGAAACAATGTGATCCAAGCAATCGAGCATCGAAAGCTGAATGCGCCTACAGTGCTGTGACACCAGATTTTTTATTTATTATTATTATTTTGAGTGACACTTATATACACTTACATAAATTAGCCTTAGTGTATGATGCAAGTACCCCTAAAAGTGGGGTTGACTATCACTTTAGGACTAAATTCTCATAATATAAATTCTTCTGAAAGCTATGTATCTTAAGTATGTTTCTGCATGATGACACATTGGCCCTCATTTAAGAAACGTGCGTACGACCAAAAACAGGCGTAAACGTCTAGTCTGAACTCGCGTACGCAAGTTTTTCAGGCGGCATAGCACCGTGCAGCAGTAGCCTAAATCAGTGGTGGATTAAACAGTTGAAGAGTTGAATTTATGGACTATCTCGGACATAATACCTTTCCTGTACATTTGCTGTAATGTAGCATATTATATTGACACATTTGATGTCTTAGGATAGCCATATACAGTAGGAGATGATTACTTTATTTTTGGCAAACGCAACATTCATGAGTTATATAGGCCTATTTTAAATTATTTTCAAAGGGCAAATTTCAGTGTCGTATGGTTTTGTAATTAATGTTTTTATAGTATGATACATTCTCTCTGCGAAAATAAAATCTGTTGCACTTAAATCGCTAGTTTCCCGCCTTCCTTGATGACAGCTTCTAGCTGTCATTAACAAGGTTCAGCTGGACGTCACTGTGGCTCGAGATCACTACTGATCTCTTTTGTACGCATAATGCACCTTTATGTCGTAAATTCTAGGGGTGAGGCCATTAAAACGAGCACATATAGGGGCGTGATATTTAAATTACGCTTGTTTCCAGCCGCCACATTTATCAACACACGTTTATTCTTACGCTGGAATTGAAGTGATACGAAAGTTTGATGAATCACACGTGAGCCCCGTCGTAAGATGATTTCTGCACTCAGATGTATGCTGGTTTCTACGCTCGGTTGATAAATGAGGGCCACTGAATCTGGTTGCTTTGTAATCTTACAGCCTATTAAATACCCCCCGCCATTCCAAATTAGTTTTTTTGCATGAAAAGTGAGTTTCTCAGTTACGCAACTGTGTTTTTGTCCTGAGCACATTGAAAGATCTTCATTAATCCTGCCACACAATCACCTTGAAGACCAGATGGATTAATTAGGTATTGAAGATCAAGGTCCAACTCACTGTTTGTACAATATCTCCCTAGCACTTTGAAGGATCTTCAACAAGCCTATACTAGTATTGTATTGTTTTTTTTTTTTTTTTTTTGTTTTTCATGGTTAGAATAATCTGTACAATCTACAAACTGTACAATATTTTCTGGGAAAGGTACGCAATGAAACTGACACTCACTAATAGCTATCCACAATAGGAAGATGTCAACAGATGGCTAATGGTTTCAACTGGCTTTTCCAGAGGAGATGGCTACCTACCTTCGCTATGTGAGACGACTGGATTTCTTTGAGAAACCAGATTACGAATACCTACGGACCTTGTTCACAGAGTTGTTTGAACGAAAAGGATATGCCTTTGATTACACGTATGACTGGGTCGGCAGACAGATTGTAAGTACTTATCTGTTAATAATAGTGTATACTTATCTGTAAAAAATTGGTGCAGCACAGTGTCAACATACCAACTACATTCAGCTCATTAAGAAACCAATGAACATGTGCATCATTTTGGACATTTGTGTGATTTCTAAAGAAATGAGAATGTTAATACATACAGTTGGTCAGTTCTGTGAAAAAGTTGGTCCAAGTTAATACAATCCTTGCAGCAAACAGAATGGAAGAAAACTTGTGAAATTTAAATTTTGCACATATATTATACTTCATTGTCTCTACTCCGGGACAGAGATTTGGGCCCAGATGTGGCCCAGGGGTTCCATAGCCTCCATAACCATTTTAGTCTTTGTTTTTATGTCAGCCAATGGACTTACTAGGCTAGTTTAACTGTTTGACATTTTGCACATACTCTATAAGGATATGTGGATGCAATTCATTATATTTCTTATGTCATTAGACAAAATAAATGTTGAAAGAAAATCTGTCTGGGATCATAGAAGACATAAGCATCTTGCAATGTTCGTTTATGATTTTGGTGAGCACTATATGAATGACCGACATGACATGAGCTAACGGAAGCTTAAGAAGGATTTGTCAACCCGTTGCCCCTATTTTGTGTTAACAAGGTATACAAATCCTTCAGTCAAAAAGAGAACTCGCACACCAATGTTGCCGATGCAAAGTTTAATCCAACCAGTGAGTGTAAAGTGCTACCCTAGTGCGAAACGTTTCGGTACCATTCAGACCATCATCAGTGCAAAATCATACAGTTTTTGCACTGACAATGGATGAATGGGACCGAAAATACCCGAGAGTTCATCATCCCTTTGTAAATGATAGTTGTCTTCTGCCACTTCCTGTGGTGTCATACTAGCAAAATACAATCCATGCTTCTCTCAGTAGATTGTATATGAGGCTAGACATCCTAAACCTACTATCTGCGAAGAGGTGAATGAAAATGTACTTGGAAAATAAGCAGTCACAAAAATCATTTGCCCTAACTTTTGCACATGATACAGTTGCTGTAAATTGTTTTTATCCGTTTTTAAACTGATTAATTAAACGTGACAGAATTACATAGCATTCTTTTCTTTTTATTACTTAATCTATTTTCTGTGGGGGTTCTATTTGCTTCTTTTGACTTCAAAACAAAGGAGTTAGCCAATCTTTGTGTAATTGTATGAATGTTGTATGGTTTATTTTGTCAATGTGCACACAACATTGCAGAGAATGTTAAATGTGTGTGAGTTTATCCCTTTTCTCCAGTTTATCCCTCAAATATTAGTAATTACAGCTACTTAGAGAATTTATCAGACCATTGCGCCATTTGCAGAAAACTAAGTAATACTGTACATTTTTTTCACTTTCTCCCAGCCAACACCTGTCGGATCTGTCCATGTGGAATCAGGTGCATCAGCCATAACAAGAGAAAGTCACAGTTACAGAGATCGGCCCTCGCAACACCAGGCTTCTAGGAATCAGGTTAGTACCTCAGATACCCAGGGCCCTATGTCCAAAAGCATCATAAGTCACATGTTACATGCTTCAAATGAATGAGAATGCTTCCTGAAAAAAAAAACTCATAAGTTAATTTAGAGATGCACCGATTCAGTAGAGATGCACCGATTGATCGGCTGGTAACTGGAACAATCTGAGACATGCCAATTTTATGCTGGTCAAATGCACTCCCAGTCTTTGAAGACTTCAAAGTTTAGCGATCATACATGATAATAAGATGTCAACAAACAGTGACACACAGAGCCTAGTATTTCTACTCCACTTAAAGAAATACTCAAACTATTTACTGCTCGTAAACCACCAGTGTGTAAAATTGACACACAGAAGTAGAAGGTCATTTTTTTAGATGAGTAATTTTGCTTTTGGTCTTAAAGGGATAGTTCGGGTTTTAAGACACAAAGTTATATGGGTTCCCTGTCAGCAACGTTGTGCATCAGCACTGACTTACCCCCCGACAGCGTCCTGTGAGCCGAGATCCAGCCGGTTTTTGATCGTTTTTGATGCCGGACTATTTTCTTCAGCAGGTTTCTGGGGTCACGAAAGTAAAGTGTTTTTCTTCTCAAAACCATATGCGTTCAACAGAGTGATATATTTGCACCACAAAAACGTTGTCCAGCTGTCAGTAGCGCGCAGTGATAGAAATCGCGAAAAATAAGTAAGTGATAACGAGGTTTGAATTTTTCCTGGACAACGTTTTTGTGGTGCAAATATATCACTCTTTTGAACGCATATGGTTTTGAGAAGAAAAACACTTTACTTTCGTGACCCCAGAAACTTGCCGGACTACTTTCTTCACCATCAAAAACCGGCTGGATCTCGGCTCACAGGACGCTGTTGCGGGGTAAGTCAGTGCTGATGCACAACGTTGCTGACGGGGAACCCATATAACTTCGTGTCTTAAAACCCGAACTATCCCTTTAAGCTGTGAAAAATTAGCCTAGAAATCTAGACGCCCCTAGCGGCAGTAAATGTAATTTGGCTGGCGGGGAAGTCTAGGCACGACCCATAGAGCCAGGGAGCTGAGAACTCAAAACACCAGCGGGCCAATCACAGCGTGTATAGAGTCGGTGGGTGGGCTTAACACGATGGTGAATGACATGCGACCAGAAGAAGATGATGATTCGTTTAGCGTTATCCTATTGCGTGGAGAGGGAAGGTTACGCATCCTGCTACTTGAAAACAAGAAGATGATTCGTTTAGCGTTATCCTATTGCGGGGAGGGAATTTGAACGACGACTGTTTATTCCACCCCTCCGATTGAGCCCTGTCTACGGTGAGTGTCCAGACCCTACATCTTGATGTAGGTCTGGCTCGTCAGGCTAGTGAAAAATGTCAATAGTCTTTCAGTAGCGATAAACAGCCGCTGTTGCTCAAGCTCCATCTTAAAGGGCATTTTTGTGTTGATCATATCTTTGAGATTTGTTACATTGTAGTTGTGTTTCTCCCCTCTGCTTCTACTACCTTCTTCTTTTTAACATTGCAGGCATCTACTACAGATCGCAGAGGAGCCTGGGAGGTGCAGCCCAACCGCCAGACAAACTCTTCTTATCTGACTTCGTACATGGCAGACAGGCATGGAGGATCAGTGCAGGTACTCTTTCTGTGTTCTGGGTAGGACCACACCACAAGATGAAAGAGAAAGTTTCACAGTATGACATTGCTTACTGTATCACCAAATTACATCAATTAGCATATTAACAACTTTCTAGCATTGACGTAAGTAAATAAAGTGCCAATGACTGACCCGAGCACCTATGGTTCTGCAACCTGTGACATTCCGTAAAACAACAATGCACTCACATGTAGTGTGTGTATCAAATGCACATATCAGAGGTGCATTCAAATTCACTGAATTTAGGCGAACATAGGCAAATTTTTGCGAACGTTTGCAAACGGTATTCCGTTAGCCTTGAGTTTTTGGCGAACGTTTGCTAACTATCGCAAACAGTCTGAGGAGGTGGTGCGCCGCGAACATACAGTGGAACTGGACGTGAGTTTGACAAACACAATAATGCAATTAGAGTTACTGTAGAATGGAATGTTAACACCAAATTGTTAAAATGTAACTGTTTAAAGAAAACATGTTCACCACAAGCGTTCACCACTGTTCACAACACAAACTCAAGGCTAACAGAATACTGTTTACGAATGTTCGCAAACGTTCGCCTATGTTCGCCTAAGTTCGGTGAATTTGAACGCACCTCTGATGTGTGTCCTAAATTTTCGTTTTAATTTAGCATTTACTTCCTGTTGGATTACACTCATGTTATTTGACTTGATTCTGGCAAGTGGTGAGTGTGGCAAGGCAGTAGACAAGTGGCACAAGAGGGTAAGTGAGTCACACTGGAAGTAAGCAAGTGGAAGGGGACAGTGGCGCAGGACTGTAGGCAAGTGGCATGGGGGTCATTCTGTGTCAAATCAGGCAAGGTTCTTGCTGCACTGTCTCAGATTTTGTTTAAAATTCTTTCTGAAGAATGGATTCCAAAACCAAGGCCTGTAATACCATTTATTTTCAAATTCTGTCTTCATATTGTTTTTATCCCTTGAAATTGCTTCAGTTTCCCACCTAAAAGTTACAGTATTTGAGATTAACTTTGTATAACCGAACAGCGTGAAGTGTATTATCCCGCTTAATCCACTGTTACCACTTGCGTTGTGTTCGTTTCCGGTGACAATTTAAATATTTTAATCGCTACAACTGTCTTGTTTTACTAGAACTACTTTTCCCAGACACATTTCAACTAATTTCTCAAACTGCGGTTACTAGTATGGATGGTTGCTATGGCCAGGTTACAAGCCCGAAGCCCTAACCAGTAGGCCACAGCTGCCCCTATTGCTTGACAACGGGAGAGATAGAACTAACGACTGGCTTTTGGCCATAGCAACGTGCTTTTAGAACTAACGACTGACCTTTGGCCATAGCAACCATCCATTTAGAACTAGTAACGGCAGTTTGTCCTGCAAGTAATAGAAATTTGTGGCGGAGAGAAGTAGGGTGCTGTGTCCACCAAACGCGTTTTTTGCGCCGACGGCGACCATTTTCAATGTAAAGTCTATGTAGCTAAGCGCCCTCTGCGGAAAAAAACTGTCGGCGCCGACCGTTTTTTGTCGCAGCGCTCAGAGCGCTCAAAGTTGAAATCTGTTCAACTTTTAGAACAGCGCCGGGCTCGTCAATGGCACTTCTCGTTATAAACCGTCTCTGGATTTGGTAACTTAGCAACAATAAACACTTATCGAAGCGCCGAGAGAAGGAGGTTGAGGGCGCTCTGGCTGTAAAAAACGCGTTTGGTGGACACAGCACCTAGTTCTACAAACAAGACAGTTTTAGCGATTTAAACGTTTACATTATAATGGGAAATTAACGCCAAAACAAGTGGTAGAATTGTTGTATAAAAGCAATATAGCACTCGTGATTGTGGGTTGTTGCTCCCACTCGTGCTATATTGCTTAATTACACTCCACACATATCTTATAACACATTGTCAGATACACCCAATCACACTCACAATCTGCAATCTGGAAGGGAAGAAATTGAACAACACAACTAAATTAAAAATATAATATAACTACTGCCTCTTTCTCTAGCACATCCATCCCCTTATGATCACCTTGGTACTCTAAGCGATGTTACACTGTTTCTAAGCTAAACAAGGTCCCTGTGGACGGCCCAGGCTCCAAAAACGGCAACAAAAACAACTTGGTCCAGCCGGGACCATAAAAGCATACAGACTGTTCCAGTCTGATCACTGATGAGATGATGTTTAGGAGAATTTGCATGGGAGGGAGGAGGTTTTGTTTGACGTTATCTAACCTCGCTTAGAGTCGAGTCGAGTCAAGTCAATATAGTCAGGTTTTATTGATCTAGCCCATTTCATACACAGAATGGTAGCCCAATGTGCTTAACATAATCATAACAATCACATACTAGGTAAGGTAAAAGGTAAGGTAATTTATTTTATATAGCGCATTTAACGTGCACTGAGTGCAACCCAAAGCACTTTACAAAAGACAGACAGTGCCGAACGGAGTGGCGTAGTCGCCAGCATACCCGTGACAACAACAACAAACAAATTCACAAAATAACAAGAGACAAAAGATGCCGGACGTAGTGGCGTAATCACAGGCGTACCCGTGACACCAAGACATACAAGACAGACAAATAAACAGAAGTCAAATAAATAATAAAACAAACAAAAACAGAAAAGTCCATGTTAATATAGTCCAATTGACTGCATCCAAAGTCCCATGGCATTGATGGCGCATAGCTTAATCCGGAGGGTTCAACGGCTCAGGCCGGCTGGAGAGCAGCATAAGCAGAGAACAGTCAGAAGTCGTGGGTGATCCTGCAGATCAGCAACTCAGTGACAGCGACATTTTGCCTTTAGCTTCTGATGTTAGCTGATGTTAGCTCGATCCAGATTCCAGGCAGTAGACCATGGCAGCTCGCAGGCCAGCAGCAGCTCGGCAGTAGCAGCACATCGTCCGCAGTTGGTAGCAGGTCCTCAGCTCTCCTGACCAGTCCTGAAGTGCAATGCCGCTCACGGATGGAGGATGAGAGGCCCAGGGCAAAAGCTAGCCATCGTCAGCGGTTCATGCCAAACGTTCAGGGCATCAGCCAAGTTGTAGGCTAGATAAGCAGCAAAATGAAGACTAACAAAAAGCACAAGACTTTTGAATCGAAAATAACGTAAACTAAGAGTGAAAACATTTAACTAGACAAATAACTGCAAAAAACGAACAGAATAAAACATAAAATAACAAACAAACAAACAAAAACATGATGCCAGACGGAGTGGCGTGTCTCGCCAGCGTCCCTGTAACCTAGCAACTATTAAATAAAAGAGCACCTTTTAAGTAATTTTATAAATTGTCTGAGTCGATGGTCCTTCTATTTTCTTGCCACCCTGTTTTAAATAAGTTAAGTTAAGATAAGATAACTGAGATAATGCTTTATTGTCTGTTACACAGAAGTTTGGTACTCATTTTAGCAAGTAGCCGTATAATAAGGGGGACATTTTAAAGACCCCTCCACTTCATGTTGGAATCCTGGTGTTATTTTTGCAATAATGACCAGTGGACACTACATTATTCCTTACTTAATTACAATTCAATACAGTATAATGTAATGATAAATCCTATTATCATTTATAAAAAAATAGATGGCTTTATAGATGACAGACCATGCGATATTTTATTATTACTATTACTTTCATTGCTATTTGAACAAACTACTACGAAAACCTTAACCTAGTGGATAACGAGAAAACGGCATGTAAAGGTTTGACATTAAGATTTGGAAAACTTGTGTATTTTATAATTGTGATAAAAAAATGCTTCTCTGTGATTAGATTATGCTTTTGTAATTCTATGTAAAATTATATATTTATCCAACTAAAGAAAAATACTTAACAGAAATACTTAAGTAAACAGAAATTGAATTAGGTTTCTTTTTTTGGCCTTATAATAGAAAATGTGCATTTATTTCAGGTGGTCAGTTCAACCAATGGTGAACTGAATGTAGATGACCCACTGGCAGCTCATTCCAATGGCCCGATCACTGCTCATGCTGAAGTGGAAGTGGTTGATGAAGCTAAGTATGTTGAATAAAGTTATCACATTCTGTTTATATTACATTCCACCCACCATTGGCATGTGATACACACACACACACACACACACACACACACACACAAACACAATCAGCATTAAGCAGCACAATAACACTGTAGTTTAGCAAGTCGCATTGTTTTACAGTCACAGTGTGAATACTGTGTGTGGATTCTTTCTAGCATCATCTGACTCCCTCAAAGTAGGTGCACAGGTGCAAAAATGCAATGTGTGCTTGTTATGTGTTTGAAATCAGGTGCCACTTCTATTTCATGATGACTGCAAGCAAAAATGAGCCTTACTTGATTTGTATATCTGCAGTGCATTTTCTCAAGCACAGGTCATGGACTTTCTGGAATATCATGGAATTTTAGAGTCTATTCCAGACATGGAAATTCAGGGAATTGTATCATTCTTGGGGCTAAGCCATGGAACATCAGGGAATTTTGTTGTAACAGTTTTAAAGCATACCGTCCAAAATACATATACGGTATTTCCACACAGAATTTGTGTGTATCTGCTTTTTAGTTTTACTGCTTGTTTGAGTAGCCCAACTATGTTTATTCAATGCCTATTTAGTCATTCTCCTGCTCAAAAAAAGTAGAAGATTCTTGAAAGCTACGAAGGTGCTCTGAAATCATTGGTCGGTGTATTGTACTATTCATTAGAATAAGTCATGGAAATTCTGAGTTTTTTGGTCAGGCAAAGTCAGGGAAAAATCATGGAATTTTTCATTTGATTTATAGTGGGAACCCTGATTGGAAGTTTGTTGTTATAAACACTCATGGTATCTAGGCTACAACTACTGTAACAACAACTTGGGAAGACCACCCATTCATGATTTATTGTAAAATATTGAAATTGTTGGAAGTTGTATAGGCCAGCTTTTAACTTTATGTTTTTTTTGTCTCTATGCCTGTTTCATTCATCCTGACCAGGAGGGACGAGTGAAACAATGCACATTCGCTTTTGTTGAGATTATTCCTGACCCATTTTGTTCAGGGCTGAAAATACAGCTGTATTTCACAGAGGACAGATGTAGTTTGCTAGTGACAAAATATAAGCTTTCAGTGTGGCATGATCTCTTTTTAAATTGATTACGTTAAAAACATTTAATGTGTTTAAATAAAGGCTCTCCCTTATGGTAGGCTAGTTGTAAGCCACAGGCACGCACACAATAGGCATACACCTTCAATCAAACGATTTCCAGCTTTATTTTCTGGCCAACAATTCACTAACTTTACCCCACTCGCCACCCCGTCTAACTTGTATTAATTATGCGTGTGTGTTTTTTCTCTCCCCCTGCACACCACTTTTCTGACAAGACACTGTGCTAATCTGTTTTGTTGCTGTTGTACATGCAGGACTGGCAAATTATCAGCTCATCATTGGTCAGTTTAGAAACATTTTCAGCGTTAATACCAATTACTGTGATCATTTTGGTCAATATTCCTTTTACCATTGTGCTGTTGTGGCAGTCCCTTTATTTTTTCCTATCTTTGACTATCTAGGCTAAACTTTCAATATTTTAACTCCTGACCTGTTTTTTAACAAGACAACTGAAGAACAGCAATGGGTCTCTTCTGTTCATTCCTAATATAAGTTAGTATAAGGTTATTGGAGGTTATTATTAGGTTAGTATTCTTAACAGCAATATAAGAAGGAGGGTTGTTTTTAATTGTAAGAGAACCAATGGGATATAAGCTACGATTGCAAAGTGCATTGTTCATGGATCAACATCTTTGTTTGTCTTTGTTTGTTGTTTTTATGTGTTCATGTCCCAGTCTAAATGCTCTACACATGTGCACCTTTACTTTTTATGTTCATCCCTCCTTCACTCCCAGTATCTCTCACCACCATTCTGCTTTTCCTGCAGTACTGGTTTAAGAGTTTGCCATGTCTTCTCTCGTATAATAATCTTTCTGTCTTCTCTCTCTTTCATAATCTTCTCTGTAGCTGTGTGAAAATGCTCAACTTGTGGTGAGTTCCTCTCTCCAGTCTGAACCAATACAGAAGAAAGAGCAGATATGATGTTGCAGTTGGAGTGTGTATTGGTTAGGGGTGTAGCAACAGTTTCTGGGCCAGGCTTAATTATGGGTTAAAGCTCTATCATTTAAATAATTCGCAAAAAAATAACTAATGACTACTGACTGAGTCTAAATTAACATCATACAAAGACTTAAAAGGTAAAATGTGTAATAATATGTTTGCTGAGGTCTCTGCAGGGCTGTATTTGTATGGTTGGAGTCACTGGGATAGCGCCCCACAAAATGAATTGCAGTCTTTAAGTCTCTGGATGGGGTTGGGTGTGGGGCAGATTCAGACTGATTCTGACATGGTCTGATATTTTTAAATGTTTAAATTAATCAGCAGCAACAACACTAAACACAGAGTTGTTTGTATGTTAATATAGTGTGTCCAACATTTGTTCAGTGGTTCATCAACTCATAATAGAGTGAAAGGCACTTCTGCATTCGTTTCGCGGCCCTCTATTGGCTATAACCGCACTATGTAAGTTTACCAGATTGGGTTGCGGGAGGATGGAATGAGACGTAAGAAACTACAAATTTGATTTGCTTCGATGTCGCAATACATCATACTTTCATAAAATCACGCAACATACTTAAAGGTTTGGATAATAAAGTGTTTGGTAGCCACAGTCTGTTGGATAGTATAATTCAATGTTTTTGGCACTATGGCTGTAGTGTTCATGAGAATCCCAGGGAAGTGATTAACAGTTCTGTTTGCTGCACCAGGCAAGCGACATGCTGTAGTCTGCTGAATTGCTGTAGTGCTTTGATTCCTTAGCTTAATTTTATGAGACAAGACAAAAGACAGAATGATAAAGGCATTTCTGCTCACCAAAACCAATGTCTAGGTTTTCTACGACTATTGTTTCGGATATTTTTTTTTTCTTGAACCAGGAATTGTTCAAATCTAATGCTAAAAACTACAAGCTTCCAGCTTCCTCCCTTCTCTGCAGTCTGTGCTTGTTTATATTTTCTGACAAATTAGAGGGCCTGAACCTGTAAACTCTTACTTGAAGGCCTGGAATTGAATGGAACTGAGACACTTTCAGACACAGGGCTCAAAGCTAAATTGGCTGCTCCAATCTGAGTGTGAGTTCTTACGTCTTTAACTCATTGGCTGCCAGCGATTTTCAGTGCAGAGCGCTCCATAGGGAGGGAAAGTGAAAACCAGCGCCCCAAGTGGTTGCGTTCCTATCGAGGAACAGCTCCAATGTTAAGTCCCATAGACCGACTTTTCAAAAAAATACTACGCAGCTATACCAGCGATCTTATCCACCAAAAATATTTTTCAGTCTGCATACTGTAATAATCTACTAACTGTGAAAATATCAGACCCTATTTCGCCTTATTTAAAAAAACCGTAATTGCTCGTTTCATTTCATAAATGGACTACAACTTCAAGTGACGTGACACCCTTCCACGACGTTACTCGCCTAGCATGGTTTGTTTATTAGCCTGTTAGCTAGTTGGTTAGTTAGTAGACAATCACACTTACTGCCAGCTCTTGTGTGAGTAGGAGCACAACACAAGTTATCCCAACATAAAGGTAATTACCACGCGGTTTACATCGCTCTCTGTTATTACAAAAATATGATTGCCAGTTAAGCAAATTGCCGTTTTGATCAGTTGGAGATGAAGCGCCCAAACTGGTGACGTCAAATGCTACTGTAGCTAGCTACTGTAGTTCGTTATCACCATGTTACAAACAAACTCAAAACAATTAAACTGATCCTAAAAAATAAAGTATGACCACTCGAAGCAATAGAGCTGACCTACATGTATAGCATATTGAAGGCATTTAACTAACTTCCCATCATGGGCCGAGATATATTTTTTCTAGAAGAAAATCCCATCCACTCCTGCTAGCCTCTAGGAACGCAACCACCAGGTGGCGATGAGATTACTTTCCCTCCCTATACTGCCAGACGTTTTACAGCATTTTGACTGTTTTTCTAAGATCCACCGAACGGTGAGCTTTATGACTATGTAAACACCGAAGGTACCAAATGAAAGATTAGACTCTCTTCTTTCACCAGGAAAAAACGGTTTGTTTCTATCGTTTTCCGTTCTTTAGTAATAGTCAGTAGAACATGGGTTAGTTTTGCTAAAAACACCTGTTTTTGACCAAAACATGGAGAAAACGATCTTTTTGTGAAAATCAACTTTTTAACGTTAGCGATTCAGGAGGAGTATGTCTACCACGATCGACCACGATTGCACTGTTATCTCGTCAGTCTCGTCAAGGTTGCTAGGGACTCTGATGGTCGCTAAAGACTCTGAACAAGACGGTAGACTAGCAAGCTAGCACTAGCAAAGTTGTTGTTAGTCTATATAGCAATATCCAATGTAAATGGATCATACCGTTCACGTGTTTTCCATCCTTGATGTAAGAAGTAAGCATATTTATTCCCTGCATCGCGTGCAAACTAGATCCACTGTGGTCGATCTTCATTGTTAGCTGGTTGCATGCTGGTTGCATGTCTCTGTATGTGTACTTTGCAGGCAGATACTAATCATCCAAATGGCACTGCTGTCATCTAGCGGTTGGGATCGCTAGTACAGTCTGTTTACAAGCCTGAAACTCTGCCAGATCGTTCCCAAGCCCACCCAGGAGCCCTCCCCATTGAAAAAGGCAATTGACGTCTATAGACATCAATGGCAGTGAATGAGTTAAAGAATGATTGCTCAATAATACCAGGTTTTTTTTTTTTTTTAAAGTACACTTTATTTAGTGTCTAGCATGTTTGTTCATTTATACATCAGGAGCAAGGCAAGTGTAGGAAAGTGAGAGAACTGCTAGAATAATTGTGTTAATTGTAATTAGTCAAGTCGCTGTGGATGAAAGAGTCTGCTAAATGAATAAAGTAAATGTGTGTGTAAATTATACTATTCCGTGTAGTTTAGTGCAATGAAATATTTGAATACATTACTTGAAAGTATGTGAAAAGATTTTACGGTTAGTTAAATTGTAAGTGACAACTTAAATTGTTTCCTGAGTGGTCTGGTTACTGTCGGGATTGTAAAAATCATAGTCCTAATATACTGTACTATGAGAATAGGATCACACACCACCTGATGCGGGTCCGTATGTCTAACCTTAAAAGGTTACGTAACCTCTCAGTAAAGCTGATGAAAGTGTTATGGGTTGTCTGTAGCCACAATATTAATTGTGCCTTTGTATTAAGGTCATCAGTAAGTCTACTGTAGTTCTCATAAATCAACAGCTTTTACAAACCTCATCTTCTTTCTATTTCTGCTGTGGAAAACCTGGTATGTCGTGTGAGGTTTTGAGTTATTGGTCTGTTTATTGTGTGTGCATTCCTTTTTTCTACATTAATCTGTCTTCGCAACTTTTCCCCCAGTGTCATAAAAGTATTTATGGAAAAGCTGTGTTTGAGATTCAGGTTTAACTGGACATGTCCGTAATGATTGTGTTTTATGTATATTCATAGGTGCTGCTGCTTCTTCAAGAAGAAACGGAAAAAGAATACACCTCGACATAAATAAGCTGCTGAATCAAATAATGGGGGGAAATGAACTTCAAAAGACGAAAGACATCCCGCATAGGAAGATTGATTGCTTCCACTTGGAAACCCTGTGTTTGAGAGTAAGACATGCATTGCATTTGTCCAAGTGAATTAATTTATTTGCAGTTGTGCTTTTGTATGTTTTTTTTCCCAGATGTGCGGGCTCAATTGGTGGTAGGTTGGACACAGCCATGGTTAATATGGTAGTGTTATTTGCTGTTCACCCACCTTACCAATGAATATATTAATGAGCTCTCCCTCCATATAGATATATGAATGGAAATGAAAATACCAATTTCAATATATTTATTTATTTATTTTTATTGTTTTTTTTTGGGGGGGGGGGGGGGGGGGTGGCAGCTTGCGCTTGCACTTGTACAAACACAGCGGGACAGATGTACATGTCACTACTTTGTAAAAAGTGACTTGGCCTGTCCATAGAAAAACTCCTTTTCATTTTATGTTGAATTGGCTGAACCTTTGTCTGATAATGTAATCAGTGCATGTCACTGCCCTCTAATTGTAATGTGTAGGGCCCACAACTGAATGATATATCATTCAGGCACAGTTGAATACATTTATGGAACTGTCAATGGCATTAAAAGGAACAAAACATTTAGCGCTCAGGAAACAGAGGCCACATGCTAGTAAGATTTGTCACCAAACAGAGAGATAATACAGAGCAGGAATTCTGAACCAATCAAAAATAGCTTTGACTATTTATACAGTTAGCCTATATGTTAGTTGTGTAGCAGGGATTTATGTAAGTCACAAAAATACAAGGCCATACCAAAGCAGGCCTAACGAGTGTTTTTATCCGGAAATAGACAGTTTTGATACTGGCATATTGACGAAATTATGGGCGCTGGCACTGACAATACCAAAATGCCATGAAACAGAGCGATTACATCGCTAGACCTTTATATGTCCTTGCAGAAGGTAGTTATTCTTGAGGAGTGCAATTAATGATAATTGAACTGTCTGACACTGTAATTAAAATTACATACACTTTATTGAATCTTACAGCTAGTAATCAGGTAATCATCTTTACCCCTGTTAACAAGGTTCAATTTTTGTTGTTGTATGTTTGTCTTTTACCAAGATAACCTGTATGATCCACCTGTAGGATTTCCATGGTTTTAACAGGTGTAACATTTTCAGAGCAAAACAAAGCTGCACTGTCACCTGCAGTGACACCAGAATACTTTATCAGTCTCTCTAATATCTGGTCAAACTTTAATTGGATAGTCTTCTGACAGACTATACTGTATACAGATGTTCGAATTATCAATAAGATATCTGTTGACACTCTGTAAACTAAAATTTATGGTTAAGGTTAGGAGTTGGATTTGGTGCTGGTGATGTTCTAGTCTGGCTATCATGGCAAGGTTCACCCAGCCTAGTGATGTTCCGTAATGGTTCAACAATTTGAATTGAACAGACTATCTGTTAGATATCTGTGGGCAGACTATCCTAGTAATATCATATCTCTTCCCATGTTCTCACTTCAAAAAAGCACAGCTTGCCCTTCTACACTCTTGACATGCAGGTATGGGGGCATATTTGTATGATAAAAATGTGTAAATGCACATACCACAGCCTACACATATCCATTGATTCACACATTTTGCTATACACAATTATTATACGGCTCTTTAGAGAGCTTTACATTGGACTGTCAAAATGTCATACAAAGGTGTCATATAGTACAAAATTCTCAGCAGCATGCCCAGCATGAAAACGGGCTACAATCATATAATTGATTTTAGGGCTGCACAATTATTATGCACAGATTATAGACATTTGGAATATTGAATTGCATAAATTCACTGACATAAAAAAAAAAATCACTTTTTCATCACGATCATAATATCTATATGAAAAGTCATGACATCAATCATCAAACCCAAATCATGCAGCCCTAATTGATTCCAATGTGTAAGCGTGGTAGCGGTCACTTGTTATATTTAGTTGTTAATTCAGAGGACATTCAATCTTTTTACTAATTATTATGGTTATGAAGAAATATGTACTGTATATGCTGAAACTACATACCAAACACTTTCACTTTCAATGCCTCAGTGTTGAGGACACATTTGGTGTGTAACTAATGCATACTGTGAGCTCCATTTAGAACCGTTAGCTTGCTAGCTATCTTCAGTATATCGGACAATTTTCTGCCCTAAGTTGTAGGAAATATGTTCCTATTTGAAGTGGACAAATTTGACACGTAACTAACACTTACTGTGAGCTCCATTTAGTCTGCTATCAAACTGGTATAAGTGATATTTCAAGTGGTAGAACGGTGTGACTTATGAGTAGTTGACACTATGACAAGTTAAGCTTGCGATACCCTCAGGCAGTTCTACCATGATTTTGTGACATGCCTGTTAGTAAGCTGGGATGTAATTGCGACTTAAATCCCACATACACTCTCACACCAACCTTATTAATTTTATTAATGTCATTTATGGACTTTTTTTTTTTTGATAATGACTGGCGGACAATACATTATCCCTTACATATAGCATTCCTTATCTGTGATATATACACACACACACACACACACACACACACACGCACAAATTACAAACTATATATTTACAAATAGACACCTACTTGCAAAAAATAAAGTATCTACATTTCCACATGTTTATGAGACAAATATAACCCCATAGGCAGAATGCCGTTTCATTCATGCCATGCCTTGTTTGTAGGTGCACGTAGTGACGAAATGATATCTGAAACAGGTGCTTGTGCAAGCATGTTCATACATCTACCCTAGAGAATCTGCTCCTCTCTGCGCTTCTCAGAACAGATCAGCTGTTGCCAATATGACCAATACAAAGGGCAGAAAAATGTATTTGCAACATTTAAGATAATGGCCTTGAGCATATCTCAATGTATTATGTTATGACCTGCTTTGAGTTGATAGTAAAATTCATAGGCTTATCTTTAGGAACTAAATCTTTATTAAGGAACTCTTGAAAAGCACTTCCCCTGTCTGTGCTGCTGCTGTGTCCATATATTTGTGTTACACCTTGTCCTAACCGGACGCGATGCGAGCGAACATTAGCGATAGAATCCGTTTAATTACATTGTTTTCAATGGGAGTGTCCTGACTGAAGCGATGCGAGCAGCGCGATGCAACGCAACGTTTTTGAGAGAACTTTTGTCGGACGCCCTGTTTCTATTTTCTTTTTGCCGCTGGCATTGCTCTGCTATTTGGAAGGAGAAATATGGAAGCCTGTGACGCAACACAATGCCATATTTAACAGATTCAGTGTAGACAGACAACATTGAGTCACTCGCTTGGATCAGGTTAGGACAAGGTGTTATATGATTTTATTATAAATTAACTAATTACATACACACAGATTGATAACAGCTGAGAATGTTTAGGCCATTTTATACCGATAATTCATAGAACTTTAAAGATGTGTTGTCTTTGGTAAGCATTGCAGTAGGCAAAAGCTGGGGCATTGTTTACCATTTGCACCCATTCCATTGTGGCAATGGAATTTTTAGTAGATTCATCAGTGTGAATAAAAGACTGAATGTAATCGTCTGGGGTGAAATACACAGGGAAAAGGCAGAATAATCTAGGGGGTTGAGGTGCATAGTTGCCTTAAACTATCCTGCTCCTGGAACCTGTACCAAGTCAATGCCTTAATCATAAAGGCCTATCTTGCCTTAAATTGTGGTCATACCCTACTAATCCCATCAACCTTTCTGTTAACTTCCCTGTACGTCTTAGTGTGATGAGCACAGGAAGTTTGGTATAGCTGTGGTCGAGTAGTGGTTTCCTGGTTACTGGAATTCTCGGGAGTTTGTGTGGGAGCAGATATTGCACGGCATTTGTTTCTAGGGAATGCAAACTGAAATCAGAATATGAATAATAATGTAATCAAAATTACACTGTTGCCTTCTCTTGTAGGATTGCGCATTGTTCCCCTTCTATTTATTTTTCATGTTTTTTTTGTTTTTTTTAATGTAAATGTAAAATGGATAAAACATTTGTATTGTTTGTGGTAAGAACTATGTGGTGGGGAGATGTTTTGTTAAGCTAATGTTTACTTTTAATGCTGCCCGCCCTTTTTGTCCTTTATTGTACTGCACTGGTGGATTGTGCTCTCCTGAATCACAGACTGTCTCTCAAACAGCCTTCTTGCATACTTCAGATACTTTTAAGTATATTGTTTAAGTCTACTGCAACTTACACAAAAACTACTTACACAATAAGTGTTCCTTTTGGAACAATACAAAAAAAGTGGGCACTACGGAAGTAAGTGCTCGGTGCACATTAGCAGTGTACTGACAAAAGTATGCAGTTTGAGAGGCAGTCTCTTAGATATGTGGGACTCTCTTATCCCTCACAATTAAAGATGTATAGGAGTACAGTGCTGAGTTGTTTAAATGAAACAAGATAATGAGACATACTATTGAGTGTGTGAACTACTTGCTTTAACAGTGACATGTCTAATTGGACATGGACATCCATACTTTTGGCCACAATCTACCTGCTGCTCTCTGATGTGTTTTAGTGACCAATGTTGAAACAATGACAAAATATAGGGATACTAAAGAGATACAGAATTTATCAGACAGATTTGTTTTTGAACAGCTAGTATCTCACCATCAGAGGTTTTAGGTGATTTGTTTCCCCCATAAGTGTCAAACTGGATTTAATTAAGTACTTGAAAAGTAGTTTTCTGCTTTGAACTGCTATTTTTTTGTATTTTCTTTTTAAAGAAATGTTTTGAGTTGTTTTGTTCTCATTTGTTGAAATGCATTTCTTTGTTGTGCCTGTGTTTTTTTTTCTTTTTTTCTGTATTTAGAGCTTCTTGACCATTGATTGAAATAGCTTTTGCTCATTTCCATCAAGCCAATTGTACTTGTAACTTATTAATTGGTTTCTTCAGCTTTTGCTGTGAATGTTGTTAAACTAAGATGGAAATTAGAAGCTATTTTAAAGGCACCACACACACACACACACACACACACACACACACACACACACACACACACACACACACACACACACACACACACACCAACACCACCAACAACAACGACGACGACAACAACAACACACACAGCAATACAGATGTGATTGTTTTACGATCTTGGGTGTTCAAAGTCTCAGGAGCAGATTGGATTTCTCACATGCTGGCCAGCGTGAATTGCATATGCACTGATTAGTAAACATTCCATAACCTTTAACCTTTTCAACTATAGAAAGTGGAAGGTTTTACATAATTGGTGAGAAAATGAATTCTTTATTAGTTATTTTACAGAAAGGTTAGCTGGTGTTGTCATGACTTCTACTAACATTTTGATTTTTATTTAACAGTCTACAAAATCTTTTCTGGTGTGTGGTCAAAGTTGAATTAGCGCAAAACCATGCATAGGCAGGGCATCAAAAAATGCTGTCAGAAGAATGTGTTTATTTATTTATAGCAAACGTAGGCCTACATACATTGTTTCCTGACTGCAGATGCTGTTTATTATCAGTTCATGAAGTTTAGGCAAAGTAGGAAATGACGAGGAGGAAACCAATAATTTCAAAGTTAATGCTACAGTATGTCTACACCCGCCACCATCCTAGTGTTGGAAATGTTTCCAAATATAAAGTCCCCGAACTCCTCATAAAGTGAATGGGTCTGGTTTGACCATACATTATATATATACATTATATAACATTATATAGGGCCTAATGGAGTTTGACAGCATATTTTGCTGACCGGGTATGCTCACTGTGGCCAAGCGAAGTCAGGCCGAAGTAAATTGATAAAAGCTTGATAAGGTCCATTGCGATTTCATCTCTCAAACCATTTGGTGGTCTGAGATTTGACTCACATCTTGCAGTGTAAACCAGTGTTTCCCAAACTGTACACTGTGGTACATCCTAGCCAAGTGCTGCATAAGTGTGCTGCAGGAAAAATCATGATCACAGTTTTGACTACGCACATTGGAGAATTCACCCCTAAGTGCACAGGTAGAACCAATACATGGTTGGATTTTTACTTTCTGGAGTGACAACGTTCATTCATTCATTCATAAGAATAATAACAGTTTAAAAAATAAACTGTTTTGTGCCCATCAAATACGTTCAGCCATATCCATATCCTGCTTAATTGGCTAGTATTGAAAGTTACATGCTACCACCACAACATTTTAACTGAATCGTAATTGACACAGTCCCAACGAATTAAAAAAGTATCTAACCAGATAACATTATGAGACATCTAAACTTTTTTTTGTTTTTTTAACCAGAACAGTGGTGTCATGAATAGTTGGAGAAATTCTCTAGCCTTATTTTTTGTTTGTTTTCTACATGGGTTGAGTTTCTTTAAAAATAAAAAAAAACAGTATGTACTTGATGCCCAAACTTTTGCATACACTTGTATGTGTGTGTGTTGTCATAAATAACACAGTTCATACCAAAACATGTGGACTTAATTCCACACATTGTCATTCACCCCTAAAGACTGTCCAGGAGCTGGGAGTGTCGAATGATATGACTGTATGACCTGTGAAGGAAAACTAACTCTTGCATATGCAATCATTGCAGATTTGGGATATACAGTAAGGCTATGTGATCTGATTTTATTGCTATTGTAACATTCCAACAGAATGTTGAATTTTCCAGTTAACCTAACGCAAGCCCCTTCAGCCTCCAACGATTTGGGAATTTGAAATTACCTGTCTGGCAGGAATTGTAATTATTATGTTCTGAACAGATGTGCAGAATAGAGAGACCTCTGATGTAAATGAATTTGCACATCTGGCACTTTTCTCATTGAGGGACCTTCTGTTTTAAACTTATGACTATAGTTTGTTCGTTATTGTAGAAAACATTTGTTAAGAATTCACGGTCTTTGTTTTGCGACTGAAAACAAGGGTTTTCTTCCTCCGTGATAGTGGAGAGCAGAATTTTATAAAACTTTGAGTACATTGCCTGCTCTTTCTCTGGCGGTGATGTCAAGGCTATGTATTATGAATGTTGTGTTAAAATATGAATGTCTCTAAAATACATGAATGATTTATCCTTGTCAAGGACATAAGTTGTGAATAAACTGTTTTTCATTCCTTTTGTATTTTTTTGACAACATAAAGGTCCTTATTCTTTCTTATCTTAAATACCTATTTTTTTCCGGAAGGCTGGTGTGGATTGTCACCTGTAATATTTCAAATTAAATTTGTATCCCCACACTTAAAGGGAAACCTCAAGTTTGCACCTGTTTTTATGTACTGTAATTAAAAAGTGTTGAACAAGGGCCCTGATTTTTTGCATTCTGTACACTACAAATGCATTCTCAGTTAACTTATCTATTAATGACAGGAGCGTCTGTCTGGTTGTCTGTTATTCGAATTTCTCTTGAATTGTTCGTCTGATTGATTTCGTCTTGCTAGTACGAGCATCAGCACGTGCCAAGTTTGAAGTTTGGATAAGAAATGCAAAATATGCTTTGGCAGCACTGAATCAGTGTAGGCCACACAGGTAAAAACTTAACCCTTTATGGGATTTCGTCATTTATAAATGACACTAAAGAAAACTGCTTGACAGAATATAAATCCTTAACCAATCAAATAATCCCAAAAATACTTTGTTTGACTTCTCCTTTAACCAATAAAATTAAAGATTATCCAATATTATTGCATAATTTGTTGCTACAAGGAAGTAAAAGAGACAATACCACACATTGAGTCACACCCATGAGTAGCATGATGGCAAGTCTATGTTTTAACTATAAAACATTTACAAATCACCCTACAAAAATACAACTAGTTAGGCTAAACTGTTTTTTAACTATTTTACTCATTTCACACGATGAAGAACGATGGTAGTGAGGATGGGTAGGACGAGAGTGAAAAGCAGTGAGGAGAATTTTCAACCAGGAATAGGCCGTTGGTTGTCGCTGATCAGGGATCAGGGATCCATGGCCATTACCTAGTCCCTATCTGGAAGATGGTCTATCCAACGTATAAGGGAAGGTTGCATTTGCCAGCCTACTATAGGCAGGTGTTCTCCTGTGCTTTGCTTTATGCTGGAATGTTTTTGTATGTGAACATTACATGTGATTTGAGTCAGATTTCCAGTGTTTTGGTAAAGTTAGTGTGTGCAGAGAAATGACGAGTTAGTGTAGCCTATATGTAACAATTATAACAACATGGAATGTGTTTTTGAGAGGAAAATTATCCATTTGGCCAATTGTGTTTTGTAGGTGTGAGTCTGTGTTAAGAATTTAGAAAACGTATCTAAAGAATGGGTAAGCGTTTGTTAGCGATTGAAAAAACTGTAATATTAATAATATTATTAATTAATAATAATTAGTTTATTGGATGCCTTGCAGCTAAGGACAATTCATGATAGAGTTTAGCAACTTCTAACTGCAAAGTGATAATGTAATGTGTAGAGAGAGGTGGTGATAACAGGGTTTGTGTGTCATGATTTGTCCGTCATAGACCTCTGAAAAAAGGAACCAAATCTGTCATCTTTGCCCATAAAAGGAGAGTGTTAATTGAAGTTAACTATGACAAGTTGGAGTGTTAGTTAGCTCTTGGGTAGCAAAGATCAAAGTGTGCCATCTTCACATACCGAAGATCACAGTATCCTGAAGGATGACAAAACTGTGTAGAACAAAACGTCTGCATTTACGATTTCTTCATCCCAGCTTAAGTGCAATAATTCAGGTGCAATAATTCAAAATCCTCACATTATTTTCCCATATAAAACATCTCAAGATACCTGATCTCCTTATTTGGGCAAAGATGGTAGCTTTTATTTGTAGGCGAACTTCAGAGATCTATCAAGGTGACCATATGAAAGTTAATGTAACTCGTGTGGGGTTTTTTTGTAAATGCTTTTTGTCTGAATTTACAACATGTCACATCAAAACCCTGTCAGTAGCCTACATCAGTTCTACAACCCCTGGCAAAAAATATGGAATCACCAGTCTTGGAGGATGTTAATCCAGTTGTTTAATTTTTTAGAAAAAAGCCAGATCACAGACATGACACAAAACTAAGTTCATTTGAAATGGCAACTTTCTGGCTTTAGGAAACATTAAAGGAAATCAAGAAAAAAAATAATTAATCAGTAACAGTTGCTTGTTTTAGACCAGCCAGAGGGGGAAAAAATATGGAATCACTCAATTCCAAGGAAAAAAATATGGAATCATGAAAAACAAATTGACAAAAGAACACTTCAACGCACCACTAGTACTTTGTTGCACCACCTCTGGCTTTTATAACAGCTTACAGTCTCTGAGGCATGGACTTAATGAGTGACAATCAGTACTCTTCATCAATCTGGCTCCAACTTTCTCTGATTCCAGTTGCCAGATCAGTTTTGCAGGTTGAAGCCTTGGGATGCACCATTTTCTTTAATTCTACTACAGATTTTCAATTGGATTGAGATCCAGACTATTTGCAGGCCGTGACATTGACCTTATGTGTCTTTCTTCAAGGAATTCAACAGTTTTTGCTCTATGACAAGATGCATTATCATCTTGAAAAATGATGTAATCATCCCCAAACATCCTTTCAATTGATTGGATAAGAAAAGTGTCCAAAATGTCAGTATAAACTTTATATAATAAATAATAATATAAGCATTATTGAAGATGTAACGATCGCCATCTCCCCAATGCCTTTACCTGACATGCAGCCCCATATCATCAATGACCTTGTTTTTTTCAGGCAGTTGTCTTCATTAATCTCATTGAAATGGCACCAAACAAAAGTTCCAGCATCATCACCTTGCCCATTGCAGAAACGCGATTCATCACTGAATATGACTTTCATCTAGTTATATCCACATTCCAATGAGATTTATGAAGACAACTGCCTGAAGAAAACATGCACATTTCCTCAGTCGTTGATGATATGGGGCTGCATGTCAGGTAAAGGCATTGGGGAGACGGCGATCGTTACATCTTCGATAATGCTCAATCCAATTGAAAATCTGTAGTAGAATTTGAAGAAAATGGTGCATCCCAAGGCTCAAACCTGCAAAACTGATCTGGCAACTGGAATCAGAGAAAGTTGGAGCCAGATTGATGAAGAGTACTGATTGTCACTCATTAAGTCCATGCCTCAGAGACTGTAAGCTGTTATAAAAGCCAGAGGTGGTGCAACAAAGTACTAGTGGGTGCGTTGAAGTGTTCTTTTGTCAATTTGTTTTTCATGATTCCATATTTTTTTCCTTGGAATTGGGTGATTCCATATTTTTTTCCCCTCTGGCTGGTCTAAAACAAGCAACTGTTACTGATTAATTATTTTTTTTCTTGATTTCCTTTAATGTTTCCTAAAGCCAGAAAGTTGCCATTTCAAATGAACTTAGTTTTGTGTCATGTCTGTGATCTGGCTTTTTTCTAAAAAATTAAACAACTGGATTAACATCCTCCAAGACTGGTGATTCCATATTTTTTGCCAGGGGTTGTAGTATTAGATTACCATAGTGTTCTGAATTCTTCACACCTTTTCAAGCAATTGCAAAGTGCTGAAAACAAGGCAATCAGAATTAGCTTTATTGGGCAGGTTTGCGTAACCAAACAAGGCATTTGACTCTGGTTAACTCTTAACGTGGGCCTATAACACTCACAGTAGCCTAAGAGTAGAATGAAGGACGGTAGAATAAGGCTATGTAAATACAGCAGGCTATGTACATTTGCAAATAAAAAAACATATGGGTGGGATAGAGTAGGCTAATGCAATTGTCCGGAGGGAGAATGCTGCTGGGATTGTTCACCTTGTTGTCCCTGTCAGGTTGCCATGGTCGTGGACACCTCAACAGGCACAAGCAAGATGCAATATACAATTTTTAAAAAGGGTGGGAATAGTGCAATATCAGTATAGACTGAGGTTTAAGATTAAATGGCTATACATATAGTGCAAGATAGTTCAGTGCAATGATAATGTATTATGTAATATTGTAGTAGCCTATAACTGTAAGATTGAAGTGCACATGAGGTAAGAGCAGAACAGGTTGATTGACTTTGCGGGTGCTATCTGAGTCGACTGGTTCAACGTTTTGTGACCAGGATGTGAGGGGTCTGTAGCCTAGAGATTTTTGCTGCCCTTTTCCTGACCCTGGACCAGTACAGGACCTGGACAGAGGGGAGGTCAGTTCTCCGCAACCCTAATAGACCTCTGAAGTTCGCCTCCAAAAAAGTTACCATCTTTGCCCATGGAGATCCGATAGCCTATCTTGAGATATTTTCTGTGGGAAAATAACATGGGGACTTGGAATCATCACACCGGTTAAACTTCCATAAGCCTACCTACTACACTGACAAAATTTGGGAAAGATTCTTGAAAGATTGTAGTCTTTTGAGTAAAGCTTGAATGAGGGGCATTAGTTAAAAGAATCTTGTCAGTGTGGTAGGCTTCAGCTGTCTCAGGAAGACCTCTCCTGGGCCTTTTTCTGGAAGAATAACTGCTGGGCCTTTTTCTGGAATGGTTGGCTGACTGTCTTTTCCTCCTCGTGTCAGAACTGTTAATGAATTATGTGAATCTTTCATCATGTAGGGCCTGTTCTACTTAGCAAGGCTACGTTAGATGTAGGTCTGCTGACAGATCTGAATGTTGTGACGCATTTACGTCATCTTCATCATCATCTTTTTCATCATCTTCTTCTCCTTATGCCAGTTGGCAACCAGCTTTTTGGTACATTACCGCCACCATCTGGACTGGAGCGTGTGGATCAATCTACACTTTCCTAAATTCTTTTTAATAACCCAGTTCCTGTGGAACATTTTTTTAAATGTGTAATGTAAATTTAGTGTCATCTGGTTTTAGCCAGGTTTTGAAACCAATCTTTGTCTGGTATGATGGTATTTGGGACATGCTCTATGGTCTCTTGACTATTGCAATAGTCACATATTCCATCATGCTTTTTCATTAAATATGTGACGCATTTTTTTCGGGAAACACATAAAATAGCCTGCTATCATCTGTAACCATAGACAGTAAAGTCTGTATCTTAGGTAGTGACTCATTGTCCAGTAGGTGGCAGCATCGTAAATGTGATCTAATAATTTCACCCTTCTATTTCCGGTGCTATCTATAAACTTCCGTCCGGCAAGGCTGGATTTCCTTTTCCCAAACTGGTAGCCAACATGGTAAGTAGTGAGACTTTTATCACCTAAGCAATCTAACGCCATCCTTGTTATATTTTTTATTTTTGCACACTTAGTACGGATTTATAACATCGCATAAGTCATGTTTATCTTTAAATTAGACTTTGTGCCTGTATTTCTAATAAAAAATGTAACTACAACGCATACGATGTCATGTTGTATTTGCAAGCCTCAAACGCTACATGGCCTGGTCCATTAGTTCTGAAGCAACGATTGTTCAGCTTGTGATGTGTCGATCTATTGTATTCGCACTATCAACATAGACGTTTGTTTTATCAAACACGTCGAGGCAAATTGTATGCGTTATTCTGAAAAAACTACGTCTATAACGTTATGCTCATTGCTCACGAATAAGGGGCTTGTTAGCTAACGTTGGTGTTAGCGCCGCCGTGTCTGTGTTTGAGCTTATTTACAGCCATTCAGAAATTGAAACGTGTTCGCATTGGTATAATATAACACCTGTGCGCTATCTAATATTTATGTTTGATACTCCGGTTGCTCAACAAACGTAACGTCAGTATTTCAGTGGTTAATTGTATTGTACTACACTACTGTATGTGTGTTGCATAGAAAGATATGAGTGATTATTCTTGGCTGTGTCGGTTCTTGACTGTTTGGTGGCTTCATGGTTTAAACCTCACTAAATGTTAGGTTGGGAATTGTATTCCCAATCAGACAGGTTTGAAACTAAGTATCATTTAAGTGCAATTAAGGTTACTTTGATTGCATCCTCGTTCACTTCTCATGGTCTTGGATCATGTGAAGGAAAGGTAGATATGCCCGCCTTCCCTTTGGCTGTCCAAACTCTACTCCTTGACTTTCCCTCAGTTATGAATCCGAAAAGGACTTGCAGTACTTGAAATTGAAAAAAGGAGTTAAGTAGCTTTCAGCGGTGCCAACTATGTTTTATGGGGGCTGGTAGGCTCTTATGAGTGAATTATAATGCAGTGTAACACGTCTTATTAGATACTATTGCATGATGCTGATGTCTTCAATCAGTAAGGATCATCACTCTGGATTGTAGAAAGAGTGCCATCTTCTACTTCTGTGGTTAAGTTGAATTGTTACAGAACACTAGGAAACTGTACCATAAAGTAAATATGAGGGCAATAATTGTTGCCTTAAGGATGTGTCAGTTGGGGTGAGAGATCGGCACCTTCAGCTTAATCTCAATTCTTTTGGTATTTCAAGCTAAAACGGCTATTCCTTAATGGATTAACATCCAGCTTGACTTTACTGCGCCCAACTAGATCGGCATGTAACATCTTAGATGTCGTAATTGATGACCGACTTCAGTTTTCTGATAAAACATGATTTTGCTATAAAGGCTACATGCGCAGTCACAACATTAGGAAGATCAGACCTTATCTGAAACAAGATGCCACACAACTACTTGTACAGCCCATAGCTATCTCCATGTTGGACTACTGTAATTCACTGTCAGCTGGCCTACCTGCTTTTGTAGAAAGGTTGTTACAACGGAGTCTGTATGCAGCAGCACACCTGGTCTTCAATCAACCAAAGAGGACACATGCAACTCCTCTCCTAGTTGCACTCTGCTGGCTCCCTATAGTGGCCAGAATTAAATTGAAACAACTTTGATCTGTCGGACTCTGGCTGGAACTGCTCCCTGCTATCTTGATTCAATGATCAAGATGTATACCCCAAGCGCCCACTGTGGTGTGCCTTCTGATGAGCATCAGTGGTACCTGTGGAATTAAATTGCCCAGTGCTCTCTGTGCCTTTGGTTGTTTTGGGCCTTTTGAAAGGGGTCTGAAGGCATCTGTTTGACATGCACTTAGTTTATTAAGCATTTCCTGATTAACATGTTAACATTCAACATCCTGTTTTCATGGAGCTACAGAACATTTCAAACGTATTTAACAATAATCTAGACGGCATGCTTCATCAACTGAATTGTTCTCTTTAGGGACGCGTCAGGACTAAGACTGTGAAGAAGGCAGCCCGGGTCATCATTGAGAAGTATTATACACGACTTGGTAATGACTTCCATACCAACAAGCGAGTGTGCGAGGAGATTGCCATCATTCCCAGTAAACCACTTCGCAACAAAATTGCAGGGTGAGTGTTAAATTACATTTTATCTTTCATACTTTTAAAGAAGTTTTTTGATCTTCTAATGGTAATGTTGGTGTTTTGATGTGTGTACCTGCCTCTGAAGGTATGTCACCCATCTGATGAAGCGTATCCAGAGGGGACCAGTTCGGGGTATCTCGATCAAACTCCAAGAGGAGGAAAGGGAGAGAAGGGATAACTATGTCCCAGAGGTGAGTGGAGTGGTAGTGGCAGTGAATTCACCTGCTAATTGCAACTCTTACTTTCAACCTCACAAACAAAAAGTTAACCAACCTAACAAGTGTGAGGCCAATGGTACATTTCAAGTGTATGAAGGGATGGTTATAGTTTTAATATTCTAGTTTGTGTTCTTATGGATTCAGTCTTGTTGGTTGCTGTTATGGTAATCTTCACCTTTTCGTTGTGTTAAATGCTATGACGAACTGACACTTTGACTACTCTCTGCAGGTGTCTGCTTTGGATCAGGAGATAATTGAAGTGGATCCTGACACTAAGGAGATGCTCAAGATGCTGGTAAGATCTGAGTAAATGTTTACTATCTGATAACATAGGAAAAGTTAATGTGTAATGCCATTATGAGCAACACAATTTGGAGGGATCAACTATTATTATTATTGTTAATCCCCCCCTCACAATGACTGTGGAGGCTATTACAGGTACATGGGGATGCAGTGTTGCATATGGTTCCCAATGGCAAGTCAGGGAATTTGATCATTTTTGGGGTAAAGTCATGGAATGTCAGGGAATGTTATTATAGCCGTTTAAATTGTACTTGCTAATATGCATTAATACAAATGTATTTCACACAGAATCGGTGTCTTATTAGCTTTACTTGCCTGCTTGAGGAGTTGTGATCAGCCCTCATGCTCATTTATTCAGGTCCTGCTCTAAAATAGTGATTCAAATGCTAAGCCGCTGCTCTGAAATCTTTGTTCAGTGTATTGTTATATTGTAGGTTGTGGGGTTTTTTATGTTTGACTTGGAGTGGGAGCCCTGATTACAATTATTAACCCTGTATTTTAAACGGAGCATTTAGTCTCAGAAATAACTTTACAATTAGGCGCTTGGCCAGCAATTACAAGAACAGGTTTAGCCTTGCCTAGTGAGCCTATGACAACTTTACCCTTTGTTTGCGTGGACTTAAACTCTGTGCTTGCGTGTGCTTTATGAAGCACACAAAGAGCAATTGCAACAGTGGATGAGAATTATGGTTCTTATTAAAGTACAGTAGCCTACAGTGGAACACTTACTGTTCTTTTTGAGGCCTCTGGAAATACAACCTCTGGAAGGTTATGGATATACTATTGCATAATTTACTGACTGAATGTAATGTTTCCTCAAGCACATTTGCATATTGTTCCATGTTCGGTGGATGATGTGTTTGTATGACTATGGTTTTATGCGATTGTTGCAACATGGGCATGTGTTGATGGGTCAAAGACAAGTGTCATGGTTAAATTGGAATCAATGACTTTGATTTTCAAAATGCATGAATCAGAGATTGATTAAGCTGGAAACAAAAAGTAAAATGGTAAATGCAGAGTCTGAGAATCATTTTAAAGGCTCAATAAGGCTCTAGTGAGATTCAACTCAAGATGTGTGGTAATTTTCATGAACCCTTGTGTTGCATACTTGGCAAGTAATTCTTTGATTCAGATTTCCCTTCATATCCTGTACACCTCCCACTATGGGTGCGTATTTTTAATTGGGGTAGAAGCTGTGAAGCCCCATTGTTTGATATTTTCCTATTTAATTATTACACATCTTTTCTCTGCCTTAGAAGTCTATAGCAGCCCATAGAAACGTCTGGTAAAAAGTTGGGAAATTTGGCTCACTGATTGTGGCCAGTCCCATGACTAATTTCACCAAGTTTCATTGCGACCCCTTGAATGCTCTAGCGGCATTAACAGGTCAAAGTTGGACATGCGTTAACTCGTGCGCAACTTATGACCTCTCGTTCCAATTTTCAAAAAAGAGGTATCGTTCGGAATCCTTGGACCAAGCAGAGTTCAGTGCACGTTATGCCATTTTCTGCCATGATGGATTTCCCACCTTCATGGATTTTAGTGAAAGCTAAAGCTTCACAGGTCACACATTTTCTCAATCAACACCATACTTCACGCACATGTCTGGCTTGGTCTGTAGATCAAGTGATCAGTCTTATCTGAAACGTTCGATTGTAACAGCCAATTGATATTGGCGGCTAAGCCACTTAACAGTGAGCTCATCTCTGCAACCCTTTGTATCAAAACTAAACTTAATACATGGACTTCAGGCCCCATTGGAGGAGCCTCAAGGAATTTGCTGACCTCAAAGGGGCACCTCTGAAGTTCGCCAACAAATAGGAGCCAAAGCTGTCATCTTTGCCCATATAAGGAGTTCCGGTTAATGTTAATTGAAGTTAGCCTATTTCACAAGATGTCGCCACTGTGTAAACTAACTTCCTCTGGAACAGCTCAGTCTACACGAAAGACAGAAACAGAAAGATGTTTTACCATGCCAATTAAGGCATCATTAATATCAACTAGGCCAGACACCTGGACACTGTGAAATTGGCTCATGGCAAGTTACATTGTAAGTTAGCTCTGGGGTAGCAAAGATCAAAGTGTGCCATCTTCACCTACCGAAGATCACAGTATCCACTTGAAGGCAGAGGACAACTCTTTGTAGCACAAAACGTCTACATTTCCAATTTCTTCGTCCCCGTGAGTTAAACATGTGCGAAAATTCAAAATCCCCACCGGATCTCCTTATTTGGGCAAAGATGGTGGCTTTTTGTAGGCGAACTTCAGAGGTCTATTAGGGAAAGTGCATTTTGGCCTTAAGGTGCTGTGGTGCTTGGAATTGAAACTTACTAGTGGTGTCTAGTAATACTGTGAGGTCCTTTGGTCGACACATGACTACTTGTGGCATCAAATAATTGATTCGGCCGCCATATTGGATTTAATGTTTTTAGTGTATTTTCACAGGTCACTGATTTGTGTTTTTCCTCCCTCAGGACTTTGGCAGCCTCTCCAATCTTCAGGTTACCCAGCCAACTGTTGGAATGAACTTCAAGACACCAAGAGGAGTTTAGTTGTTTTGTAATCTCAATAAAGATGTAATGCCAACGAAGACTCGCTTTTGTAGTGGTTTTGTGTGTTTTAGGTGGTGAAAAATCATTTCTACACTTGGACAACTTGGGTGAAGGGTTGTGGTGTAGGCTGTATTTTGTTTCTGTTGCAAAGGAGACTCTTGTAGGTTTTTCATTAAAGATATTTAAAATGGTTAGACATGTCAATGACGGTGAGTGGGAACCGGTCATTGTTTTTAGACAGACAACTTGTGTAGTCAGATGCACAACTGTCCAGGGTCAGAAGGTTATGTATGAATGCGGTCTTATGCCCCAACTGTGACTGAAGAGAGTAAGTGCATGCATAGGGCCTTCTGGTTTTGTGAGGTTGCTTGTGTGGGTGGCTCATTTAGAATCTAATTTTTGTATGACTACTTGCAATGCTGAGGGTTTAAAAACGTGACCTATACGGTCATACACAATACTGCACTGCTACCAAAGACTTGAATTGCAACCATGGCTTAGGATCTCCAGGCATTGATTATCCCCATAACCAATCAGCTGTATTGGCCAGGTTTGCGTAAACAAGGAATTTGACTATCCTTTTTGTGTTGGGTGTTGTACTTTGAGAGCAAAGATTAAGCAAATACAGAACAGCTAGAATAGAATAAAGGAATAAGGCAATAGAATAGGAATAGAATAAGGTGATGTGTAAGAATAAATACACGGTGTACATGTGCAATAAATACACTGGGTGAGAATGCAATTATCCAGGGGGAATGCAGCTGGTAATTTAAGGGATTTCATGTATTGTAATAAGGGGTGCAGCAAACAACGCTTAACACAAGAAACAATGGTGCACAAAGGTTTATTTTGCATACACAATCACGCACAAATGATTGCAACTACTGGAGTCATTTTGATATTGATTGGGTGCTCGGTGACCCCAGGTCACGAAACAAGGTTTGATTAAAACATTGTGCAGAAATGTTTCACAATCGTGTATAAATGAATCAAAAGACACTAATAATGTTTTCAACATATGGGATGCCACCTTCACACGGGTATTAAACCAAGTTGTTCTCTCTTCTCACATGATATTTGTGTTCATCTCATACTGGGTATTGTGGGTGTGTGAGGCTTTGTATGTAGGCCACAACACTTCTGTCAGATTTTGGTATTCAGTGATTGTAACTGAAAGGAGCTGAAATGGCAAGCCAATGGCCATGACTGAGGCCCTCACAGATTACTTGCAACCTGAATTGACCTGAGATGTGTTGCTGCTGTGAGGGGTTGTTGTCACTAAAAGGGCTTGTGGTTTGTCTGGTTATATTAACAATTGGATCATAAAGGGCCACAGCAATGAAGAGGAATGCCCAAAGAATTTGTATTTGTAGAGAACCAGTCAGGAGTGCGGAGGAGGGTGGATCTGGGATGCCAGACACCACTGTTGTGCCTTCTGGAGGTGTTGTGGGGCTAACTCAACAAAACGGACAAAAGAAAATACCTGCTTGATGGGGCCAAAAATGTATATTTTTTTTATGGTAAATATGCGTGGTTGTTGGTAAATGGTAAATGCCCTTCCTGTGACACTAGTAGGCTTAACACTTCTCCTGTATGAAGAGATTTCCTTATTTCTCAGGTGATTTCTTAATAGTGTTACTAGCAGTATATGTTCCTTACCTGTGCCAGTGTGCCCCCTGTGTGTTTTTGATTATAAAAAAATATATAGATAACAAAAAAGATTATTTGAAAAATTGAACTCACAATACACGTATTTCGGTAGCCTAATGAGAGTTAATTCATTTAAAATGGATTAAAATAATTTAAACACTCCTTTTGATGTACTGCATCAAACATGTTACTTATGCCAGTGTTGGAGTGATTTGATTCACAGTTCTAGGCTGGTAGACATTTTAGTATGTGCTAACATTATCTGCTGTCAGCTTAATTGAGGGATAATGTATAGAACGCTAGTCATTATCGGAAAGTAAGTCCTGACAGGGAGAACAGAACACCGACGCACCAGTAGAGGGGTCTTGCTTCGTCCTCAAGGGACTTATTTTCCCGATAATGACTAGCGTTCTATACATTATCAATCAACATCATCAATCAATTACACAGCTACTTGCCAAAATAACAAAATAAACTCCACATGATATGACTCTTTTATTTTGTACGGTTTCATCGTGGCTTTTGCTGAGAAACATTCTGTAGAACACAGCTGATCAACTGTCTGTTTTCACTTCTGAATGAAGTGACCAGAGCACTTGGAGAATGATATGAAAGACATGAATAAGAAGTATAAAATGTGAATGTTGCACTCAAAAGGGGAGGTAAATAAGATACCCCTGATGGAGAAAAAAACAGCCTGACCAGCTTAAGGTGGTTTGCTGATTGACAAGGTTGTTAACCAGCTTGTTTGACCATCCTATGATGGTTGACCAGCTAGACCAGCAAAACTGTTGCGAAAAAATACCTTCAGCTGGTTTACCCATGTTACGATGGTAATTCAGCTACTTTTGATGGTTGTACCACCTCAAGCTGGTCATTTTAGTTGGTGATACCAGGTTATGTTGGTCATTCTGGCAAACCAGCATGACCATCTTCAACCAATATGTCAAGCTTGGCAGACTGGTCACCAGCAAGACCAGCTGTATCTCACACGACAGGCTGGTCACACCAGCATGACCAGCTTCCTCAGATGGTCACACCAACATGTCTAACCAGCTACCAGCAAAGACCAGCAATAGCTGGAAGAACACCAGCATAAGCTGGTTTCTTGCTGTTTTTTTTCAGCAGGGTATAATAAAATCTTTGATCTTTCAATGACAATCAGGTAAGAGACAAATTTAGCCGTCTAGCTCCATAGACTCCTATTCATTTTGCACTCACCTGCGATCGCAGTGAAACTCTGGTGGAACTGCAACCAAATTCGGTACAATGGGACAATGACAAAAACCCATTTTCCTTGACAATGGTGTTGCACTCAATAGTGGTCTGTTATATTGAAATATCACACCTCCAAACGTTGGGATGGCCCATTCAGGTGAATGAAGCATTATGAAGAGCCATGTAATATTTTTTGCCCTTACTTGGAGACAGACAGGAAGCAAGTGGGACAGAGAGATGGGTGGGATCGGGACATGAGTCATGACCAGGTCAGACTACTGTAGAAACCTGGGTCCCTTTGGGTGCTCAGGCCCATTCATGGTATGGACACTGTAGCCTGTTACGCCACAGCCAGAGCCACAGAGAGAGAGAGTTGCGACACTCTTTGATGTTGCCGCCACACAATCAAAAGTTCCAAAAAACCTGTGCTGAATGGCTGAATCGCAGGAGGGGATGTACTTCTGGATGCTGGAAGGTGTAATCAATTAACTCATTGACTACTGACCAAGAGATTGGCTGTAAATAGTTCCAAAAGTCCCATAACGAGGAAATAGCCTGGAAAAAGCGCTGCCATTTTTTCCTATGGAGGTCTGGGAGTGTCGCCACTCTGTTTTATCTACCGCTCTGGCCACAGCGCCCCCAAGAGCTGTGTAATAATGTGCAGTGATGATTCTGTAGCCTCTTTGCAGCGTTGCGCCAATAGAAAGACAAAAGGCTACAGTTGGGGGAAACAGGTGAGGTGTCACTTTAGCACCACACTCCTGAGAAGTGTAGTTTACTTAATTAGCCTCAGAGGGCATGCAAAACCTGATTTGGAGATGACAGAAAAGAATACTGGCAACTTAGGAGAACTGCTGGTACACAAGAAAAAGTGCAGGTACGCTTAAGAGAAAAATTTAGAAGTGCTGGTACTGCGTAGGCTACCGTTGAGTACCGGCCCACTGATAAAAAGGCTGGAAAAGTTGTGTAGCCTAATGCTAAAGAAAACACCAGGAGCATTCGCCCTGGCACCATGATTGGGTAGGCCTATAACAAAAGCTACGTCTCAGAAGCAAATATATGAGGTATTCAACTATCTGTAAAATACTTTGTGGGTAATAATGCAACAATGTAAGCATGATGCTCTTCAATGTAGAATTGTGTAGAACTTGAGTATTTCATCATCTGTAGTATAATGTATTTAAACTATTCAGAGAATCCAGAGAAATCCTTGAACAGAAGGCACAGGGCTGAAAAGCAAAATGGCCATTATCTTCAACACCTCAGATGGCAGCAAAAACAGACCTGGTCCTGCAATAAAAAATATTGCACGGGCTCAGGAAAACTTTGACCTTTGTCTGTGTGAACACAACTTGACGTTCCATCTACATGGCTTAAAACTCTTAAGAAGAAATGCAAAGGGGAAAAAAGTATTAAGACATAATCCAAACATGCTGCCATCTTGTCCGAGTCCAATGTCATGTAAGATGGACCAATGTGATGTGGAAAATCATCCCATGGTTAAACCAATCAAAAATCATGGACTCTGCTTTCTCTGAGCTAACGAGCAGAGGGATCATCCCACTTATTGATGTTTGTAACATGCTACACATATTACAGTAATATGGCTCCATGTAGAGAAGTTCAAGTGCTAAAATGGCCTGTCTTCAGATCTGTCACATTGGGTGTATCATGGGGAAAAACACGATTATGAAGTCTCCATCATGTTAAACTCCAAGATTCTCAATCAACTGGGCTGCTGAGTTCCCATACTGTATGTTTGGAGACTCTTGTTAGGAGAAGCAATGATGCAAAACATTGTTAAACATGCCTCTGTCCCAACTTTTTAAAAACATACTGCTGGCATGAATGAAATTTAAAATGAGCATATTTCATAAAATAGTAAAATGCGTCAGTTTCAACATTTGGTATATCTGCAATTAAATATGGGTTTATGTGATTTACAGATTATCATTTTGCTTTTATTTACATTTTACACAGCATCTCAACTTTTTGTAATTGGAGTTGTTAACATTTTCAAGAATTTAAGTTTCAAAAAATCATTCAGTAATCAAAGGAAAGCATGTAAGATGTGGGGTTTCCAAAGATTTGCAACAGTGGGGGATGAAGAGGAGTTGGGAAGTGTGATTTATTTTTTTTCAGCTAGTACAACCCCTGGCAAAAACTATGGAATCACCTCTTTGAGGATCATGTTCATTCAGCCATTTTATTTTTTTGAAAAAAGACAAATAATAACAGATGTGCCTCATAACTAGTACTTTGTTGCACCACCTCTGGCTTTTATGATTTTGAATTCTCGGAGTCACAGACTTCACTAATGTAGAACAGCATTCATCAATCACATATCAACTTTAACGAATAGCAGTTGACAGATCAGCTTTACTGGATGTTGCCTTGTCATGCACCAGTTTCTTTAGTTTCAAACATTTTCAATGGAATTAAGATCTTGATGGTTTGCTGCCCATTTAATTTATTGACGTCTCTTTCCTGAAGAAAGGTTTTAACATTCTTTGCTCTATTGCAAGGTGCATTGGCATCCTGGAAAATTACTTCCTGCTGACCAAAACTCCTTTTGATTGATGGAATGAGATAACGGAAGAAATGGAACAAAAAGAGAAAAGGACGAAACGGAACAGAAAGAGAAGTGCATGACAAGGCACCATCCTGTAAAGCTGATCTGTTAACTGCTATTTGACAAAGTTGAAAACTGATTGATGAAGAATACTGTTCTACATTAGTAAATTATATGCCTCAGAGAATTCAAGCAGTTATAAAAGCCTGAGGAGGTGCAACAAAGTACTATTTTGATTGGTTTAGGTTTGTGGTTCCATATTTTGTCCCTCAGGATTGAGCGATGTCACATGTGCTTTTTCCTGTACATGATCCAAAGATAGATCTCCCTGAAAGAGGATCTAGGTGGGCAAGGCCAGGCTAAGAATGTTCATCTGTTCAATTAAAAATAAATCTGTGATTTGTACTTTTTCTTAAAAAATAAAACAACTGAATGAATATCCTTCAAGAGCGGTGATTCCATATTTTTGCCAGGGGTTGCACATGGCAACACCATGTCGCAGTCAAATTATGGAGCATTTATTTCACCCAGCTTTATGTGAATTGGACATTCAAGCCACATACAGTATTATAAGAGGCTGACTATTAGGGAGTACAATATTTAAGGTACATGGCTTGACTATCTTTTAAGCCTTTAAGACATAAGAGAATCAGCCCCATTGTAATACGTTTGACAGGTCTCCATTGTCATTTTACACAAATTCGGATAAAAGCATGAAATGACTACAGACCTCTGTGGTCATGACGAGATTTGAAAGAATAATATTGGTCCATCCGAAGAGCATCACCTGGACATTCTGCAGTTTGCCTGGCAAACTAACAGGTCCGTCAACATTGGACTGTGCAACATCATGAAACACCTGGACTTTCCAGAGACTCTGGTTTGTGGACTTCAGGACCGCATTCAACAGTATTATTTCAGCAATAGCCTGCCCCAAATTTTTACCGCTTAGAGGCTATATCTGTCAGTGGACAACCAGCTTCCTGATAGTCAGGGAACAGGTGAGGCTGAGGGAAGTCACTTCTGGCATAAGTACAATAAGCACTAGTGATCCGTGTTCTCTCTGCTACACTTCTCCCCCTACACCTGGGATTTCCAACCAGTGGTCTGCAGCCCACTGGTGGTCACCAACCATGCATCTGCAATGTAGTTTCAAAGTGATAAGCACTTTGTTATTCGGTGATGGCCCTTGGATTGCTTCCATTATCAGGGTGATATTCCTTGGGATCAATTTAAAACCCATACTCAATACCAATAATGGCACCATGGAAACTTCTGCAAAAAACATTCATTTGCAGATGACACTACAGTCATTGAATTCATCCAGGATGATGACAAGCCTACACCACAACACAAGTCTTTCAGTCTTCCATCAATATGCAATTAGAGCAACATGGAGCTGAACATGCTGAGGATCAAGAAGCATGACCTGAAGTAGAACAAGAGCTGCTGATCCAGTTTTACTCTGCAGTCATTTGTCCTATACGCTTATCCCTTACAGTCTGGTGCACAGCTGCCCACAAAACAGGACAGACTGCAGTGAACAGGTCATTGGGGCTCCTCTCTCCTACCTCAGGACATTTTTTTATCTAACATTCCCATACCTATGTTTAAATTTCAGAAGATAAATTTCAATTATGCAGCATTTGTCACCCCCTTGCAAACCACCATGCCTAAAGGTGAAAGACTCTACAAGTATTAACCTATTAGCACCAGCAAAAGTCCAGCAATATATAGTCTTAAAGGGGCGTTCATGGCAAGGGTCTGAGTCCAAAAGCCAAATTACACCCCTCCCTCAGAGAGCAAGAACTGTGGCTCACCACCAGAGCCTTTTAAAAAGCACACAGACACTAGGGAGACAGATGAACATGAGGATTATTTCACGGAATTCAGCAAAAAGTGTGATGGATTACAATCAATGACTGCACTTTTGAGAACTTCAATAGATAACTCTAAAAAGGCCATCCTCTGCTTGTTTCAGGCTTTGCTGTGATAACTTGGGAGATTGACCCTTTGAGGATGACCCATCTGAGTACAAACTTGGCATATGGATCATATAAACCCAGAGCTACATACACACAGTTGACTTCATGATGGCATATGACAGTTGTATCAAGAATGTTTTGGGAGATCAAGCAAACAAACTAGTTTGTACTGTTTTCAGATTTTTTTCTGTGCTTAAAAATCCCACAGTACATTCTACAGACAGCAAAGGAGATTTTGTACAGAAATAAGCGTAGAAGTACTCAGTTGCAACATGTGTAAAGTTGTTGCAAAATTCCATTTCAGAGGCAAATATACAAAGAAACAACACCAGCTGCCAACAGCTAAGCTATGACACTACATTACACAAAGAGAGCTAGATCATTCCAAACGGGATATGTAAGAAATGCTTTCTTTTTTTGAAAAATCGGAAAAGTGCAATAGGAGTATGACCATCTACAACTCAACAGGCTACCAAACATGTTTTGTTTTTTTTTCCTTTTTGACCCATCCTGGCTGGGCATTTTATATGTTCCTTGAAACCCAACTTGTTACAATCACCTTGACATTCAATAAGTTGTACATGAGACATGAAAAAGTAGAACAAAATGATTGTGATGACATTTCTTCTTTGGGTAACAGGTATGTAAAAAACACTGTCCCAAGGGAACATAATCTTTTTCTTCCATTCACGCAGACTTTCTTTTTTAAATTCAAGAACATAGTATTTTCTTCATATAAAATGACATGTTTAAAAAAGCTGAATTAGGACTCTTGTTACACTTTTGTTAATTCTATGTACTCCAAAAGTGCACTGATGCAAAAAGAACTTCATTTTGATAACGTGAGTGGGGAGAATCTCAGACAGTGCGCAATATTTTCAGTTGTTAAGAAAATGAAATCTCTACATTTCTACTTTCCAACTACAATTACATGGAGCAGGCAGCAGGTAAGTTTGGTTGATAGACTGGCTGCCACAACAAGCCTGACTGTTGGTCAACAGGAAGATATGATTCTGATAGGACTTGTGACCACCACACCTGTGTTATGTTTGTGTGGTTGACAAACTAGACAGCATTTTGGGAATTCAGGACTAACCTGTCAGGAGTCACAGTATTATGTAGTACCTCTTAATGAAAGAACATCAGAACATGTGTTCTATGACAACTTGATACAAAAATGTTTTAAATATAAGAAAAAATAATAAGGCCATCTTTGAAAAGGGTCACACAAAAGGTCTATGATGCATCTTGGTGGAAGGATGTGGGCACACACATTAAAAATACACAGCACATCCCAAATGGAGCCAACTGGAGTGTGAATACTCTCGCACAGACAATGCTGAAAGTAAGAGTAACAGCAAAAAGGAGGTTTAACTTATATACAAATCTATAGGTTATTTGTATATCACAATACACATTTCAGAAAATAACTAAGACATGGCACAATATATGACATACCAAAAAAAGGAACCAAATGCTGCATACAAAAAGAACAAAAACGAATTACATGAACATGGAGAATATGAGCAATATACATATGAAATTGCAGGGAAAACACTTGAATGTTCAAAGCACCAACATGAAAAATAAAATGCTGTCGTTTTCCTTTTTCTTCTAGCATGAGAAAATTGTCTTTTACAGCTGACTCCATAGCAATCAAATTGAAGAAAAAATCTTCTTGCTGAGGATAAGAAAAAAGTATTGAAATCTTCTTGCTTGAACTGATATTACTGTCCTCTGAGAATGTTGGCACCTTCCCCTTTAGTTTAAAAAAGCAAACAGTTGATAACATGGCCATCTCCTTCCTGAGACTAAGCAAGGTTAGCCAGAATGTTAAGTTTATTTTCTGTTTTTTTTTTCTCGTGTTCATTTGAAAGGTCATCCTATTTATGAGTCTGTGGTGTATGAGACTTCACTGGAGTTACAAAGGTGCTGTGCTCAGGTGGTAGTGATGGCATTTAGGTCTTTCATCAGGCCCTCCAAATGAGCCATCTCCTCTGTCAGCACATCTGTCTTGTAGCTCTGCAGAACATAAAGGGGGGTGTGGTGTTACTGTAAAGAGGGGTGGTCAGCCTAAGCCAAGGAGTTCATGCAGGGGGTTGGGTGTTTGAGGGATGCGTTTTAATGAAGGGAAGAGGGGTGGGACTACTGTATAGGCTGTGGCTGTGAATGTCAATGGCACTGAAGAGCACAAGCATATGGAAGCAGCCAAAAAAGTGAAGGTTTTATAACACACACAGTGTGAAGTATTGTTGATTGTGTTACAGTTTTCAGCATAGTTTTCAACGTTACATTGCAATGGAAATGTGCAGCCAATGACAGCCATGAAATTGAAATCAGAAGGTGACAAAAAACAAATATATTTAACATAAGAGATATGCAATAGATAATGCAACACTGAAAACATATTTTGGAATCTACAATGTTCTCTGTTCTAGGTATGATTGGAATAATGTAAAGTAGGATGCATACTCACATTTTCTGGATCCTCCAACATCTTGCTGCTCTCTGGCGCATCTGGGGCACTAGGCACTGTAACAACCATGGGGGTTCGGGTTCTACCAAGTGTGCCAATGGAAGCAGTCTTAACCGAATGAGGCCCTGCTAACAGCAATGCGAAAATACAGCAATGTGAGACATTAGCTGGATAATTTAAATTCAATGTCAGTTGATCAGGGTGAGTAACATATCAACAATAGGTAGGAGGACATCACCTGTTTGCGCAAGTAGGGGGGTGCTTGGCAAAGCTGGTGACTCAAAGGTAGGGTTGTGAGGAGTAATGGCTGGCACAGCAAAACTCTTGAGTGGGTGTGTTGGTCGCACATGGGCAGTGGGTGGGTACGTATTCGGCTCCTCCTCAGTAGCTGAGCTGTGGTAGCTGACTTCTGTCTCAGAGGGTTCCACTGAGTAGACGGGTTGTGCAGAGGCAGCAGGGAGAAGCTCCGTACTGGCAATGGTGCGGCTCACGGACTCTGCAGAATTTGAGAAGATCTGAAATCACTCACTCTTATATCACAATTATTTCTACCACTTTGTCTTGCTACCTTTATCCATGTGGCAGTGCCACTTTCAGTCAGAGCAAACATATTGATCAAGAGAAAATTAAAATAAAATCATTTTGTTCTTAACTGTATGTCATATCACTTGCCAGGATTAGACTATGAGCATAGTGCAAGAGAAAACAATGAAATGATTAATTGATTAAAAGAGTTGTTGATGGAGCTGTTGGTGGTGCGGTTGTGGCTATGAGGTCAACAAGGTCTTAGATATTTCTTAGATAAAATGGAGAGAGGTTAATTGGTTAATTATGTTTTAAGGAACCTAACGGCAGAAAATCAGATCAGAATCAGAATCACAAAAAGTGGTAATTTTAAAGTAGAACAACGTCACCGAGTACTGTCAGAAAAAACACCCCCCCCCCCCCAAAAAAAAAAAACAAGTAAAAAACAAACAAACAAACAAACAAACAATACATCAATCAAGCAATCACTCAATCAATCAATCAATCAATCAGTGCTACCTAGCTTGAGCAGCCAGTCAACTATAGTGTTACCCTTTGGGAGCAACTGTAAAATCATTCCCAGAGAGTGTAGCACTGTAGTTTGTAGTTTGTAGATGTCACCTTTGAACATTCTATTTTTCCACATACTGTAACATGCCACATGTGTAAGACTTGGGATTGTCACATTGGGATCTGCAGGGCTCTTCCTCCTTGTTTCTTTTCTCCTGTCTATTGCATCTCCCCTTCAGATGGACCAAGCACAGGTGTGACACAATGCGTGTGATTACTTCTTGGATCTTGGGCTTTAAGATCTCTCCAGAACTGGTTGTGGAGGCCACCACTTCTCCTCTCCAGCACCTCTTTGCCGTTTTGTTTCTTTATGCACGACACTTCATTTCTCCTATCGCATACACTCATATTTCCCAGCCTAACACTTATGATGTTACCTACGTTTTTAATTCTTCATCTTAAACAAATACATTTATTTATATGGCAATTCCGCATGGTGTTCCCTCTCTGGTTACATAGCCTAGCAGGCAGGATGTAACAGGATATACTTGCTTTTAACAAGACATACGCATTGGTGCGTGTGCTGTGCACATCTAAATGCAACATTGGTATTTACATTGGTATCAGGGGAGTGACAGTACAGGAGTGGCCAATATTTAAGACTCTGGATCTGAAACCCAACACCACAACCCATCTTCAGAGGACAACTTTATTTTTAATCTAAAATTTGATTTCAAAATATTGGTTGAAGCAGCTCTGTACCACTACCCACATTCAGGAAAGAACAGACACTCAAGACAGGTGTACAAATAGGAGAGGTAGACAAATATGATAAGGTGACAGCAAATGACGTGACAGGACGAGACAGGTGCCAGGATAGACATATAGACAAACATGCCAGTTTTGTCAAGACAAGACTAGTCAAGCATAACGACAAAACAGAGAGATTAATGTGTCAGGTCTTAGGGTCGTAGGTTATCATTGTATTCTGTAGGAAGATAATCAGATCCAAGGGTTGATATATTGTTCTTGTTGATATGATATATCTGATATAAGACTGATATATTGTTCTTGTTCTGGGCTGCTACTTCTTCTGTTTGTTCTACTGTATTCTGAAGTTAAATCAGTCCCGAGAGTGATACGGGTCTGATTCTGCTTGATGTTCCACTGCCATCAAGTGGAGACTTTCAGTAACATGGTGCTGGCGTTGCACTGAAGCATGGATCCCTGGCGATGAGAGGGAGTTATCTCTGTCTCTCCGCTATATTGTTGGCTACTGCAACAGTAGATTAGCCACTAGTGTGTTTAGGAGCTTAGTATGAACAAAATCACTGATTTTGCAAGCACCATTTCTTTGTGCAGTGGTGCACAGTCATGTTGGAACAGGAAGGGGCCATCCCCGAGTTGGGCGTGGTCCCTTGGTTCCAGTGAAAGGAACTCTGAATGCTTCAGAATTAACCATGACATTTTGGACAAATCCATGCTCCCAACTTTGTGGGAAGTTTGGGGATGGCCACTTTCTGTTCCAACATGACTGAATAGAATAGAATAGAATATATACTTTTTTGATCCTGTGAGGGAAATTCGTTTCTCTGCATTTAACCCAATTTAACCGAATTAGTGAACAGACACAGCACACAGTGAACACACAGTGAGGTGAATCACACATTAACCCGGAGCAGTGAGCTGCCTGCCCAACCAGTGGCGCTCGGGGAGCAGTGAGGGGTTAGGTGCCTTGCTCAAGGGCACTTCAGCCGTGGACTGGTTGGGGATCGAACCGGCAAACCCTAACCAGTAGGCCACGGCTGCAGTGCATCAAGCAAGGTCCATAAAGGCAAGAATGACAGAGTTTGGTGTCGATGAACTTGACTGGCCTGCACAGAGTCCTGACCTCAACCTAAAAACCTTTGGGGTGAATTAGAGAGGATCCTGAGAGCCAGTCGCCTTGTCCAACATCAGTGTGTGACCTCACAAATGCGTTTCTGAATGAATGGTCAAAAAATCCCATAAACACACTCCTAAACCTTGTGGAAAGTCTTCCCAGAAGAGTTGAAGCTGTTATAACTGCAAAGAGTGCACTGACATCATAATAAACCCAATAGATTAAGTACGGGATTTGACTTAAGTTCATATGTGAGTCAAGACAGGTGAGCGAATACTTTTGGCAATATAGTGTATGTGATGCCAAACAGCAAATGTATATTTTGGCCATACCAGTGTCAAAAACATTTTGATCCTTTGTTCCAGATGACCTGGAAGTTATGATCCCTTATGTTATAACTGATCAACTTGGCTGCGCTCATAAATCAAATGATAAAAACAACTGTAAATGTTATTAGGCCCTTGTAAGGACTTGCAGATCCTAGAACTCCTTTATTGAGTTCCTACTTTGAGGTAGGGCATTTTCCCTGTACCATGACTGATGTACATGCTAACCAAGGCAGTAGAAGCACCATTATATAAAAAAAGATTCTATTCTAAAAATAATTCAGCGCCTGTTTAAATTCGCTGAACATAAAACTGCCTTATATCACAAGCTTCTAGTTTGTCAATCAAATTCAGCAGATAATAACTAAATAGCAACGCTGTCCGTTTCATTACTTTATGCTCATGTAATAATTGGACTGCTAACAGGTGTTACATCATCTTAGAGTTCCTGTTGTGTGTGAACGCAAACAGAAAAAACCCTAGGAACTGTCTAGTTCTAGGGGTATCCTCTCCAGTTAGTAAGTTAGCACAACTACCTTCTTAGAACAGCTGTATCTGAATGCACTTGTAGTACATGTAAAGATTTTAAGAGTTTTGTTTTAATTCACGTATTGCTTAATTTCCCTACACATTTATTTAAAAGTAGTTGTTAAACTGGAAGGTGCTCTTTAAGATGCAATGTACTGTTTGGATAGGTCAGAGTTACATGGTAGGGATAGCACTGACTTACAGGTGGGGTTTCAGTTCACTACCTGTGGCTAATTGGGTAAATGGCACCTGTCCTCTCATTCCTGGGAATTGTTTTTGGGGGTCTGATGGCTTGGCAGGCTCGGCTGGAGCTGAAGCCTGTCCCCCTCATGTTGCCACATGCCAGAGAGAGACTGTGGAGTTTTGGATTTGATTTGGACTAACCACCACTGACAATAATAATAAAAAAAAAAACAGAACTGTATACTGTACGAAACACCAAGGCTTGGACTGGCCGCAGAACTATCATCTGAGGAGTACTGGGCAGGGAGCGTGAGGATGCCACAGGTATATGACCTCTCTCTGATTATCCTACCAAGCTGACACACCCACACACCGCAGTTAGGACCTACTACAAAGTTTGTGTACCACATGTAGGGCTAGCATGTAGGGTAGCTATTAGGTCTTTCTGTGTGTTCTGGTTTGGTTGCGAGTTGCGGGAGACTTTTAGTCAGCAATAGTGTATATTTTGGTCCTACTTAGCTAACAAATATGAAGACAAACTTCTTCATGCTCTAAGATTGTATTTTGACACTGGATCATGCTACTGTTACTGTAAAATGTTGAGCTCACTAGTTAACAAGTTTTCAAACTGTGGTTACTGCTTATGACATTCTGTTGGTTGCTGACATGTCTCACCTGTGGAATTGGACCCGTCTAGATGAGAGATGGGGGTGGAGATGGACCGAGGGCTGTGTTGGTGATGCAGGTGGCCATGAGTGGGTGAGGTCAGGGTATCCAGGTGATAATGGTGATAATGGTTATCAAGGGAATGGATGGGATGAGCACTGATCACAGCTGTAGACAGACAACACAGAACACCACACAACTATGATTATATCATAAAGACTCAAACTATAACAGACAACAGAAACACTTGTGCAGAGATGATAAATGATTACTTATTTGCAGGCCCTCACATGAAAAATACTTCTTAGAATATTGTAACAGTGCAACCAGGGCATTTTCATTTTGACAGGCCAAATATATTGCAAAGTAAAAATAAAACACTGGTTTGTCAGAAGATGAGTTTATCTTATTACACTGAGATTCTGAACTACAGAGGTTTGTAAAGTGATTGGTGGCTTGGTTCAAATGCATTTACAATATGACAGTAGTCATGGACATTAATAAAGAGCCAAATATGCATAACTTCATCATAAACACAATGCCATTCATAACCTCGAAGAATCGTTATGCCTCCATGAGCCATATCAGTGAACAATAACTTACAAATATTATTTTAAACATTTTTTTTACTAATGTGGTGTTCATATCCTGTCAGTCACTTTAGATAAAATCCATATGCCAAATACCATGACTATGAATAAGAATCTCAACATGATACAAACCAAAATCAGAAAATGTTCAGAAATCTACAAATCTTGTAAACCCATATTTAGCAGCAAAAGGACACAGACCATACGAACTGATAGTGCCTTGCCAGATGTGCACGATCCCCATGCCATAGGGCAATAATGCACCTTATGCTGGATATTGAACTGAGCACCTATAACAAGTTGGATGAGTCGGATAGTTGGATAGTCCCTCTCCTCTTTAGCCCAGCGGAGTCCATGATTTCCAAAGAGAATTACAATTTCTGATTGGTTTAACCATAGGACCCTTTTCCACTTTACCTCAGTTCATTTTAAATGAGCTCAGGTCCGGGTAAGACGGTGGCATTTCTGCATCATATTTCAATATGATGTCTTCTTCAGCATGATAAAGTTTACTATAGCATTTGTGAATTGAGTATCAAACTGTGCACATAGACAATGGTTATTGAACGTTTTTTCATACAATGATTTTCTTACTACAGAAACAGATCTAGATTGAATTCAGTCCCAAATTTGTTTGAACTGTGTTGCTGGCATCAAATTCAAAATTAATATATTATTTTCCATGAAAGTCAAATTTGTAATTTTCAAGATCTGGTGTGTTTATGTGCATATTATCACATCCTGCTTTTAATTGTATTTTAAACAACGTCTCTAATTGTATTTTAAACAACTTTTTCTGATTTTGGGTTGTATATCATGCCTTGGGAGGATCAGGACAGCAAGCAGTTGCTGACTCTTTGCTTACAACTTCCCTGTTGTCATGAACACAGCAAGTAATTTTAGCTATCTTGTTAGTTAGCTGCCAGTGTAGTTTTGGTGTGGTACAGAGACTGGCAAACTAGCAGTCTATGATTTGAAGAACCATAAAATGCTAAAATGCAATTAAATCTGATTAGTATCATGACCATACTGTGCAAAACTGTTGCACTCAATATAGGCCTAGTCTACATCAAATAACATTAGAATAGTGCTATGATAAGGATAATGTTATAGCTGCATGTACTGTAGACTTAGAGCATATTGACTGAGCTAATCATGCAGGATAAGTGAAACTGTAGCTTACTTTTAACTTTCTTGACTATCTGTTCAGTGCTACTGACTGATGGACAGTTAACACAGCTAGAAGCAGGCCAGGTGTCACAAGTAGAATTGGTCAATAAAATGGAGCTCAATCTAATCAGGGCGTCCATGAGTCAATCATAGGCCTACTGCTCAGTGTGTAACCAACAGCCTAGTAATTAGTAGTTAGTAGATTTCATTGTAATTTTTAATTCACTATGTACACACATACAGTATTAACCTGACTCTCGCCAGATCCTTGTAGTTCGCTGAGCTTCACACAAGGATCTGGGACTTCTAGATAGGAGACATATTTCTGAAGGCGGGCCTTGTAAAACATCCTTGCATGTGATTTGATAAACCACTTGTCCGTTATCTTGAATGACGTGCTAGGCAACTTCTAGCTCTTGCCAAACCCGGTCGGAAGAAGAGAGAAAACATCCTTGCCACCAATAAATGTCTTCAAAACCATTCTCTGTTCATCTTTTAAAGAATGAATACTCGATAGATTCGACAACACGGTTGAAATAGCAGAATCAATGTCAGCACAAGACTCCTCGCTGGGTGCCGCCATTGTTGTTTGAATCAAACACTCGCTTCGGCGCTCCTGATTGGTTCATCATTTTTTGCTCCCATGAAGGAGTTTGGATTGCCCTCAAGCCCAGGGCCCGTATTCACAAAGCATTTTATCTTACCACTAAGAGTACTCCTAAATCGCGCTAGAAGATTTTAGTTAGGAGTTTTCCCTTAAAAGTTATTCACAAAGACTTTCAGACCTACTTTTAGTAAGGAGAAACGCCCACTCCTAAACTAAAAGTGAGTCTTCGTTGCTATGGTTGACGTCATTATTCATGCACGAGCTTGATGAAAGTGACCACCTTGATTGGCTGGTGATTATAACGCGGGAATGATGGCAAAAACCTCCCCTACGATGAGGAGTTGAGTGACAGGTGTCAGGTCTTAGCTGGTGAGAATGCGTGCGCTATGTCGGACTGTGAAGGATGGAAGATGATGAATAAATGGGTATAGCCTAAATTAATAAAGAGTAGGCTAAAGCAAATAGCCTAGGAGCATAATGAAACACGGACTGGGACAGTAGCCTATATTTGCAACATGGTTTAAATGAATCTGTATGAAAGCATGAAGCCTACATTCGCGAAGAGGATAAACAATTTCATTTAATTTAGCCCTACAACGACACGTTACATTTAGTTTACATGCAGTGGTGTTTTTTGATTGTCGGTGGCGTTATTGCATCTCTTAGTTGCAATGCACAATGATTCCCTCGCATGACAGCTCCTGCAACCGCACGGTCATTTCACTACATCGCGACGTGAAATGCCACTAAAAGCGGTTTGTGAATAGGTCTTACTGAGTTAGGAGTCCTCTCGACTTCTTTTAAGCTGTCCTAGACTTAGGAGCTACTTTTAGGCTTAAAATGCTTTGTGAATTACTTTTAGTGAGAAAAATTAGGAGCCCTAAAGTTAGGAGTGACACGCCCATTATTTTTAGGAGTTTCTCCTAAATTCGCCAGTTAGGAGCTACTTTTAGCCCTAAAATTCTTTGTGAATACGGGCCCAGACCCTTGTATGGAGCTCAGCGAAACGCCTCTGGTGGAGCATGGCGGAACTACAAGGGTCTGGCAAGAGTCAGGCTAATACAGTATCACCGATAGCAGAGTCAGATTGGCAGATATTGGACCACCATCACTATTAATTTAACTGAATATTAAGAAATAAAACAAACATTTTATTAAAATTAAAAAGAAGTATAACTGAAAAGATAAAAAAAAAACATTTGTACCACAATTGGTATAACCTTCTAGGGGACTGTCGGAAAAACGAAGAGCTTTTCTTACATTTTAATAAAAGGTGCCATCCTAGACCACAGGACAGGTTAATGCATAGCCTGAATAGCTACAGAGACAGGGGCTTCCCTGTCTTGTTAGTACTTACGCTGAGGAGGCTGAGTGTCGAAAGGCATCATCATCTTAGGCCTCATTCCCCGACGGCCTGCCAGTGTAGACATGTTGTCCTCTGACTCATGGCCTGTAAGGCAGTGAAAAAGCATAACTCATATCCCTCTAGTCGAGTATCAGGAGGACAACATGAACAGCCATCAAATCTGCCATCTGAGTTGACACTGAATTTAATATAGTGGACTGGGAAGTCTATATGGTTGCAAATCAAGATATTAAAGGGATATTCCGCCATTTGTGGAATTACGCTCATTTTCCACCTTCCCTCGAGCAAAACAATCGATATTTACCTTGTTCCCGTTCATCCAGCCATTCTGTGAGTCTGGCGATACAACTTTTAGCTTCAGCCTAGCATAGATCATTGAATCGGATTAGACCATTAGCTTCTCGCCTGCTAGCTTCATGTTTAAAAGTGACTAATATTTCTGGTAATTTTCCTATTTAAAACGTGTGTCCTCTCAAGTTAGAAAGTGCAATAAGACCAACTGAAAATGAACCCTGCCGTTTTTCTAGGCTGATTTGACATGGAACTACATTCTCATCTGGCGTAATAATCAAGGCAACTTGCAGCTACTGGCACTACTACTGCTTGATGTCTATGGGGACTATTTTCAGATGCTGCGTACGATATCACTGCGCCTATGGTATGTTTGCAAGTTGCCTTGATTATTACGCCAGATGAGAGTGTAGTTCCATGTCAAATCAGCCTAGAAAAACGCCAGGTTTCATTTTCAGTTGGTCTTATTGCACTTTCTAACTTGAGAGGAGACACGTTTTAAATGGGAAAATTATCAGAAATCTTAGTCACTTTTAAACATGAAGCTAGCAGGCGAGAAGCTAATGGTCTAATCCGATTCAGTGATCTATGCTAGGCTGAAGCTAAAAGTTGTATCGCCAGACTCACAGAATGGCTGGATGAACGGGAACAAGGTAAATATCGATTGTTTTGCTCGAGGGGAGGTGGAAAATGAGCGTATTTCCAAAAATGGCGGAATATCCCTTTAAGAGAAGAGAAAAAATATGCTTAATACGCGGTATGATTTTATGCTGATGTTTGATTAGATTTATACACGTTTAAAAAAAACTATGCATGTTCCAAACCTAAAATGCATCATATCTTTATTGATTTGTAATGCCATTCTGACATTTTTGATGCATCAATTTTGAATTTCTCAAGAATACTCAGTTAGCATTAGCTCTAAGATTGCTATTGCATAGATCCGCAATTAGGTCAGCCAATCAAAATGATCAAAAGAGCTAATCATTACCAGGGAACCAATAGTTATAGCAGTCTCTTACCTGCATGTTTATGCAATCAAAATGTTTCTTTCCAAAGCAATAAAAAGGTTGACTAGAAGTTTCAGGAAAACTGGGCATTGCGATTGCTTTGTCCCCGAGTTTAAGGAGATGGCATGTTTGCCTTGCATTAGATAGCCTTTTTACATTGAACATCTCAAGTTGATTTTCCTTAGACAATACTAACTTCGGGATACTGTAATAGTTTACATCTATTCTTACTTGGAAAAGCAAAGCCATATCATACAAAAGGGAAAATGATGTTCAAAAAAGAATCAGCAACATACGCCCAGGCAATGGTTTTAAAAAGTAGACACAGAGAACGGACAATAAAGATGTTGCTGAACTAACCTGGTGCGGGACAGTATGAACTTACCACGATATGAATTACGTCTCTGAAGCACTGGATTATCCAAGGTACTGTCAACAGGTGTGATATCTTGAGATGTACGTGGAATAGGAGTGTCCGTCATGACTGGGTTGGGGTCAGGAGACTTGTCCATAGGCTTAAGCTCTAGCCGCTCGTGGTGGATCCACAGATCTGGTGGCTTTAAATCCTTGGTGTTGCCTTTGTACTTGTGTGAGCCATTGGTGGACTTACATGCAGCTCGTTTCCTATAATGCATATTAAAGAAGCTAATGACTGATAAGCCTACACTTTGACATGAATTAGTCACTTTTTACAGTTTTCACTTTTACTTTTACTGATTTCTGGACAGCTACATCAGAGCTGGAGACTTGCAATAGCATAAAATAAATGGTATATTACTGAGAAACAACTACAAGTTTCAAACACAAGTTTTAATGAGCTAGCATTTGTAACAATCTTTCCCTCTCTTTCAGTCTCATGAGATTATGTTACAAATTAAACAATATATCTCTGATAGTCCATAGTACAACATTAACTGTGAGTGTGAACTAATCTTTCATTTCAGTGATAACTATGTAAAACTATGGAACTGTGAAAGGACTTACAGTACACATAAATGGGAGAATTTGGGCCTAAGTTAATCAGTTTCATCTATGAACAAATGACTGAGGTACAAAACAGTGTAGCATGTTTCACAATGGGTGCATGTGGACAAAATATAACTTGGAACAGTACTGCATGTAATGGCAATGTAAAAGATGCATGCTGACAAACAGGACCCAGGGTGCACCTACTTTTTCTGCTGGGAGGTGGTGCGTCGAGTGCACAGAAATGCTCCAACCACCACCACTATGATGGTAAAGGCACCCACTGAGATTATTATGACGATTACCAGAATGTGGTTCTCACTGGTGGTCTTTCCTGACAAAACATCAACATCAAAATAATCAGGAGCATGTTGATGATGTAATATACAACATTATGAAAACAGGGACAACGGCACTACATGATTTGATGAGCTTCAGTATGTATAAAACGTGGTGACATTACCAACAACTCCATCTCTTTCTGGGACTGGGAGTCGGCTACCGGTCTTTGGGAGGCCAGAGGCTGTGGGGAAGTATAAGAAGGATAATTTAGTTACAATTAAGGCATGTTTTAAAGACGTTTAAAACCTTACATTTAAAGTTCAGAATTTTAGCCTTTTTAAGACTTTGTAAGACTCCGCGGGATCCCTGCTAGCAATTTGAAGTTGGTATGGAATTAACATTATGTACACACATTACAGACATTTGCTAATACATCAAGATTGTGCACAGACCTTCAAAACCGTGCATATTTGGTTTAGAGATGAAACAAAGAAAAGAAGAGAAATTACCTTGGTCATTAGCCATTTTGTCTGAGGATTCAGCTATTAGGGAAATAAGAGAGAAGCATTAGCAGGATGAAAACCGTGCGACGGCAAGATTGCATAGCTGAATGTAACAGTGAAACATCCAGTTTCACAGCTCTCCAAAATTATTGTATGGGAGATTCAGAAAATGGTCTGAATTGAGAGCTAGAGGAATGTGTCTATAAATTTGCTTTGGTTAACCATTGTGGAGCAGAAACCAAGATGAAGTGACATATCTTCATGCTGCTGTGAGAACGAGAGGGGCAAGAGAAGCAAGAAGTAAAGCAAGATAAACTGAATCATGAAATACAGATAGCAAGGTGGATAGAGAAATTAAAAATTAGAATCAGATGGAGAGGCAGTGAGAAAACAGGAAACAGGAGTAATGAATATGTGTTGTAAAATACCTTTAGGTGTACGGAATTGTACAGCCTCTGACATGGGGCCCATGCCCTTGGAGTTGCGAGCCTGAATCTTGAAGAAGTATGTGGTGTCCAGCGTGAGGTCTTGGATCTGATGAGTAAGTCTGTTGCCCACTATAGGGTCAATTACCCAGTTGTGCACCTCTGCATTGACATCTGTGCTGTAGTAGATTATGTACCCTGGAGGGCAGAACCAGACAGTCATATCTGCTCATGCCTATAGCTCTCACCGCCAAGTACTTCTTACATACAGTACTTTGAATGTGTACGATCAGGGTTAAAAGTCAAATAAAGGCAAAACCTTACCCATAGCTTAACAATAACCTTGAGTAAACCATTTAAGCACATGATGTATGGAAATCTTTTGCCTTCCTTTAGTACACTGGGCTGTTCGATATTCAGATTAAAATTATGGCATACCTGTAATTTTTCCATTGGCTTCCGAAGGAGGCTGCCAGTTCACTATGATGGTCCTTGGCCGGCCCTCCTTGCTAACAACAGTCACATCTTTTGGGGAAGAGCTGGGAACTGAAAATGACATTGTGTGTTTAACAATATTAACCCCTTTTTAAATAAACTACATTTTAGATCAGTCAGCCTTCAAAAGCAGTCTAGCACTGTGGATTCAATTGCATCACAAACATAAATAAACACTATGATGTCAAACGCAAGTGAGCCAGTGCATGTCAGGGCCAGTTGAAGTTTCCATTGGCACTTCTGGAGCATGACAATGCCTCCTCTGGGCTTCCTGTCAGTGCCAGAACTATCAGGGCTTGCATCCCTAACAACATGACTGGGTTATCATAATAGCGTAAAACACGTCATGGTAGTACAGTGGATCGTGGAACATATTTAAAATTTGTTTAGTTTTAAAAGACTAGTATGTCATGCCATTCCACAATGCTTTCATTGAATTCATTTCATGTGTGAAAAGCATTAGTGCATACATACACATATATACATACAAACAAACAAATAACATAGTACACACCACACGGAGCGTGGTAGCACCACATAAGCAATAAATAATTAAAAGAGTATTTTGATTAAAAAATAAAATAAAATAAAATAAAAAAAGAAAACAATGAAAATACCAAAAAAGGTCTTCAATCATTCATGAGTCTGATGGATGTAGGGATTGTCACAGTTTACTGATTTTACTCTTAGCTATATGCTGTAAAACGTCCTGGTTAGTAAATGGTGAAGGCTACTGTTGGGACCCATAGAAAACATAATGAATTGTATCCAAATACCCCTATGCACAGCTATTTTTCACTAGCCTAAAACCATGAGACTGAAGGCTAATTACTTTTTTTAATCACATTCTTCTTAAAGTGACCGGTGCTAAATTAGACCTACACACCACAGTATCTCTTGATAAGGGAAACATTACGTAAACGTTTCTTTTTCCTTCGGTGCACAGTTCCATAACTCCATTCAATTTTGCTGCAAATTGACAGACGAGCATAATCTAGCCTAAATTCGTGGCTCTGTGGACCAGCAATCTACTCGTCGAGAACGCTCTTAGTTTGAGAAACGCTGCAGATCATAGACATAAAAAGTCTAAGCAGTTCCTTCCTATACAATTTTTTTTTTGTTACTATAGAACAAAATGCAGTCTAGTTGTATGTTTGTGTTAGATTTTACACCACCATTGAATGTGATTTGGCCAATCATAACAAAGGACCAGAACTATTCATTTTAGAGTAAACCAATTTATTCCAACCATATTTATTCCAACTGAGTTTGCAATGAACTTAGAGTAATGTAGGTATTAAATAGTGATCATGTGGCCTATGAGGAATACCCAGTGATGCCCTTGGTACCATCAAATGGTAGCCTATAGCGATGTGGTCAGGATACATAGAGTATACTGTACACCGGTATACCATGGGCTGCCTGATCACAGAATCTATTGTTTATCCATCTCTTTTTTAACCCCTACACCCCTGACCATAAGGCAGAGCCGGGATGATTGAAACACTTTTGAATTAACCGTAATTTAGAGATTGTACCACACTGAAAGCTAATATTTTGTCAATAGCAATCTACATCTGCGTTTTTTCAGCTCTGCACAAAACTGTTCAGGAATTTAAAAACAAAAAAGCAATGTGCAATGCTTTGCTCGTCCCTCCTGGTCTGAATGACATATCCTAAATACATAACTTGACATCAAGTAATCACTACCTGTCGTAGATGCAAGGTGTCGGCAGCAGTAGGTTATACAGTATATCAGATGAGTGCAAATTTCGCTGCTGCTGGACATTTGCTACTTTTTGGACATGGTATGCAGCCAATATGTGGGGCATCAGACATGGAAAAATCTCATGTTGTCAAGAAAATGTTTTGTGACTTTCTTGCAAATTGGTAATAACAACGTGCTGACGATGTTCCCAAAACAGCAAAAATTCCCTATGAAGAACAGGACCTTCAATATATGGCCACAAGATTGAATGCAACATCAACCAATTATTGTTTTAATTCTAGAATCCTTAGTAATGCCAACATTTCACATTAATGAGTCTCTCTCTGTGCTTGTTTTTCCCAGTGTGAGTGGTGTATGTTGAGTATTTCTCTACACTTCGGTTTCAAGTAAGCTTGTGGAAATTCTAGCTTTTAAGGGATAACTAACCCTTCCCCTTATAGCCCGACCCCTTGATCCAAAGAGAATTGGGATATCCCTTTCTGTCACATGAACTGATATGACATTGAAATGCGTTTGTTCAATGACACATAGGATTAAAACCAGGAAAGTGCTTCGCCCTAAGTACCCATGTTTGAGAATATAGATGCAGTGGTGTCAGAGCCGATTCAGTAGAGTGGCCACTGAAATTCAAATGGGGTACTGGGTATCTCACAATTGACCAGTACATTACATAAAAATATTCGGAAATCAAATAGAAAAAAAATATTAAACCCCCATGATATCCATTTTAAGTAACGTAAGTATCTAGCTAGGTAAAAATAAAATTAGACAGCCCGCATGAGTTGTGTGTTTGACGTTGAGTGAACCCTGTGCTAAGGTCTTGCCAATTGTTACAGTTAGTGATTTTTCCATAAGTTATACCAGGTTTCTCTTGGGCGTAGTGGCAGCTGTTTGACACCATGTCAACTCGTGTGCTTGGTGAAATAATGATGGTAACTGCACTGATGTAAGACAGGAACAAGACAAGACAAGTCGTGCCTAGCGCGACGATGCGCCTGATGTAAAACTGGGCTCTTAGACTCTGTTCTCATGCTAAAAATGCAGATGATTTCATGTTAATACTGCAAAAATGTGTTCATGCAAATCAACCTGGTGGCATTTTGGGAAAACTTACTGCTCTCAAATGTTGTGCCATGGGCAGTCATGCTCCAAGTACTGCATCTTCGTCCTTTAGTTACCATGACCGAAAACTCATATAGTGTGTTGGGCTTCAGCCCAGTAACCATATGATTCAAGGTAGTAGTGTTGGCCATCTACAAATCAACACCCCAGTAGACACACACACGCACGCACACACACGCACGCACGCACACACACACACACACACACACACACACACACATACACAGAGGGTACTTTCTTTCAGCAAAATGTCAAAGAAACATGCGGTAACTACAACAAATTCTTATAACTTGTATTTTTTCCCAAAACATTATATACATTTGATCAAAAATAAGTAATATACAGTTTGACAATCTGGATATGCTGGATACCAAGGGGGCACTGTGTGCCACTACAATAATGCATGTAGTCCTACGTGATTAACAGTACAACTGGAAAGATGTGGCCTTTGCCCAGTGTTACACATACCTTAAACTTGGTGTTGGCTGGTATGTTAGTTTTCCAGCGCACTGTATAATAACGGGCATCTGTGATCTTCTGGTTCTTGGGCAGCGAGTTGTCAGCCCAGGTGACCTTGACTGTGTCATGGCTGAGCACGGAGGCCTGCACTCCCACTGGGGGCAGCATGGGGGTAGGATCTACGACTGGAGTGTATGTAGCATGGAACAATTCATACAAATCAACATCAGGGTCTATGGGGTCTGCAAGCAGTTAGCACAATGTCCAGTGGCAACAAAACAAAAAGGCATGGTTGACAGGGACAACAAATGAATTAAGAGAGTTAAACAAAACGAGGGAAGGGATGAGGGATGAGGTGAGAAAAGGGAAGGAGGTTGCAGGGGTAGGATTGGGATCGAGAGAGAGAGAGAAAATATTACATTAGTACAGATATTACTACTTTAGAAATACTAAAACCATCAAGGCAGATCTAGGGATCCCACAGCTATTGTTCATTTGGACAAAATGACTATTTCAGTTATAACTTTAACTATAAAAGAATTATATTATGTACTCTACAGTCTACAAGAGGTTTTTCCACTACTGCTACTGGTCATCTAGGAAGTAGAATGTAAGACACTTAGCAGGAAAAACAAGCAAGACTTTCAAATTCAGTCAACAGCACAAAGAAAATCACATAAGGGTCATCAGTTAGGGTGTCTATCCATAATTGAAAAGGCACATCTCAGCAAGGAAATAAGATAGCAGGCTGACATTTTCATATCATAGTCACGGACTGTTAGGAGAAAAAATAACAAAACTATTGCTGATATTAGCAGTGACATTAAACAAATTATAAGACCCCTGTGCATTGTAAATTGAAGGTGTTGTGCTTGCAGCTTAGGTTCAATGCAAAATATCAACGAATCACCCTAAGAGGGTAGGGTGAACACACAGTTGAAGTTGTACATTATGTAGTTACACATTGAAGGCAAGGCAAGGCAAGTTTACTAATATACTGTAGCACATTTATAGTGACCGCCGCACAGCGAAGTACACGCACACACACACACGCATAACACACACACACACGCTAATACACACATACACACAGAGTAGACAGGCAGGCATTCACAAAGACGCACCTGCACGCACACATGCACAAACAACTGCCACACATGCATACACACAACCACACACAAGAATACAAAAAAGAGAAACCGGAGAGTGTGCAATAGAGCCCACAATGGTGCAAAATAATGCTGTTTATTAAATAAGGCAGAAAAGACTCTGTTTCATTACTGACTTAAGAGTAACAGGTGGGCTACTCCGGGTGTGCAACTGAAGCCCCCATTTGCAATGGGTAAAAACAGTTTTAAAAGACTAATCTATTTTTTTCTATAATATGGGCCACTATCCTGTCTGGTATAGCCAGTTCCACTGATGATGGTGGGAGCTTATTGTTGCAGCTGACTAATTGGAGCTTCTTTGATGTCATCTAGGAGGTAGTTCGACAGTTCAACCACAAAGTACCTAAAAATTGCCTCACCATGTTTAGTTTTGACACAAAGTTTTACCTATAGCTTTTTCGGGCACCACAAAACCAAAACAAGACAAAACATAAATTGTACTTAAATAAACTCTTTAAAACCTTCATGGAATAGGTGAGTTTTCAGGAGAGATTTAAAATGTATCACATAATCAGCTAACCTGATTCCCTCAGGTAGTGCATTCCAAAGTTTTGGGGCTAACACAGAAAAATATCTGTCCCCTTTAGTTGCAAGCCGTGAAACAGGAATGTTTAATAAACCTTTGTCTGCACTCTGTAGACCTTAATGTGCACATAGGATTGACCACAGGGCACTAGTAAATCAGAAACATAACCAGGGGAAAGGCCATGAAGAGCTTAAAATGTAATGAGTAACAATTTAAAATTTGGGAAATATTCCTTAGTTGTCTCAGCAGAAGGTACATTTGTGCATCATCTGCACAGAAGTGAAAAGCAACATCATGTATCTAGAAAATGTGACCAAGGGGGAACATGTATAAGCTAAATAAAATTGGTCCCAGACTCCTGTGGTACACCATATTTAGAGGAATAAGAAGGCATATAGTTGTTCACAGAGACACAGAACCTTCTATTTGACAAGGAGGATGTAAACTATTGCAATGCAGTACCAGATAATGCCTCAGCCTGTCTATCAGTATGCAGTGATCAGTTGTGTAAAAGGCCACACTAAAGCTCAGAAGTATTAGGGCAGGGCACAAGACATCATCGGCTATTCTTAAAAGGTCATTGGTAACTTTCAGTGGTGCTGTTTCAGTGCTACAACGTTTTCAGAAGCCAGATTGAAACCTCTCAAAAATTTCCAAGAATTTTAGATAAAAAATGTAATTATAGGTCCCTTCCACATGTATTCAGTGTCTTACCTGCTTGGGTCCGGGTGATGGCACTCTCATAGACAGGTATGCCTTCTCCAACATTATTGAAAGCCTTCAAAGTTATCACATAGTGGGAACTTGGATCTGGATGGGAGACAAAGAATAAAATAAGACCTTACCATGATAATACTAGCTCTGTCATTTTCAGTAGGGCATGTCATTTTAGGAGAGTGTATAGAGTATTGTGGCTGCATTTTAACAGGTGCATTTGACCTATACTCTAGGTTTTAACTGTGGTGGCCGAGAAGTGCAATATAGATGTAGTCATACGGTCCTATAGATGTGTTGTATAGCATGTTTTAATCTGAATTTGAATGTACATCATTAAACTCATCCGAAGAGCTCAATAAGACATGTTACATTGGACTACACTGGAAATCCCCTGAATACTTGTTATTATGCATGAAAATGTTGATTGCTTATTCTCATGTATCTACATAACAAAGACTAGCATTACATTAAAAGTCCTGTAACACACAGATGTTAACTCTTTTGGGCACTCACCTAGGTTCTCAATGCTGTAGTACCGCTGTTTGTAGTCCACTTTTATAGTCTGAGCATGTGGGCTGCCGATACCATAGCCAATAGTGTAACCTCTGACCACGATATCTTGGTTCTCTGGAGGAGTCCAACTCACTACTATGCTGTTGACCAAGGGTCGCACATGCAAGGAACTTGGGATGTCTGGAACTCTGGACTCTGAATGATCCCAAAAATAATTAGTTTGGATTTATTCACAAACCATACAATGCAAGAACTGCTTATCTAATAAAGTCTAACCAAGTGTTATCAATCTTATTTCAAGATCAAAAAATCGATTTGGTATTGTTTATCAATATATGGAATAGTTTGGTATTTGTAAAATCATCTGACTTTGTTTAAAGAGGACATAGAATGGATGAGTTGAGTATTGTGCCGTGTTCTCTGATGTTAAAATAGCATATTTTCGACTTGAATTTATATAAAAAAAACTCCATTGCAATTTTACGGCCCAATTAAAACCTTATATTTAGGATGGGTATTGAACTGGTCCTTTTGACTAAATGGCACCCTCTTTGGCAACCACAATTGAACTTCAATGGCTTTGCGATATTTGATATCACAAGTAGTTCTAGGTTTTTTTAGTGCCTATTTCTAAATTCAAGATTTTCATATGAAGGAGGGCACAACCATGCCTCATGTTCATGATCTCTCTTTGGTTATGCACAATCTCTCCTAATTCATCAAAACCAAGACAAAAATGGTTTCCATTCTATGTCTCCTTTAAGAAGAGTGATTTACTTCAAGACGTTTTATGCGGAAAACAAGGAAATTTGTCGTAAAACAAGCAAATTTGGTCATTGCAATGAGCAAATTTGTCTTGATAAGACAATAAAATGAGTCAAAGGCTTCTTTAATTAAGTCAAAATGATCCATCGAGAGAGTACTAGGTAAGTCTCTGCATACTTAAAACAATACTACATTTTTTAATCTTAATATAAGATTAATAACACTTTTTATGCAGTGTACACCCAACCCTAAACACCTTAAAGTACATCACTGTACGTATGTTTAAAAAAGGGGAACCCTCACATTCATGAAAAAACTAGTAAATTTGAACATTTTAACGGTCTGTCCTGAAATGTCTTACCATCAAGATCACTCTCAAAGGTCTCAGAGGTAACCCAGTCTGAGGCTGGACCTGACCCATTTAACGTCATAGCAGTGACTCGTACTGAATATTCAGTTCCACGCTGCAAATCTGCAATGAAAAACAATGTGTCATATCATCAATCTTTTAAAAAACCTTTACATTAATGACAATAGAGCACTTAATGACAGCTGGGCTCTAAACATTTCCTGACTGCAGATGCGGTTTATTGACGGTTTATAAAGTTCAGGCAAAGAAGGAAGTAACGTCAAGAATACCTGATCAACGTGATTGGTTAGGTTGGACCGAATTATTTCAAGTTAAAGGAGAAATCCGGCAAGTTCACATACAGTAGTTTGGTTTTACCTACTGCAGCTCGAGTTGCTATTACCAGCAGCTAAAGCAGCCAGGCAGCTACAGCACTACACTCTAGGGGCATAAAATGGAGGTCTACTGTATATAAAAACTTACCGGATACGCCTTTAACGCCATGTCTACACCAATCACCATGCCAGTGAAAGGTTTTGCAATTGTAAGTGTCCAGACTCTATTCACAAAGTGATTGAATTTGTTTTTTAACAGGCTAATACTACTATTTTCACTTTTAATCTCTTATCTTGGTCATTATAAAGGCCTTCTTTGCATGCTATGTGTTGTTCATGCAGCTTGGGACCATTTACCCACATCTGGCATTATAATAGGATGATACTTCTATATGTATTATATTAGCCTTCACATCAAGGAAGTTTTAAGTAGTCAGAAAAGTGGTGATTGAGTGACACTAAAGAGATATGCATACATTTTCATATGTATCCTCATATCTGAAAGCTGTTTAGTTACATTGGGCTGATGAACTGTTAAGCTAATAATCAAGAGTTTGTAAAACTCATCTGAAGCCTTGCATGGTAGAACTACCATGAGTCATACCTGGGCACAAATTTTAAAGCTTTCTGATGGAGAATATTATTCAGCCCATGATTCAGGAGCTACAGTATACGTTCTGCTTTCAATTTATCTGAAGTTGCTTTTTTCCCCCGGGTGACATATCACCTTTCAAAAGATTTCAACTTAGTCACTAGAAATAAGAATTAGTGACTGAAATTGCTAATAAATTGTGAAATTTACATAATATACTTCTGAATGGTTACAGTCGATTGAATGCACACAAATCACCAATAACTTACTGTCAAGGAGTTTGTGGAGCTGTGTCCCTGCAACAATTTCTGACGCCTCACTTTTTCGGGCCCCCTTTCGGTAACGGATTTTATATGCAGTAATCTCCCCATTCTGATCATCTGCAGGCGGCGGTTGCCATCGCACCATAATACTCTAGAGAAACAAAGGTCAATGTTAGCCAACTCTTTTTTGGAGCCACACCTCCTTAAAATACTACCTCCTTAAAAGAAAAGGTCTCGTCTCGGAAACGTCTTTTCTTTGTCTCCAAAGAATAGATTGACAAGAATAATTAATTGGACTATGGCTGAGACAAGAGGTCTAGAAGTCCAATTTAAATTCAACATGAGATCTCAAAATGTTGCTTTTAATCATAATCTAAAGGATTTTCTGAAGGAAGGCAAGCCTATACTGAAAGATTCATCATTTTTGTCAAGCAAATGCTACCTCCTGTGGTAACACAATTAACATGTAGCAACTTCACCACAAGCACCACAGGTAGCAGCACGATGAATGAACAGCAAAAAAGGCTAGTAGAGGTAGTGCTGGTCTTGCCCAATAAGACATAAGTAGATAAAAGACTAATTCAGAGCCAAGGACTGTATCATAGTGAATACTGAACAGAAGCATAACTTTCAAAAATGGTATCGCAATTGACAATTATAATGACAAAATGACAATCACTTTCTCAAACCTATATATATTTCATTAATATAGTGCTCAGAAGTGCAAAAGCATGAGAAATATGCCTTTTTGCATCAGAGAACATACTCATCTCTGGTAGCACACTGGCTACCACCCTACAGTACTTGAAGTTTATGTATGTGGAGGATCGTTCAGTTCTCACAACCTTACCTTTGAGTTCAGAATCTCTACAGTCACATTCTGTGGTGGGGCACTTGGTACTGTAGGCATAGGCAAAAGATGAGAATAGTTCAAAGTTCACAATAATGTGGTAACATGTTAGGGAACTTATGTTGGCCATGAACCCATGACTAATATGTCTAATGTGTTTATATAGCCCATTCAATACACAGGCAATTCGATATGCATTAATAAAGGCAGAGAGTATAGACAAAGTTGCATCACAAATAAACCACATGACAGTCTTGCGTGCAATAAAAGTGTATTGTCCACAATCATTTTTCAATTGCAGTTTACGCAATTGAATTTGCAAGAACATTCCAGGTGGTACCCTGTGTAGTCCACCTATCTACCTATTTTCTTATGTGGCGCCTGCTACTCATAAGTCAAAGCTACTTGTCACGATCAACATTGTAAGGAACAGCAGGAGGGAAACTGAAGTTCAAACCCTTTATCCACAGAAGACATACAGTACATCTAAATGGGAAAACCCGAGGGCAGTGACTAAAACACATGCAATACACACTAAGGGCCGAGGCGGACATCCCCGGTCCAGAAAGTAAAAGTCCTTCCCTATATTCTTTCTACCTGTGCACTTAGATATGTGATATCACTAATTATCTGGTCTACCTGGCTGCTAATAAGGATGAGTCGGTTTACTAAATAGCTGGATCAAATACTTGGCAGGACTTATACTTAACCAACCCACTGCATAACTGCATACTGTAGTTGCCAGAACAAGCCTCAGTAAACACTTAACCAACCCAATGCATAGATGCTAGAACAATGAACACTTAAGGCGCTAGCACACTCCTCCGTCTGCGTCACGCGCACGCGGCACTGGACATTTGACGTGCGTCATTTTAGACGCATATAAGAGGCATACTCCAATGTCTGTGTCCTGAATGCGCGCCAGCCGATCAAGATTAGCGCCGGCGCACTACGAATTAACTGTGATACTCTAGGATGTGCGACCACTGAACTAAGGAAGAGCCAGGGAAGGAGTGTTCCACACTTAAATACACAAAAGATGCAGCTGTTAGATGAGGAGAAGCACCACTAGTACTTTCTCATGTTTGCTGAAAAGTTTGATGAGTTGGTTCTTCACATCTCTCCATTTATCATCCACCAGAACAGGCACAGCACACCACGCGTTGGCTAGCATTCCAAGTTACAGCTAAACTAATGGGTTAGCTTATGGCTAATGTGTATGAGAAATCCCATAGAGATGCTAACGGTTAGCATAATCGATAAAAGTATATATTTAGAGCGAACTTCAGTCCATTTACACAACTTGGATTACATAGGAGGTCTTTGTTTACGACTGACTATTAAAATACTCAAAGACTAATGTTTTGTCATCATATAACAACGTTAGCGTGTAGGAAACGCCAGTTTAAGTGTTCTTCTGTCTCTGTTTGCTGCGTTTTAAGCGTTATTTCTGTACGTGCTCCACCTACTGGAGTGGCGTCTTTACAGCAGTTCCGTTTCACACATGCGCAGTCTACGCGTGAAAGAGACGCGCGGTCTTAAATTTTGGTCGACTCAAAGACGCGACGCATGCCGTAAAAATGACGCAATTCTCGTCACGCGCTCACCAGTGCCGCGTGCGCGCGACGCAGACGCCCGACCATACTCGGGCCTTTAACCAACCCACTGCATAGGTGTCAGAACACTAATTCCACAATAAAGACTTAACCAACCCACTGCATACTGTAGTTGCCAGAACAAGCTTCAGTAAACACTTAACCAACCCACTGCATAGATGCTAGAACAATAAACACTTAAAAGGATAGTGCAGAGTAAGAACCACCTAGGTTATTGATAACGGGGTCAAATTCGGAAGAAAAATTACCTTAATCCAAGGAGTTTTGAGTTAGACCGCTATTTGCATTAGCAACAAAATGGTTCATAGCGTGTTGCGCTTTGGTTCATGGAGCTCAATAATCAAGGTGTATTTTAATTCTCTTTGCTTTGCTGACAAACAAAATGATCCGTTTTGTCCTTATTTAGATGAGCAGAGGTAATAATAAGGATTACTGATGCTTAGTTTTGACACCATTGGGCACTAATATTGCCGCACATTAATTGTGTTAATAGTTATCATTTTGTTCTCTAAAGGTTTACCTATTAATTTGTAGATGTCTGAAATATTCTTACCAGCTGAAAATGTCTGGGCCATCACATCATCTGTTGATACCCCTGGTCCATGTTTGTTATAAGCCACCACTCGGAAGCTGTACTCTGTAAATTTTTTAAGCCCACTGAAGGTGTATGACAGACCTTTTACATCCATTTCCTGAAAGAGTAAAGCCGTACGGTATTTAAACGACAACAAAGGTATATGTGGTCACAGACAAAAGCCAGACTTACCCTTATTACAGTGGTCGTGTCGATGAAAAACACACATTTGGCAAAAAACTTAGCCTTCCAAATAAATACCCATGATGAATGTATAAAGTTATCTGAAGCATTCCTTCCAAAATATATGATCAAATGATGCAAAACATATGCTTACTTAAAGGGACACTTCACCGATTAGCATTAAGCTTTGTATCTTTAGAAAACCAGTCATGTTTTTGAATGGTCGCGCATCATTCCCTCAGTTTGCCTTGAGATGGGAGAAATACGGATTTCAATGTTGGACTTCCTGCTTTCAATGATGTAAAAATCATTTTACATCATTGAAAGCAGGAAGTCCTATTCATGAGTTTCATTGAAATCCGTATTTCTCCCATCTCAAGGCTAACTGAGGGAATGATGCACGACCATTCAAAAACATGACTGGTTTTCTAAAGATACAAAGCTTAATGCTAATCGGTGAAGTGTCCCTTTAATCCAGTGGCTATTAGAGGTTAAAAGACATAAAAAACATCCGGTCATTTCTGACCTGCTCTGTGTCTTGGCCTTTTGCAGTGTGGTAAAGCTTGTAAGTCTGAATCTCTCCATTGCCTGTGAGAGGGATGTCCCAGCTTACAGTAATTGAGGTAGGGGAGGTGGCCACGGCTTGAAGATTGGGAGCTGGTCCTGGTACCTGAACTGTAGAAGGATTATATAATTATTATAAATAATTATTAACATATCTGTTTTGCAATATCCTGGCAAAACATCTACACACTGAGGACTCCATATAAATTGTCTCGAAAAAGGTCATTAAAAATGTAAGGTCAGGAGATGAAGTTCTGGCTATTGGAGCAGAATGTTTGTGCCTCTTAACAGACTCAAAATGTCATGACAAGTGCTATGCAATATGAACAGGTTCCTTATGACAGTGTTAAACACTATAACTGCCAATAATTTCAAAACTCAATAGAACTACCAACTCAAAATTTTACCAGCCGAAATGTTTTCCTAAAAGTTAAACATGCATAGTGGTGTCTTGTAAGGATTGCAAGTCACCTGTCCTCTAGCAGAATGAAGACCCATAACTAAGGTCTAAGTACCCAAGAATGGCTAAGAAACAGTGGACTATTCTGAAATGGTGTTGAATAAACCTTATCTGCATCCTATCGAACATCTATAGAAAGAGCAAAAATATGCAGTCTACAGAAGGCCCCCCAACATGACACAGCTAGAGAAGTTTGCCAAAAGAGTAACCAAACTACCTGTTCACAGGTGCTGAAGTCTCATTAAGAGTTACAGAAAAAAATGTTTCTTTGTTTGTTGCTATTCAATAGGACAGTGAAGCGTAGATAATACATGAGTGGAGAGAAGAGAGAGATGTCCAACCTGAGATGTCAGGTTGGACTTGACCTCACTCTTCTGTTATGATGAGCGAATGTCTGAGCGAATTAGGGTTGAAGGTGAAAGTAAATATAGAGAAGACATATTGGGTGCCACTGAAACTATCTCTTTGTGTAGATTAAGAATATCAGGTGCATATAACTCCAATCCTTCACAGAAACGTTCAATGAACCACATTTAAAATCAATAGGCCAAAATCATGTATTAACAAACGTTATCAAACTTGGCATATTTAGAGTTGCAGAGTTGGAAGACGTTCTCTCTGAACCTGCTGGTCTGGGCGTCACACTAGATTACATAGCAACTAAAAAATAAAGTAGATTTTATCCAAAGCGCCTTACAGATGTCAACTGCAAGGTGTTAAATACCTGGCTCAAAAGCACAACAGTGGCAGCCATGAATTTAACACACAATTGGTGTGGCTATTGCATGCTAGCCAAGTTCCTTAGCCACTACACTAACATTTGTCTCATTGCAACATTATTCTTCAAATATATTGTACAATGAAATCAATCTTGATGCAAAGCATTGATTGATATGCCTCCACCTGCCATAACCTTTACTCTGTCTCAGATGACATTCTTTCACAGTGAACTGTGTGTGCTTACTCATGAACACAGCGTTCCAAATTATTATGCAAATCACATTTTTCTCAGATTTTCCTAAATAGTTGATGCAAAACCAGTTAGTCTAATTTTAAAGTCATCAACTGTTAGAGAATATTTCAAATTTTATTGAACAAATCTCCCAATGATAACAGTATTTCAAAAAAAAAAAAAAAAAAAACTCAAAATGCACTGTTCCAAATTATTATGCAGAGTTTCAAGACATTTTATAAGTTCGAAAAATTGTAATTTGTTGAATTTGCAGCATTGCAGAGGTGATATAAATGAAAGATGTGTTCTGTGGAGTGTTTTCAGTGGCAGGCTGGATGTTACCGTTGACTCGCGTTATCTCGGCACCAGGTTAGCACGAGATGAACGCTGCAACTCAAGGAAGGGCAGAAATTCACTGAAAATGGTCTTCACCGACCTATATCACCCCGACTAAGTTGGAAATGAGGTCCTATGTCCAAAATTCCGAACTATTCCTTTAAGACTAAATTGTTTATTAGAGGAATATGTGAAGCAATAGTTCAACCTCTGATCAACCAACTCAGAGTGCATTCATGTATCTTCAATTGGCAAGTATCATTCTATGTGGTTTCCTTTATTTACACTTCCAATTTTGTATTTTTCACAGGATTTTATGACCTCTTGGGGGATTCCTACCTTCAGGCTGTGTGGCGACAGTCAGGGCAGTGGAGCTCTCTCCCACACCATTATTATTGCGTGCAACCACCCGGAAGGTGTACTTGCAATCGGGCATGAGGTTCTGAATGGTGACCTGCATCTCTCCAGGCTGACTGGTGTTCACTATGCGTTCCCTAAAACACACAACAACTATCTATTAATATAGTCTTGATTAGTGCTTACTACTATGTAATCAAAATTAGTATAGAAATAGGTTTGAGTGTTCCTTTTTATAGAGTGACGTAGCGAATGAAATAAACCCGAGTACCTGTTCATACCCTCCTGGCTGTAGTAGACAGAGTAGGCAACTTCTTCCCCATGGGTCTCAGCTGGCTGCCTCCAGGTCAGCTTAATGAAGCGGGTGGACACGAGCGAAGCCACAAGATCACGTGGGGCTGAGGGTGTAGGTCCGTCGCTGCCACCAGAGCCTGGTGTTACATGTTCAGTAGTGGCACTGATCAGTGAGGGGGATGAGGGGGAGGGCAGGGACACATCTTGGGTGTAGCAGGAGTAATTGAGTGATGGTGTAAGAGACATTGGCACAGGCGAAGGAAAATGAGGGATGAAGGATGGGAATGAAAAGATAAGACAGAAAAAAAAGAGGAAAAAAGGAAAAGGGGGAGAGGACAGAAACAACATCGAAACAAAAGGGCTTGATGACAGAAATAAGGCACAAAAATTACTAAAAACTCATCTGAATGAACTAAATACATAAGTGACAAAAATAAATATACCGTAAAAATGACAGGATGAAAAGTCAGCCTTTGGGAAGAGGCTGTAGTATGAATACAAACATATATAACTGATTGTGTGCATGTGGGGGATGCATCATTTAAGAGAGGGACAAGCGAGATGTACAAAACATTCCTTTGAATAGACACTAAATTAGTTTAATTCTGATAATAAATATCTCAGCCGCTGTTAAGAATTCAAGATATCTTTTAGATTAGCCAACATAAGCAGCATTGGTTAAAGGGACACTTCACCGATTAGCATTAAGCTTTGTATCTTTAGAAAACCAGTCATGTTTTTGAATGGTCGTGCATCATTCCCTCAGTTTGCTTTGAGATGGGAGAAATACGGATTTCAATGTTGGACTTCCTGTTTTCAATAATGTAAAAATCATCATTTTACATAATTGAAAGCAGGAAGTCCTAATCATGGGTTTCATTGAAATCCGTATTTCTCCCATCTCAAGGCAAACTGAGGGAATGATGCATGACCATTCAAAAACATGACTCGTTTTCTAAAGATACAAAGCTTAATGCTAATCGGTGAAGTGTCCCTTTAATAACATTGGCTCAGGATGAATATGTACACAGAGACAATAAATACTGCATAAAGAACAGCATGATATGTTCGACAATAATCAATTTAAAATCAAAATTATTTGGGACACTTTGAATAGCAAACAGTGAAGGCTGCACATTTCAACTACAAGTTATGTAGTGCATCTGACTAACCCTACAGTCACACACGCTACAAGAGACAGCGACAACTCCACCAACTTGCCGTTGAGTGGGGAGGTGATTCGCGGGTGATTGACGGCTAACGATTGCTACGTGCTAGGTGGCTGACCGATAACTCGTACATACCTTCAGATATATTTTTTGGTTACAAAACCTGGCTTTTTGGATTTTAAAGTTCATATTCCTCACTAGAAGTAGCAAAATATAAGGCAACCAACCCTGAACTTACTTGTTAGTACAGAAATACTGCCTTCGATTAGTTAGCTCCGCCATCTTGGATAAAATTTTCAACTTTACTTTCAAACAAGGAACGTCACGCTGCCTTCACTCCGATTGGCAGTCGCTTTGTCGCTTCGCTCAACATTTGCATAAAATAGCCTGCTTGTCTATTTTAGCCCCGCCTTGCTCACGACAGCGGCAAGCTTGTCGCTTGTCTCTGGCAAAAGCCTACTCCCATTGAAAATGAACGGCAGCTTGTCGTCTCTTGTAGCGTGTGTGACTGCAGGGTAAGGGTTTGTTTGAATTGTTGAATATTACAATTGGCATGCTCACCAATCAGAGTTGGTCAAAGATGACTGAGTATATGCGCACCAACAACAAACATATGAATCCCAAGGAAAACACAATGAATATCTATCGCAGATGTGTCCAAAGCCCAGACCGCATGCAGATCTTTAAAATCTACCCCAAAATATACTGATAATCATGTTAACTTCTGCTAACAGGAAATGCAAAAATGTAATACAGTATTATTATCATCATCATCATCTTCTATCTTCAATAAATCTAATTTAATTACACTCAGTTTCTTCAAGCCCACTATGAGCAAATCAAAACTATGCAGACTAGACACATTAAGAACAGGCTGCTTGCTTTGTTATGCACCTAGAGCTGGATGAGAGGACCTAAAATCAATATCAAGATTATCTCACACTTTCACCTCAATGTATTATTAATGAATATGTATTTTGCATGCTTGTGCTTTTGAGGTTGTGCCACGTCACCACCTTCACTTGGTCTAATGATAGCTGTACATGGCATAAGCACGAGACTGAAAATGACAGTATTTCTTAGGCAGACAGTTCATGAACGCATACATTGGGGAGAATATTAACTGATTAAGTCTACGAGAGGTTCTAAATGCCAGATTGATATTTTCAGGTAATTGTCCTGCCCTTCTACCAAGTTTGTTAATCTTTACCTTTACCTATAGGCTAATAACACTGTAATAATCTCCAATCTCTCTTCAAAACATATTTTTGTTTCACACCAATAGTCAGCTCTAATTTCTACACAAAAGGTATATCAGGTATATGATTTCCTTGTAAATGTAATAAAAACGCTGCCAAGTTAGTAGGAGACGCTGTGGTTAATTTGCGACACTTAAAGAGACCCTATGCAACTTTCTGCAGGAGACGATCGCTCATTGTTTACATCTGGAAGTCTGAGACGAAGAACCACGCTTGCAATTTATATATTTAAATATAGCCTATACATGTATAAATATACACGCTAAAGCTGTCGGGGAAGCTCTGCAGAGAAAATGCAAGCATAAAACGAGCGAAAACGACAAACGAAACCGAAACCAGAGATGAAATCGCCAATCCTGCATAGTTCCTCTTTAAGAGAGCTTATGGGTCATCCTAAATTTTGGAATGCTTATTTAGGATTTTGGTGACTTAAGACATTTATGTATGTTTACATGGTGTTTAATACACCTTTTCTACCTGGAGTCAGGATAAGAACACCGACTGACTGAGCGGTTGTTCTGTAATGACTTTTTTCTTAAATCAGAACCAAAACATAGTTATCATGGTTACAAACAAATAAGACAGGATTTGTGAGTTAGGAAGTTTCTGTAATAAGGTCCCTGGTGTCCTTGGATGAATATCCAATAATCAATTGTTGCTTTTTTCAGGCTATGTTTGGATTCTTTGATCGATGACTTCAGTTTGCTCTTATCTCATTATTCATTGAAAATTCCTTTGCAAACTTGTCCATTTTAATTCAATTCAACAATTGCAGGAATAGACACGAGTTATACTCAAAGCTCTATACGGTAATGACTATGACATGAATAATAATAGCCATCAAAAACTGAAGCCTTAGCAAGAATCATTATATAGCTTTCGTAAAGTGTTTTGCATTATCCACATCCACATGTCAACTGACAAACAGTGCATTTTTTTACAAGCTTACCATGTTCCAGAATAATGAGTTGGGCACTGGCTTGTACATTGCCAGCATCATTCTCAGCCATACACTGGTAGAAGCCTTCATCGGATTTCACCAGTCCAAGCACCTGGAGATTGTGCTCCTTCTATGGGTTATCAGAGGAAAATGATAGCAATCAGGTTTAGTCAGTATTATTAATTTTTTGGAATCTGTCTGAGTTTTATTAATCAAACAGAAAGGTGTTTGTAAGTCTGAAGCATAAACCCTCTAGCCTGGGCCAGCCAAACTTTAGCTCCCCCTACAACATTTTCCAGCGGGGCGTTCAGTCTGGCCTTTCTCTGTTGGGGTGCTATTATGCTCTGTACAGATCTCGCCAATAAAATGGCTTAACACAATGGTGGACAGATGAGCAACAGCGCTGCTCATCGCGGAGTGTCGCGCTTTACCCCATGATGAAGAGCCAGCTGAGAATAAACAAAGAGAAGTTGCTGTTCACAGCAGCATTAGTGAGGCTGACTTTTTTTTCTTTTGATGAGGAGGAAGACGCAACGTCCTTTAGCGCAGACGCTGAGGTACTTGAGTAGGCTATATGAGGTCAGGCTCAGAGTTAGAAGTCCTAAACCAATTCCCCCGAGAGCTGTGTTCATGGAGACAACACTGCCACACCATCCAGTGCACCGGTAGGTAGCCTACCGTTCATTTACCCCCAGAAGAAACAGACTCTCAGATAAATGTTTCGAAAGACTGCTCCTGATGAGATATAATCACGCATTTTGTGCTGATGTGGAATAGGTTGCCTGCCTCCCATGCTAGCTCAAGCCTGCCTGTGCCTGATATCCTTTTCTATCTGCCAAACGGTGAAAGGCCAGGATATTCAGTGAACATAGCATTTTAATTATGAGGCCAGTCCTGCATTATGTTGTTCTTAATGTTATTGTGTTAGTGTAACGCGTTACTTTGTACACCCAACACTGGCTGCCATAGACCCTCATGGTGGAAGCATAATAACACAGAATACAGTACGTAGAAACAAAATGGGTGCCTATGCATTATTGGGGGTCAAGTTTCCCTGTTTGTCCCCCAATAATGAGAAAAGATAGAAACACAATGGGGCTTCGCTGCTGGGGCCCCCACTAGGACTTACAATTACTTTGAAGTAATCACTGGGGATGACCGTATCTCCATTCTTGACCCATTTGACAGTTGGTGCAGGTGAGCCTGTTACTTCACACTCAAAGATGATATCCATTGATTCATGGGCATAGGTGTTCGCTGGCTTTTTCAGGAACTGGGGAGGAACTGAAAAAAGTGAGAGAGAGGTTTGGCTATGTTAAAAGGTTGAATACTTCCCATGAACTGTTTTTTTAAAAAGTGTGTAAATTAAAGTTGCTTTACATAAGTAATTTATTACAAGAAATCATAAAATGACCATAATATGCCATCAGAGATTAACCCTATGAGCCCTAAGCTGTTTTAAGGGCATTTTCACTACCTCTAGTTAGAAGCATTTATCCTGGTCATTTTAAGTGCCATTCACACATGCTACATATAGTTTTTTTCAGCACAGTCTAGGCCAGCGTTTCTCAAACTGTGGGGCGCAGAGACATACCAGGTGGGGCGCGAGCTGACGTGAAAAACCGGAGATGTCTTTTTAATCTGTAGCCTGTGCCTTCCTTTATTGATAATTACGAGAATGCACCTCAATCTCACAAAACAAACACAAACAAGGTAATCTAGACTCTTGTAGGCCTATCATTGACCAGATGAAGATGTTAGTCTGTCCTAGAACCATAGTCCGAAAAAAATTATTGACGTCGGAATTTTAATTGCAGCGGAAACAAAAAAGACCGTTCATGTTCGAGACGAGCGCAGTGAAATTGAAGGATATCTTGGCTATCTGTCCGACGACACAATTGCTGTTCTGCGATCTCGAAGAACAACTGCTTGACAAACGCAAACACTCATGTTTTGCTTTGCATAAGTGGACAAGGCCACCGACAGTTACAAAGTTATTGCTTATGTCCGCTTTGTTAACTTGACAGCGGCCGAAGATATTCTATTCTGCGAGTATGCCACTGCAGATGAACTACTCAACATTGATCTCAACAATTAGTCTACCTGGCAGAACAGGACATCAAATGGGAAAACTGTGAGGGACTTTGCTCGGTTGGCGCACAGACGATAGCAGGTAAAGAAATGCTGTCGTCGTGATAAAGAGGGTAGTGCCCGATGCGCAACAGACGGACTGTTTCATTCAGGGAGGCGCTCGCGTCGAGGCTTGACCTGAATAAGATTTTGAACGAGGTTGTGAGAGTGTTGAACTTCATTTATAACACAATGGTAGCATATAGTTTGCCCTTTTGCTGTATTTTTGGAAATCAGCTTTTTTTGAAGCAAGGATTGACACCTTGTCAATGACAAAAACTGACGTTATTGATTTAGATTTTTATTTTCTCTATTTTTGAACTGATATTTATCTTTAGTAGCCTAACTGTTATTTGTTAGGCCTACTGATGTATAGGCTATTTAGCAAGTGACGTTATAAATGTGACAATTTTGAGCTTGACCTATACTTTCTATAGAGCGATGATGGACAGGTGGGGCTCGAGAAAGCCCCCTTGATCAAAGTGGGGAATGAAAGAAAAAGTTTGAGAACCACTGGTCTAGGCTATCCAGATCTATCTGCCACAATATCATGTATAAATACTTGCATTGATTTGATTTAGATTTTTAAATAATACAAATTTGAAAAGCGTACTATACAAATTCTTACATTTTGACGTGTATCTCACCACAGCAAGCTCACATCTCGACAAAACATACATGGTTATGTAGGCCTGACTGTCCTGAACACGGCAATATAAGAACCATGGTGGAGGTATACTTTGGGGCTGAGCAATTTACAGAAATATGTGGTGTGTGCCTTCCAGAAATAAATGGCAATTTTTATTTAGTGATGAAAAAATGACTTTTTGGCACTTTTTGCACTCCATATTTGTGACACTAGCTGATCTGACATGACTTGTTTGCGGTAGCACACATGACGTGCACAGATGATGATTCTCTATAATATTTGTTTTACTGCATTGCAATGAACAAAGTAAAGGCAAAAAGTGTTTATTTGTCAAACAAATTTGGATGCAATATGAGTCTTGAATTGGATACCATACAGGAGTTTGCTGGGATCTCAAAACCGTGTTATGAACGTGACTTGTCATAGAGAAACACATGATAACATTGGATTATGAACATAGGCTATTATGCCACACAAAAACACGAGGTAAGTGGAGCTAAATGAAGTTATTATTTTGCTGTCACTTCGTCTGTTTTATGGCCTAGAAGGTTGCATTTGGCATCTGTGGATAGCTCTAACTCTCCTCTTTCATCTGACATGCGTGCCATATCTTTTTGATCGCGGTTTCACGAGGAAATCAAACGAGAGTAAAGGTAGCCAAAGCTATATGACATTATTATTTGTTTGTAACTTCGTCTGATTTTATCATACGACATGATCGATGTATTTGGTATCAATGCAAAGCTCTGCTTCTCCTCTTTCATTTGATATGCGTGTCATGTCTGTGCGATGCGTGGTCCGCGAGTAATTCAAGCGAGAGTTCTGGATGCGCCGGTGAACGCAGAGCAATATAGACTGTAAATATGATATACTTTGATTTAACCTCATCATTTTGTTTTATTTTCATACTTGATCGTACAGACAAGTGTCTAGTATCGTTGGAAAGCCCGGTTCTGCTCTTTCCTGCAATATAAGTTTCATCTCGCTGTGACTTATAATAGCGGAGCAATGTAACAAAGAAAATGTGTGCGTTTTTTGACGCACTTTGCGTCCGTCGGGCTCATAGGGTTAAAGGAATAGTTCGGAATTTTGGACATAGGACCTTATTTCCAACTTAGTCGGGGTGATATAGGTCGGTGAAGACCATTTTCAGTGAATTTCTGCCCTTCCTTGAGTTGCAGCGTTCATCTCGTGCTAACCTAGGTGCTGAGATAACATCCAGCCTGCCACTGAAAACACTCCACAGAACACCCGAAACAAATAAATGAAAACGTCAGACTATCAATGCACATGCCTGTGTTGATAGAACAATGTTAGAAATAAAACTAACCTTGCATCGCATTGCAATAGCCTACTTTGTTCCCTGTATGGCAGTGGCGGATTGATATTGAGAAACTAGTCCCTCAAAATGTAATAAATCATTGAGTTGCAAGGTTAGTTTTACTTCTAAAATTAATCTATCAACACGGACACGTATATCGATAGTCTGACGTTTTAATTGACTTGTCTCGGGTGTGCGGTGGAGTGAGTAAGACTGTTGTTGATGTCAGACTGATGTTACCGTAGAAATGCTTTAGCTAAGAAACAGCGTTAGCAAAGGGGGACGCTGCAACTGAAGGAAGGGGTTATCCGCGATAAAAACGGTCTCCACCGACCTTTATCACCTCGGTAAAGTTGGAAATTAGGTCCTATGTCCAAAATTCCGAACTATTCCTTTAAGGAATACTGGCTTCACGGACACCAAAAGTACAAACTTTAACGCAGCAAGTAGCATTTCGACCTTCAGGTTACCAGAATTGCCTACTTAACTAGCTGTAATTGTGGAGGCAAGCAAGGAAATTCCTCATGGTTTTCCCATCTGGCCTATCATCAGTGGACTTGTTTTGGAGATCTCGAGTTTAGCTTTGATTAACTATGTATTCAGCTAACACTAACAAGTGGTGTATTAAAGTCCATGTGTGCTAGTTTGCAAACAGTAGGCCATAACTTTGCTAACAGAGCAGTGGGCTCTTGTTTTCAGGGCGACAGTTTGCTTTAAGTAGCCGTTCTATTCATCAGGTCCCTTTCCACAGGTGTATTAATCAAGCACCGTGCAGTCTGCTAATCAAGGTGCTTTATTTTATTCACCTGTGGAAAGGGACCTGGTGAAATCCATGAATAAACATGTGGCTAACAGTGGCCACGTTTACATGATGTTTTTTAATTCTGAATTAGTTTATTCAGAATGAAATAGTTCGGAATTAAAATATTCTCCTTCGAGTTTACATGGAACATAGGTTAATTCCGCTTTATTGTATTCCGCTGAACGTCTGGGGGTCAGGAAGGGTTCCGATTGGACAGATGGCGCATGAACGTAGACTAATTAAGGTCTACAAGAAGAAAACAATCTTTAGCTGGCTAGCGGCTTTTTTGTCATCTCGGGTTAACGTTACAGCATGGACAATAACAGAATGAAAACGGTTGTCGCAGTAATTCTGATAATAGGCCTACTATTTAATCAGCAGCTCGAGAATATTGTCAAGCTTCACGTTTGCTAGCTGAGGAGGAGAAGATTGTCGGAGAAGAGGGGAAGAAGACGGAGCCGAATTAGCAATGAAACGAGCATGCGCTTCTTCTTCCTCCTCGTGCGAGCATGCGCCAAACAAACGGAATAAACTTTGAATCGGAATAAAGGTTTACATGATCAAGTAGTGAGTTAATTCCGCTTTAACATCGGAATAAACCAACCACTTAAATCGGAATTAAGTTTGATTCCGAATAATCATTTTCAAGCAGAATAAGCGTTTACATGGTCTCTTTTAAAGCGGAACTAACTTTTAGTCCGAATTAACTTGGTTTTATTCGGAATTAAAGCTCTCATGTAAACACAGCAATTGACAGTTAGAAACTAGAAAAGCACTCAGAGCGTGCAGACCTCCGCCTGCATTGTTCTCCCTAGGTTGTCATACATATGAACCTAAACTATTCAGATCGCCACCACGTGGCCATACCATGCCATTACACCACTAAGATAAATACATAAACGCCTCCGGAATCCCGACGGAATTACGGATCACTCCCAATGTAATCGTTTCTTCCTTGGGTCATGTCTGACCTTCCCAGAAAATTCTATCGAAATCCGTCCATTACTTTTTGAGGTATCTTGCTAACAAACAGACAGAGAGACAGACAAACGCCGGTCCCTGATGAAAACATATACCTCCTTGGCGGAGGTAAACAATCATACAAGCTGGATGCCATACCACATATAAATACCGTACAACATGAAGTCACGATATTCCCTGAGACAGATACCATTGAAATCCTCATGACATATTGAGGGACCAAGCAAGATATTGTACCTTGAATTTTCAGCTCAACCTGAGCCTCTATGGAGTCATTCAAATTGTCTGCAAGGCAGCTGAATGTCCCAGCATCCTCTTCAGTTAGGTTGAGAACACGCAGACTTCCCCCACCAACAATTTCAAAACGTTCCTCACTGTGAACAATGAATGACAAGTCATTAGAAAAAAATAAAAGAAAATTGTCAGAAAAGAACTGTGTTCAAAATCATTCTACCTTGCAACTAAAAATATCACCTTATGGTAAGTTGTAAAGCAAAGTCATGGTTTAGAGCACAATTGTGTACATGATATTGGCATACCATTGAAAGGTAATAATTCTATATCAAATACAATTACGCTAATAAAGCGCACTCAAAAGTCCTCCCGAAAAGACTTTCTAGAAGGAGGATGAACTTTTGAGACACAGTGTAGGTGACCATAAATGCAAAGTATAAAAACTGCTTGAAACATAGAAAAAAATATCCTGCACTTCCAACACATGATGTAATGCCTTAAAGGAACACTTCACCGTTTTTTTCATATTAAACTATGTTATTCCCTTCATTAAGACAAGTTGATACATACCTCTCACGTTTCAATGCGTGCACTCACTGGCTCTGGCGCGCGGCGCAACTTTGATAGCACTTAGCTAGCCCAATGCATTCATTAGGATCCAAACAGAGATGAAGTTAAAAGTGACCAAACACCTCCATGTTTTCCCTATTAAAATACTGTTACACAAGTAGTCACACAACCAAGGTCACGATCATGGTGCGACAAAATGAAACGTGGTGCATTTCTAAGCAGGCAAAAGGGATAACTATATTGTGTGGCGGAATAACATTGGGAGCACTCCGACTGCGCAGAAATATCCTCACTCCAAAGTGAAACTGAAAGTGCAAGAGTGAGGATATTACTGCGCCACACAATATAGTTATCCCTCTTACCTGCTTACAAATGCACAACGTTTTATTTTGTCTCACCATACTTGGTCGTGTGACTACTCGTGTAACTGTATTTCAATAGGGAAAACATGGAGGTGTTTGGTCGCTTCTAACTTCATCTCTGTTTGGATCCTAATGAATGCATTGGGCTAGCTAAGTGCTATCGAAGTTGCGCCGCGCACCAGAGCCACTGAGTGCACGCATTGAAACGTGAGGTATGCATCAACTCGTCTTAGTTAAGGGAATAACATAGTTAAATATGAAAAAACGGTGAAGTGTTCCTTCAAACACAGCTAAAAAATACCATTATATTCCATAGATTCAATATGAAAATATTCATGCATTTTTAATATTCTGCATATATTACACAAATTGATCAAAAACATCTACATACCTCTCCTCAATGAGCTGGCCATTAAACATCCATCTAACATAGGGAGCAGGATAGCCTGTCACCACACAGGGCATAAGTACACTGTCCCCTAGCACTCTGGACATGGCTGAGGGCGTCTTCAAAAATTCAAGCTTTCTCCGATCTGCGGTTTCTGAAAGACGAGCAGGATAGATGTACATGACTGATAGCAGGGCTCCAGACTAGACCAATTTTTTTTTTTTTTTTAGATTTCACATGAATAATAATGAGGTCTAATGAAGTCTGTCAGTGTAGACCAATACTGGCACTTCCTGAATTGCAACACATCCCTGCCCAAAAGCTTAGACTGAATAGAAACCAACATGGCTGCATTGACATAGAGAGAAACTAATAAGTTAGCTAATAAGTAATCAGTAAAAGTTCTGCCACATTTTGGTTCCAACCATTCACTTAATCAGCTGATTCTAATTAGCGAATTTCTTAAGTCAAGTAGATCAGCTAATCAGTGAAAACACGTGTGTTAAGCGCACAGGTAGGATCTATATATGGCAAGACTACTTTCTGAAGCCGGACTTTTACATCTCTGCTTTGAGTAAACATAAATAAAAGGAGCAAGATAAGGTTAGTGTGAGTTACAGTATATGCAAGTAGGATTTAAGAAGGCCTGTCCTCAGTGGAAAAGCAGCAAAACTAGCAGTAGGTATCCTTTAAGATTAACGTGACACGAGATACTGAATGGAGATTAAAAGAGAAGCTAGGGAAATGCTGCCGACCAAATCAGAGTAGTTAGAAGCATGAAAGATTTCAAGACTTCAAAAAAGTCTTGAAGAAACGTTACAAGATTTTCTTTAGCATGATGGTAAGGATGTCACCTATTTGAAGTTAAATACTAGTTAGATGTATCGATAGAGAAAGTTGGGACCCCAGGATTTTCAGAATGTTTGGAACATAGTAGCATGATTTGGCATCAGGTTCATAAAGCAAGGACAGAAGGAGAGATCCTTCTAGCTAACTATCTCTATTAGCTCACGTTTCATATCGGTCACTCATGTAGCGCTCACCAAAATCTTAAAAATGAAAATTGCAAGACACTTATCTCTTGCAATGATCCTAGAAAGATTTTCTTTAACTTGTTTGTTTGAACATTTATTCTATCTAATGACGTAAGAAATACATGATGAATTACATCCACATATCCTTATGGTGTCAGCAAACAGTCAGACATTACAGTACATATTTGAGAAACAAAAAAAATGCAGTGTGTATTACCAGATATGACTTTAAGCTCCGCTTCTTCACTGTTTTTCATTGCACCCACTGTATCAACCACACAGCGATAAAGTCCTGCATCAGCATCAGAGGCATTGCTGACAACCAGTGCCCCACTGGGCAGTTGAAAGACCCTCTGATCTAGCAATAAGGGCTGCCGGTTGAGCTCCCAGCGGGAAAAAGCCACAAGGTCCTGATTAATGTCGCATAAGAATACATGGTTATCACCATGTTTCACAAGGCCTGCTTCAGGCTGACTGGAGAACCTAGGTATACCTGAGGAAAAAATATGGAGATAAGAATAGGAATAATAAGGGAAGAATAGATCCACTTAAGAGTTTGATTATCTGAAAATATCAAACGGTCACAAAATAATACATACATGAAAATACAATTATGGTAATTTATTAAATTCTAATTAAATGCTAATTATACTACGTCTGGCGTACACAATTAAAAAACAAACACACACAGGAAAACAGACAGGCAGACAGAGTTTCTAGCATAACTAGTACAGTGCCCATACAAACCATGCTCATTCCTGTAGAAAACATGTAGCCCAGCGACATGCCCACAGGTTCTTTAAAAATACGATGACCAAGCATTCAGTAATACTCTTAAGTATTATTTAAGCGCATCACGCCCAGCTATGCTGTGCTGGGTGCGTCTCCCTGGCTTGGCCTTGTGTGGGTAATATGGCGGCAGTGTCTACTGCTGTTGTCTGCGTCACCTTAGGGTGGAGCTGTTGCAGAGGGCTGTGCCGGGCTAATTGGTGCGCTGATGGGAGGGTGCTTAAGTCACTGCCTTCCGGTCCGCTCATTCTCTCTCTAACTGCTGCTCTGGCCTGACGACGAGAGGCTGGCTGCGATTGACGTTGCTTTCCCGTTTACCTTTTTTGCTTTACGATTATATATACCGATATGCACAACACTTTTGGTTAGCTTCCCACTTACTGACATTTTGCAACTGATTCGTTAATAAACCATCATTAATACTTTAAACTTTAAACCAACGTTAATACTTTAAACATTACGTCAGCTCTACTTTGAGCCAAATGGTCCAGACAAAGCGTTAGGTTTGACAACATTTTTCATAGATGAAAATGGGACATAACATTAACAGCCGTTTTGACATCAGGGTAAAGCTTTGATTAGCCTAGTTCAAAAGCTTGCCAACAAAGACGGAAAAAAAAAATTGTGGAATGACCAATTATCATTAATTTGCAGAATTTGCTCATAACAGTTTCTGTTTTAAGTTACGTCACCCTCAGTCACTCTCTTCTTAAGCGGATAGAATCCCATCTCAGAATGGTCAGGGATAGAATTGTTGCTTCAACGGTCCTCACTGCTGACTTGTGAATTATGTGGGTGAATGCTGTCTTTATAGGGCAGCAAAACTTGGGGAAAATATATTTTCTGGCAGATATTGCAATTGAATTCAAAAATCATTTTGCAAATCAAAATGTCACAGTTTGGTTCAATATTCTAAATGGCTCCCCCTAGAGTTGGAGAGTATTTGTAATTTACCTTGCTGTTAATACAAAAAACATAAAAAGATCAGGGCTCCAGCACATCTGTGGATTAAGGCACACGGTCAACCTAATGTAAATAAGATTGACAAAGATGCTTATTGTTCCAATGTAAGACAGCATTGTGCATAATATGCTTGTCCCCCATCTCTATGGCACTTCACTTTGCCCTGTCCCACCTTGACGATAACAACACCTATGTGAAAATGCTGTTCATTGACTTCGGTTCAGCATTCAACACAATCATCCCCTCCAAACTGGTTACCAAACTCAGTGAACTGAGCATTAATACCTACCTCTGTAACAGGATTCTGGACCTCCCAACCAACAAACCTCTGTCTGTTGGGATAGATAGTCACTCCTCCTCAACCATCACCCTGAACACTGGCGTACCACAGTGATGTGTGCTGAGCCCTCTCCTTTACTGTACGTTCACATCGCCACTGACTTGAGCTTCCAAAGATACAGGAAGTCCTTCATGTTCAAAGGAAGCCGGTATCTCTCAGCTGCAAGCAGCGGCAAATCCATCGGTGTTGCATTTTGGACATCTTGAGCAACTTCAGCGTCAAGCAGAGAGTTTAAATTGGCTCAACTTTATGGTAATGAGCTATGACGCGGTTCAGCGGCAAACAATCAGCAACGAACATGATCGAACACAGAATGCTGCCACGTCAGAGTGGCCAAAACGTCTAAAGCTTCCCACGGTGTCCTTGGCAGGGCGTTCAGAGCTTCTTGGAAGCTCAAGTCGGCGGCGGTGTGTACGTACAGTTACTCCCTCTTCACCTGCAACTGCACACCTGTACATGGGTCTAACACCATTGTCAAGTTCTCAACTAAGACCTAATTGTGGACTTCAGGAAGTCTAAAGCGGGCACACACACCAATTCTCATCAACGGGACAGAGGTGGAGCGTTTCTATGTGTCCACATCTCTGAGGATCGCTCTTGGACTCTCAACACCTCTACCCTGATCAAGAAGGCTCACCAGCATCTCTTGCTCCTGAGGAGACTAAAGAAGATCCACCTGTTTTTTTCATATCCTGGTGAACATCTACCGCTGCACTATCGAGAGCATCCTCACCAACTGTATCACAGTTCTGTGTGGCAAGAGCTCTGCCTCCGACCGGAGAGCGCTGCAAAGAGTGGTGAAAACTGCCCAACACATCACCGATTCCTCACTCCCTCTATCGAGGCTATCCAGAGCAAGCGAAGATGGATCTTTGATGATGCTTGCGTACGGGGCACTGTTCACATATTTTTACCATTTGAAGCTTCCTAGTTAATCTTTTTAAAAATTAGCTTAGAAAACAGCTACAGATGGTTGCCTCCCATTTTTTTTAATATAATAAAAAGGGATATTTTTTATTCCTCTTTTTAGTCAACTTCAGCATGGGGGTCTAAAGCTTATGCACACCACTGTATCAGTATCACAACAATAACAGAGTGTTGGCTACCACTGCAAATATAATGGAATTTGGTGACAATTAATACTATACATAAAATAATTTAAAAAATAAATTAAATAATGAATGTCGCATACAAATGAGTAATAACATGTTTTCTTACCTGCCACGCTGAGCCGTGCTGTCTTGCTACTTATAGTGCCCATGTTCTGGATGGATGCCACACATTGGTAAACACCCTCATCAGGTTTATTGTGTTTTGAATGCACCACTGACGAGATGAACAGTGAGCCATCATCCAGGAGTTGCCGTCGCTCATCTGCCTGCAGACTCAAGAAGCTACCATCTTTCTTCCACTCTACTCGAGCAGCTACTGGGCTGTCCACTGAGCAGTTTAGTATGGCCGGTCCACCTCGTACCACAAGTATGTCCACTGGTTCCACAGAGAAGCCAAATGGAATGAATTGAGGCACTGTTGACTCTGAAAAACAGAAAAGTCCACTCAAACAGCATGACTAAAAAGTCTAAAAATTATGTACGAATTACAAAAGCAGTAAAACATCAAATAATATCAATATAGGCTTCACTGGGTTCTAAGATCACAAAAATGTCCTGGACAGAACTTGAAATGAAGGGTTCCTGGGCCATTCCGTATTAAATCAGATAAGGTTGATGCTGCATTGTCTTAGATTTTATTCAAACCTTGCTGTTAATGAGTTCAAAACCCAAGACCTGTAAAACACAATCCCTGGCAAAAACTATGGAAAGTAGTTTTATTATTTAGAAAAGAAAGGCAAGACAATTCATTGATGTGCCTCAAAAGTATTTTTCTGTAACAGATGAAATATGGCTCCAAAAATGTATTTTTAGATATGTAGAGGGATAACAATATTGGATCACTCAATCCTAAGGAAATTATTATGGAATCACAAAGATGAAACATCATAATTAGTACTTGCACCTCTTCTAGCTTTTATTACCGCTTGAACCCTCTGAGGCATAGACTTCACTAATGACTGGTTTTAAACAGCTTGTCAACAGTTTGTAAAACAGCAGTTGACAGATCAGCTTTACAGGATGATGCCTTTTCTTCAGTGTGCAGAATATATTCTCAATGGGATTGAGGTCCAGACTGTTTACTGGCCATGTCATTAACTTGATAGGTCTTTCTTTAAGAAACTTTTTTTTTTGTCTCTATCGCAGGATACATTGTCATCCTGGAAAATTACTTCCTCATCATCAAAATTCCTTTTGATTGATGGAATGACCGAAGAGTCCAAGATTGTAATATAATGTACACTTGTGCATTTGCACTATGACTGCCATCCTTTGGCATCCTTTTGATTGGGTGATAGGCTGCACTTTGTTTATTTCCAATTTATTTTTCGTAGCCTGGGTTGCCTAGGAGACTAAGTTGTTTTATAGTGTACTGATGGGATGGGCCGGCAGCTAGCAGTCTTGAGGATATGATTGCGAATGTGAAATCAGTGACTGCACTATGGTAAAAATTAAGCATTAATCTACAAAGAGGCAAAAGGTAGCAGGATAAACATGATATTTTTGATTGATTACATAAAATAAAAAGAGCTGTCACGATATAGAAAAAAATGCATTACGCCAGACTCCCTTGGGAAGGTTGACCTCAGAGATTGAAGACTAGAGTAATCCAAAATGACCGAGATCATCTTTGTAACGTCTATACAAAGTGTAGCCAATAGATATTGAACAGTTAAAGTGTTCCCACAGCACCTTTAAGGGTGCATTTCTTAGAGAACAACAATATTTTGTATTGTTTGTGCCTCCTTCATAATGATTCTCCAATAAAAACGTATTTGACAAAGAAACAAAATAAAAATCACCAACAGAGCCACTCTAAAAGTGGTGTCTTGTGTCCTGATTTAGTCAGGATTGGCCCATTGAGACTGAGCGTCTCTTCTGCCAGGGAGTCCTGGTCAAAATGGCAGCCAAACAAATAGTTCCAGACACATACACATTAACACATTTCCATAAAACACAGTAGCAGCTAAGAGTTTTGTGAAATACCTCTAAAAGCAATGACATTCCTCAGTGCACACAGTATTAATTTCTCTCTTAAAAGTCTCCAATGAAGGCAAAGAATCCATACTCCATGTATTCTGCAACTCATTCCACAGATGTCTTGTATGTGATTACTATCAATGACTGCGTTTACATGGACATTAATATTCCGATATTAACCTGGTTAAGACCATATTCAGAATAAGATACTCCCATGTAAACATCATTTTCCGATTGCCTTAACCGGAATAAGGTCATTTTCGGAATAAGCATAACCGGAATGAAATAGGTGGAGTATTCCGATCATATTCTGGTTATTTAGGTGCATTCTAGACATGTAAACACCTTATTCGGAATAATGACGTTCTATTGGAATATTCACGGTATTTCGCGACAATTAAACACAGCATTGTGGCAAATAACAACAAACTGTTTGACGGCCCATGGTATTTTTCTATCGCGACAGTAAAAGAAACGAAAAAGAACTTCTGGCGGCAAACTTTTCAAAATTATTTATAAGCGGAACCTCAGAAAAGATGTTGAGAATGAAGAAGAAGGTAGGCTACACTTTGAAGCGAGGAAGAAACACGTTAGACAGCATAGTAGCGACATACAGTAGGCTATGTGGCAGCATAGCTAGTGATAAAGTTACTATGGAAACACTCAGGGAAAGAACAAAACTTTCATTAATCAGAGTATGCTGCGTGTCATGTAAACGGGAATATGAACGGAGTATTCTTTTAATAACTCATGTAAACACCTTATTCTGAATATTGTCAATATTCAGAATAAGGTCCATATTCGGAATATTAATGTCCATGTAAACACAGTCAATGTTCTCTTGCTTTTGCATGTTTATATTTTATCATATTCTAACTTCTCAAGTCCATAGGCTTCTTACATCACATTTTCATAGGGAATAGTTAGATCAATAAAGTATGTAATGACCAGATACTGAGACCAGAACATTGTGGTCACAACAATACTGGAACTTCCAATTGCCTTCCAAAATTCACCAGTAGTCCCAATCACACACTTTGCTCCACCTTCCTGTATTGTTAGTGTTTGTCTAATGGCCACTTTTCTGTGCCTTCACACAAAAGAAATTCTACAGTCCCTGTTACTATGCGGCAAAGAGTTAACTTGAACTCTCTTGTTCTCAAGCAAACCCAGTTGTCTCCAGGTGTAGCGACCCTGGTTCAAAACAGTTTTACAACCTGAAAAAAGTATACTTTAAAGAGCCATGACCCATTCATAGCTTACAGGTTCCATCTATACCAACCCATTAACTGAGGTTCTGTGAGTTGTAAGATCATCATCAAGTGGGTCCTACTAGGGCTGCACGATTATCACAACAGGCGACAAGCCGATAACGTTAACATTCAGGTTTACCGCAGCTGTGGCATGGTAGGCCTACTTCAACGTTAGACCAAAGATCCTTCATTACTGACAGTTGAGCACTGACGTAACAATTAATATTTGCCGCCAAAGCGTCTCAACGTTAACTCTATGGGAGTTTTAAACTCTTTTATCATAAATATCTCAAAAAGTATGAAGTTCATTTTTTACTTATATTCATTTCATCCTCATCGACTATGGCACTTCTGCTTGGTGGGTGTGCCTAATCCCTCCTTCATGTGCACTGGGCATGCTCACCAATCAGGGGTGGCACAAATCACAGAATGGAATATTCAACCGAGTCAATTCATTGACATTCAAAAATCATATTACGAATCGCAAGATTCACAACATTTGTCAGATCATGCAGCCCTGGCTCCAACATTGAAATTAATGCAGCGATGTGGCCCAATGTTGTCTCCAGCTGATCATCCTCTTCTCAACATCATGCTTTCATGCCAGCTCATTCACTGCTCTTGTTTTGCCTGAGACACTGCTGTTGATGGTCTATACTGCTCTTTTTCACAAACAAAGCCAGTTACCATCTGTCTCTTCTCCTGTGCTGTAGCCTTACCCCATGCTTTCCTTTGGCACCCAGACCAAACCCTGCTCTTCCACTCTGCACCTGCCCAACAATATCCCTATGGTGCAGTGTGCCTTGAGCATGCTTAACAGCTTACTGTGGATACCACTTCTTCCGCTTTCATTGATGGGGCACTGTTCTTGATGACTGGATCCTTAGATGGTGACAGTCATCTCTCGACTGGTCTTAGTACATTTGAACCCTATCATCAAGCTCGTCATTGGTAACACAAAATTCCCTTTATGCTACCACAGAACAACATAGCTGTCCTAGCATTAACAAATATCTCAAAGTTACAAACAGCATTTTCAGAAAGTCTTTCAACTTGGCTGACAGCCAACAGGTACATGGTCATGTCATCAAATAGGCCTGGATGGGAGCAAAGATGGCCCAAGTTCTTATGGGACCCTAAGCAGACACTGGGGCGTCCAGACCACCTTAGCAGCAACAATAATATGAAATAAGCATTGTTGAGATTAATATCTCGTTCACTTGATATAAACACAGATATTTGTGCATTTACTTAGACTACATGGGTTTCCTAACAGGTCGGGATGATGAAAACAACTGTTTTGTTTGTCCCACCAGACACGTACAGAAATATAGACCTTGTAAACAAGCATGCAATATGGAAGTGACAAAATTATTTACTGAATAAGCATGAAGCTGAACCTTTAAATGAAAAACCTTCACAAACACTTTCGCAAAAAAAAATCAACCACTAATGAAGTTTACTTTTGACAATCACAAATCGTTCATCACCTGTCTGTGATAAAAGGACACAACAGGAAAATATTTGGCTGATTTGGAGGTTAACATGCTCTATGTTTTGTCATAATGATGCCTATGTATCTTTGCACTTAGACAAAACGGGAAATGTTTCATTCTTCCCCCGTTTCAACTCAGGTCAGCATTGACCAGCATTGTAGTTTAAGATATTATTACCAAAAATTCAAACAATTTAAGATTTTTATGGGACAAACACATGATATGATGTTCTAGGTGAGTTGGTTTGGAATGAGAACAGCCTTCAAATGGAAGTAAATCCTAAATGGTTTGTTGGACTGGAAATGGAACCATTTCAGCAAATCACTGAGGGAGGAAAAAAATCTACAAATAGTTGTTCCATTTTCCTTTAACAAAACACTGACACAGGATGTCAGATGGTAGGGAATCAAATGCTGTTAGAAAAGATAGCCTGCAAATGTTAGGTGTAACAGGATGGGAGGACTGGGTTTTCCAAGTTCAAAAATAGTGAAGTTCGCACCACTTTAAATTATTTGTGACTTCCGTTTTCCATTCGGCATCCAAATGTTTCCAGCCAAATGCAACAGGCAGGCCTATCTTAAAGGCCTAGCGGGGGGGCTGGCTCATATTTATGCAACACAGTTTCATTTCTGACCTAATTTGCAGCCACACTGGTAGCCAATGTCTAACAGTATAAATAGATGATTGTTAATTTCACACAAAGAAAGCAAAGATTGTCTTGATGTCTTAAAAATAAAGACACCACTGCACATTTTTCTCATCCTGCGTTTTCTCAACCTCATCATGTCATCCTACGGTTGCTGAGTGACATTCTAAGGAGTTGACAGTCAGATTTCCAGTGGTCTCTTCATTTCTAATATATGACTGTCAACTAGAAATCAAATGTCATATTGTATGTCACTGTAGAGCACTGAACTTTCACTAACAAGTTTTATTACCAAGGCCACACGTCTGTAGAGAGATTTTGGCAAATGACAATGTATTCATTTCAGAAATTGTATCAAGCAGATGGCAGTAGGTCCATTATTGCAAACAGGGTATGGGATGCTGCTGCAGGTCAGCAGCAGAACCACATGCTCAATCATTGCCATGCTTTCTGAGGCAAAGGGAAGGGGGCATGTTTTGCTTGCAGTGATGCCAAGCTCTTGGCAAATAAATACATTCTGCCCATCTGCCAACAGTCAAACCCGAAAAGGCAGGAGATGCTAGATACAACACACAAACGTCCCCTTTCCCACTTAAAGACCCACATATTTCCTTACACAGGCGAGAGTTTGTATTTAAACTTGTACTTTATAGAGGAGCAACCAGCCTGGTCATGAAACTAGAATAATAAAAGCAGGCAATGGACAGAATCACATGCAGCTTTGTCTACCACTGAAATAGATGAAAGTCTTTTGTCACCAGCGCACCTCCATACCCTTTCCATACAGACTTATGCATCTCCTCTACATCAAACCTTTACCTTAACTGTCCTAAGTAAAGAGGACATTTTAATGGCTATAATATTTTCTAGATATGGACACAAACAAACACCTAAGTCTTAAATATTTAATTCCAGTTGGGACACACTTAAACTAAAATGTCTTGATTGTTGATCGGCTGCATCTAGGGCTATGCAATCATAATACAATTATGATTTTTACCTCGATTTCCACTCCCAACCATCACAAAAGAAAAACATTATTATGAACCATTGCTGCAGTGACAGCTAAAGCAGAGAGCCAAGGAAAGTTGCTAACAAAAAGAAAGGTGACTGAGGCAGAAAACAAGAGACGTAGGCCTAGGCTACAAACATGTTCAAGCACATTCACACAGAGTTAAGTTTCCATTCTGATGCAGCCAAGTAGGTACTACCTTCCCAGGTTTCAGGTTAAAACATCATTAGGAGACTCAACATTCACAGCTGACCTAATAAATGAATTTGTTTACATTTTATACCTTATAAATACAAATGGTCAGTCTGCAAATCTGTTCTTGAAAAAAATACTTTGTGCCACTAAGGCATTGAGTCTTTCACAAAAAAAAAACATGTGAAAAATTAGTGGGATTCTGAAAACAAGGACCGAGAGACCAGTAGGTTAACCAAATACAATATGCACATCAATTGCATTGCTTCATAAGTCCATATCATAATTGTGAAGTTCTTCAATACACAAAAAAGTCTATGTTGTGTTCGGTCATCTATGGTAACTTCTGAAGAAAGATAATGGAGCTCATAATACCTTGAAGTTGAAAGTGGAAAGTCTACTCCAACATGTTCAATGAGGAGACATTTGACACCGCAGCAAGAGACACATCAAAGTATGCGGCTACACACAGGTCTGTTACTAATTTACTTGAAACTAGATGCGGCCTTACTCCCTTAAATAGCTTGGTACAGAAATAAATTTACAAGCTGACTAGAGTTTGGCGGAACCCATGTCTGTGATGAGGGCTACACAGAGCAGCATGGGTTAAATGAGGAAAGTTAAAGTTTATCAATACACCACTGTTTGGTCTGTTGGACAGCTTCCCATGTAGGATGGTTTAGACTCCGCTACATTCTGCATTTAACACAAATACTACTGAATGAAACTAAGCTGCAATTCTGTATCCTCTGTTTTTGAGTGTTTTTGAGTATTTTGCCACCCCAAGAGGCCCTTTTCAATCCTTAATGAAGTTCTGTAAGGAACAAGGAAGGTTTTAGACTACAATGTAGGGATAAAGTGTGGGTAAAAGCAAGCAGAGATTACCATTATTAGAGGGGCTATTTGCACTGATGCCATCTCACCCCTCCTCCATTCTGGGCCCTTTAAGCCCCACTGTTGTTCCACTGGGATGCCCAGGAATGCCACACACTCACTCATTCTGCCCCTCTCTAGTTCCCCATAACAGTCTTTGTTTTCATTTGATGTTCCCATTTCAGCTTAGCTCAGTGCAAAAAGTAGCCTACACAAGCTCTAGATGCACTGTAGGATTCACAGAGGTAAATGAAAAATATAGATTTAATAAATGGTAGTACAATATCAGATTGTAAGAATGCAACATGCACAAAGTATGCATGCATGTCTCTGTTACATTACAGATAAATGACTGTCAGATCTTTTGCCACACATAATGCTCCATGACTGGCTTCATTTTAACAATTTTAACAAGCCTAGTAATGCAATCAGATTTAAGTTAAGATATCTGATACCATCTGACCCTACGTCTGCTTCCTCTTTAGGTACTGAAGTTCATGAGTATTATCTAGCTTGCTTAAGAACATATGGATTGAGTGTTGCTACTGGATTATTTCATGTAATTAGCACTACTGTCCCAGAGATTAACATTACAGATTAGATCATATGTTTGGGTTTGTCTCTCAGTCTGGATTAGCACTTGCTATCATCTCCTTGTGTGTCAGCTCTCTCATTAGGTAAGAGTGATTAATAATTAGTGTACAATTGGCAGCACCTGGACAATTGGAAAACAATCTTAGCCAAGTTAACGCCAGATCAATCCATCCCATGCATGGAAAGTTCTTGACCTGGCTTGTTTATGTATTATTAACATTACTAGTGTGTGCATGGACCTGGTTGGGTGTTGCATCTTGTGAATCAGCACATTACCATAAACAAGGATTTATACATGTGTTAAAATTGCTATTATCGGGCTAACAAGATCCAGTGTCGTAGTGAACATGTAAGGAGCAGGATATAAAAAGATGCCGAGAAAACACAGCTAATGCATCACCGGAAATAAGTTAGCCATCTTTCCGTGCATAGAGTGGATTCTGGTATTGGTCTGGACCCAATCAGTTCATTTTAGATGTCCAAAGTTCATTTTCGACTTCCTAAAGTCTTTAAATAGTCCAGAACTCAACTAACCTGTAATGAGGTCAATTTTAACTGAGAACTGATTAATGTTAGATATCTGAATAATACTGGAGTAATTAGCCCTTTTCACGTGATGTCAGACGAAGCGTTGCTGGGTATCCTCCGGCATGTCCAGCCGCCAAATACTACAGAAGAAGAAGAAGAAGAAGTATTCATGGGTTTCATCAGGTCCCTTTCCACAGGTGTATTAATCAAGCACCATGCAGTCTGCATTGATAATCAAGGTGCTTGATTGTATACACCTGTGGAAAGGGACCTGATGAAACCCATGAATACTTCTTCTTCTTCTTCTGTAGTATTTGGCGGCTGAACATGCCGGAGGATACCCAGCAACGCTTCGTCTGACATCACGTGAAAAGGGCTAATTATGCCAAGCAATTTAGTCTTATGATGCAAGCATGCATGTTGAAATGACCAGTTTGCTTTTTGCCAGTTATGCACAATACAAAATATTACTAACATGGTTAGAGATACACTGTGCTTACCCTAATAACTGCAAGGAAAATATCTGTTTGTACCACTTAGGGCTTTGACTCCGAACTTCGTTATTCGAATATAATTCGAATTTTTGAAAAATATATGATATTCGAACGAATTTTAGGCAGCTCTTAATATTCGAACCTGTTATGAGCATTATTTTTTGGTACATGTGTTTGCATGCAAACTTTGTTTTCAGATTCAGCGGCTTTCTCACATCTGTCGTGAATCAAGAGCTCATTAGCAAGGCTATTAGGCTTACTCATCTGGGCTCCTGTAGGTGATGTTAGCGAGTGGTTTGACTAGCCTATTCAGTTTCCCCACGTGTGTGTAAGTTTCAAGGTAAGCTAGTAACTTCCTCATTGGGACAGGCCCTTTTAAGTCTTGGAGTTGGAAGACATTGGTATTGAGATGGTCAATCAACTTGAATGCAAGAGTTTTAATCTGTGCAGCATGCTAATCATGCTAACCGGATAATTTAGCTTGTTGTCTTCTATGCGTCATTGCTTTCACGATTGTGAAGGTTTAGGATGCATGTCCAGGGACGGGTGTCCATTGAGCGCGCACGAGGGAGGACGAGAGAAAGCGGGCCATGGAGAATGAGTTTAGGCTACTTAGGCTATACTGTTTGGTAAAGTTGTATGCATAGTGCCTCCACCTGAACAGCGTTATGTCGGTGCAATCAAGCTTCCAGGGATCTTGTTTTCATGGAGACAGACGCGGTCTGCACGGAGTGGAGGGGCTGTGAACGTGTGTGTGTGTGTGTATGTTTCTGAGAGAGAGAGAGAGAGACACAGACGCATGAGTGACAGAGAGACGGAGGGAGAGCAGGAAAAGGAAATTCAGCTTAATGAATGCTGTGTTTTTCCAATAGCATAAAAATAATGGTAAAAATATTATTAACAAATATTCGAATACATTCGAAGTTTGATATTAATAACCAAACGAACTTCGAATATGATTTTTGGCCAAAAGTCAAAGCCCTAGTACCACTTACAGTTTGTAATGTCTATTGCCAGTTTACAGAAACCAAAAGTGTATTACAGTAATTTCCCGCATATAAGCCGCATTGTGTATAAGCCGCAGGATAGTGTTTTATGCAAGTTAAAAGAAACAAAACCATATTAACACCATATTAACTGCCCCCCTGTATTAACCTCATAGCTGAAGAAATTTTGCAAAATCAATGTATAAGCCGCGGCTAATAGTCAGGAAATTACGGTATTTATTAATAGACTGGAAGGAAGCCTCTGGTCACTTTCAGACAGGAAGAGACTAGCAGCAATAGGCCATGAAATGTTAATGAAATTCAGTGACTTGAAGCCTATTACAGGTGAAATATCCATTGGCAATCGTTGGTAAACTTGTATGTGCCTACATCCACAGCATTCCGCTTCCATTTTAAAACACCTTTTCACTTTGAATATGTTCTCTATCCACACAGTGGGTTTGCAATTTCAGAATCGCACGTCTGCACAGGACATCTGAAGCGTGGATCACACGTTCATTGAATCATTTGCATATATAACCATGACCATGAACGTAATTCAAAATGCAGATTTCAACTGCACTACAGATATACAGCTAAAGACAGAAGCTTGTATTTCATTCTCCATGTTACATTCACAGCTGGCAGGATAGTATGTAACTCAAAGTGAGTCGTAAAAGCTTGAGAAGCATCAAACTGACAAGGTCCAGGTCCAAGGAGCAGATGTTTGCGGATTTGCTGTCCACATGTAAACACAAAGCAACCATTTTCAAATGAATAGAATGGATACTAGTGCAATAACAATGCATCACTTTGTACAATGCATCGACTAAGTAACAAACAGCCTGGGGTCATAATTATGTCCGACCTTCCCTGAAAATCTCATCGAAATCCTTATCGAGTTATGTTGCTAACAGACAGACAGACAAACAAACAGACAGACAAACAAACAAACGCCGGTCCCCGATGAAAACATATACCTCCTTGGCGGAGGTAAACAATGGAAAAACATTTGAATATGGGATAAAGTTATACACCTGTGAAACAATTTCACTTAAAAATATAGCTGCAAGCAGCAGTGTGGGTGCCTTAGCAGTGCACTAACAGGAATGGTGTTGCCATGGCGAACAAGTACTCACAGCAAGGTGATGGCAATTGGATAAAGAATGGCTGAGCCTGAGATATAAGCTCATCTACTTTATTACAGCGCCCCTAGAGGCCAAATGTCAGCAATCACCGTTCACGTTTTCACAATCAAGTACCGATTCCCTGTACCAAGTTTGGCTTTAGTACATCAAAGCGTTACTGAGATACAGTCAAATTCCTGTTGCGTCATAACAATCAAGTACCAAGTCTGTGTACCAAGTTGGACTTCATACATCAAAGTGTTGCTAAGATACAAGCTTATTTCCTGTATTGCAGCGCCCCCTTTAGGGGTTGAAGAATTCGGGATGGTCCAAGGATTCAGACACTACCTCAATTGTGAAAGTCACAATCACATGTCTACACATGTCCAACACTGAACTGGTGGAGGTGCTAGAACGCTCAATGTATGCATAGAAATTGCCGTACGTGATTGGGACAGTGTCCTGACTAATGGTGTCGAGCTTTGTGATGTTCACTCAAAGCGTCAACGAGATGTTAGTCCCCTTCCTGTTTGGCGGCTTTGTCATGATATTTGATTGGCCGTCTCGGACAAACAAAGATGAAATTGAAAAATCGTAACATGGAATCGTTTGTGCGGCTCAGTCTAAAGATCATCTCCGCCAAGTTCTGTGAAAATCGAATGAAATTTGTTACTGCTGAAACTTTTCATAGAGTTTGGAGTAAATCCACTATGGCGTGGGTCCAATATGGCAGAAAGTGACGTAATGGGGTCACTGAACTCGGGTCGGTGCAGTTTTTTTTTTAAAGAATCTTAAGAATGTATTTACATAGCCTAATATTTTAAGTCAAGATGTATAATAACACAATTAAACAGATCATTTAATTTAAATAGGTGCACTGTCCAATGTCAGCAGTGTGGCAGCATTTCATTTAATTTTCATCACAAAAACGAAACAAACCATGATGTCTATGTTCGTATTTTACAGCCGTTAACCTACACAGCATGATGTAGTCGCTACACCATTGACTGTTAGCAATGCAATTAATGGTGCAATAGAATAGTGCATCTGGTAACAGCTGCACTTTGCTCTCTTAGTGTATGAGTCTCGCAAATCTGTCTATGGTACAAGCTGTATATTTTTATGTCAACTGGGCGTCACAGTGTAAGGGAGCCTTCACGATTTATAAACCTTGACGTTTCACACCACGGTAAATAGTAAAATCGGTTGACACGGACATCCCTAGTTAGCAGTTGTTACCAGATATAGCAATGCCAGTTTGTTTAATTCCATATTGTTTCCATAAGCCTTAGTGGCATGCACTATCTAGAGGGAAAGTCAACAACAAATGAACTTGAACTTAGCCAAAAAAGACAAGTCAAGAATACATTTTAATGCATTAAACTGTATAATAAACTGTATCATTTTTGTTAATCAATTGTTTTTGGATGTGTATTCATTTTTGGAATTATGTTGAGGATTCAGAAACTGTTTACTACACATTTCCTGGGTCACCATTTAGCTTATATTGTTATACATCTTGCAATTTATATAACCAAGTTAGCAGTTGAGAGTGTGATACCGAACACTAAAAAAAATTATGCCGCATAATATGAAATTATACTTAGACGTTTTCCTATTGTTACACAAGATATGTTGTGATAATGCACAGCCCACCCTTGCTCCAGTTTTCTTGGGTCCCGAAAGCCATGGCCCAGATGAAGAACAGGTCCATCCATAATCACAATTACATAGGCCAGACATAAGCCTGTCGAGGCAATTACTCCCATGTAAAGAAGAGAGAGAAAACTGCAAAGCCCTTTTCCCACTGCAGTCACATAAGTAGCAGCAGAACAAAAATACTTCTCAACTTCTCTTGGATCCCTGTGGTGTTCTGATGAGTAGGGGCTACAAGGATAATGCTGCTGAGACATGGCATATAGAAGGCCACATTTAGATGATTAGGCGGGGATGGGAGACCAGTGCTGTTGTGGGTCTCAACAGTTTCCATGGTAACTGTCTAATGTTATTGGACTACAGTAATACAGAGAAGCCCCCAAAATGTAGCCAACATCACAATAATTTTAAACATTATCAAGCCTTGCTTTTTCTTTGCGTCACATCACCTCCATACAAGTGGAAGAAGGATGCAAAAACTGTGTCGTTATAGCCTCAAAAAATTGTGATGCATAAAATAATAATACAAAAATGTACTAGAATTGACTATGTGCCATGGAAGCATCTCCTGTTATATTCTGTTCCTTTCATATTCAAGCATACACTGGATATCTTGTATATGCCCACCAGAACAATTCTTTATGCAACTTTGCGTGTGCCGCATAAATTCTTCAACATCGTGGAATGCATGCACCAGGTGCAACACCCAAGCGCGACCGCCCCACCGGAGATAGAAAGCTGACTGAGAGCCTTCCGTGGTATCTAGATAACTTGGATAACGAACCATATAGTAGGTAGCATCACAGTATTGGGTATTACAAATGCTAAAGTTAAAGAGTACATGCAGGAGTAGTTCTATCTAACCCACCTGAAATCCCATTAAGAAAAAAAACCAATCCAACCAATCATCAACATTTTTACCCTGATGAGTGGCCAAGCATACCTCCTACTGTATGTATTACAGAATCCAAATAGTTAAATCACCTGTATGGCTAGGCGAAAAACTGAGTGGAGAACAGTGACATTTAACCAGTTTTCTCCAATAAAGGTAGCCTATATTTATTAGCAAATTAACTCCTCGAATGATTTATTGTAGCCCAATACTTGTCCCTTACAAAAAGCCTGTAGTAGTGTATAATTCTACTGTGAGGGTCTGTAACATCATACCATTACCGTATTCAATTAGCGGCCCATAGGATTTTACCTGCGGCCTGCCTGTAAACTGCCTTCAAATCTGACTTTCATGACTATGCTATAACAAATAAAATAAAACAACAGCAGTGATTGGCTACTTTTGCAGTCAATGTCGCGCAGATAGGGTGCGTTCATAAATTCAGACCAGCACTCTGAAAAAAGAATAAGGCACGGGGGTAAAAAGTTTCAGTGTGCTCGGAGTGGAAATAAGATCAATTTGCTCGGCGTGCACAAACAAATCCTTTTGCGCCAATTATACCACCTAGCGAGATGCAAGTATCTGTCCGGAAAACAGCTGAAACTCGTAATTCAGATTCGAGCACTTGTATTAATTGACTTGTAGTCGTGCAAGAAAATGCTCAATGATCACAGCAATATATAGAATTTTATTAATGAGAAAATATTTCACAGATGCACAACTTCTGATGCATTAGTTCATATTTGGGTTTACAAATGCACAAATGTTGTGCATGTTCTCAGATTATGAAACACGGATGTGCGAATGTGTTTTGCCCCAACCGTTACAGTGCATTTGGGGTGAAAGTGTTGAAGGCACTTGAAAGTTGTGATGCACAGGATAGGATTAGTGAACCCGTAGCGCCTATTTTGTGTTAACAAGGTATAAAAAAAAATATGTACAACTTCAAATTTATAGTTACACATTTGTGACGCATGAGAAATCTGCAGTTAAATGCTCTCGCGACTTTTGCGCCAAATATACGTTCATACTCACCCAGCAGCACAGAGCCAGGACCAGAGAGAGAGGATTAGCAGAGTGTTGACAGCACTGATCACGGGTTAAGGTACAAGATGTTAGCTATTCAATAGGCTAAACATAGTCTTACACCAAAGCTTTAGGCAAATGTAATTTCGATCAGCTACAGACAACAAGTGGCAGACAGAGCATGATGTCACTTAAAGGCCTAGGCCAGGCTATCAGAGATCACATCAGAGAAGTCACATCATTGCAAATTTCAAACGATGCATCATTCCTAGTGGTGGGGGAAAAAATCGATTCTGTTCAGTATCGCAATATTTTGTGCATGCAATTATATCAATACTAGTAGCTCAAAGTATCGCAATATTTAATAATAGAATTTAATTATCTATTTTACTTTTATTTGAGTCCCCAAGGGGAATTTCAAGATATTACACTCACAAGGTGGCGCTTGTTGTGGCGGTTTATTGTGCATTCAACGGCAATTTCAAATAAAAATGGCTTCACAATCACAACCTGTTATAGACGACCCTCCATCACATTGAAAGTGTGGGTGTACTTCGGTTTTCAACAAAAAGCCAATAGTAAGGACCTTGATATGCACCACGCCATGACAGAGTGAGTTGAACAGTGTTATTTTCCTTATTTTTTGTAATGCCTTTGAATAATATGAGACATGAATAGCAATATATCGCAGAATCGAATCGCAATACTTGTTGTATCGCAATATGTTTAGAATCGCAATAATATCGAATTTTGGCCCAAATATCGCAATAGTATCGAATTGTCATTCTTTTGCCAATTCCCACCCCTCATTCCTCAAAATGGTTAGTACTCAGTATCAGGAAGTTATTCTATCGGGCTTGGGATTGTGACGTGAAAACTAGTTTGTTATGGATTCCTATGGATTTACTCCCACCTGTTAGTATGTTCCTTCCTGTTACTTAGTTTTTGCCTTCTTGGTCGTATGTTGCAGTGTAGTGGGGTGTAACAGCGCAATCCACGATCGTAAGAGGAAAAGAATTGCTAATACTATACATTTTCTGCTTCTTGTCCTCTGCATCCGAATGAATGGGTTATTACGTTCGGTGGGCTACCAACATGGTGGCAATATTCCTAGAATGCAACGCGTGTGCCCGAGCCCTATAAGCTTAACAGTAAACATATAGCCTTAACTCTAAACATCTGTTAGGCTTACATCATTCTGATCTATTGAAATGCCACATGCAGCCATGCCCAAATTTTGCTTACTCCACATTAATTATAGGCTAATACATTATAATATTCATATTACACCCCGGTTTTATCCCCCCCATTATCCTATTTTTAAAGCAGGCATACTGCGGGCATGTAATTGGGCTACGGGTTTTCTACAGGAATGGCATGTTTGAACGGGCATTGCACTAGTTTAGAAGAAATTCCAGGGTCTTTTTTTAGACCCAGTTCATCTCTGTATGTAGGCTATAACAACTTCAAAATAGATTGTGTATCACAGGGATGCCCAAATTCTTCCCGGTCAAGGGCCAAACATGAATCAGGGTGTAAGTTGTGGACCATTAGATCGAAATGTATTGCACATTTGTGATATATTAACATTCTATAAAAGATAGACCAGGGCCTATTTTTTAAGAAATAAAAATCACTACTCTGTACAGTGCTCGTCACTTGCTCAAACACATGATCGCTGTCAGTACACTGTACAAGAATTGACAAAACCCAATACTATTTCAACCTCTATGATAATTATTTCACAAAGTCAAGAAAGGACCTGCCCACCTTGATAGGGTTTTTTGCAGGAGCAGCTTTTTAAAGGTTCAATGTTGCGCTTTTTCCTACCTCTTATAATATTGAATCTCTATGATAATAACTTTATCATTGTTCCAATACAACGCCACAACAAAAAGGGTCAAATTGCTGGCAATGGATATAGTGTGTCCTTAGGTGCATGTTGTATTTACATGAGGCAAAATTAAAAAGACTTGCAATAATATCAAACATGTCTTGTATGTTGTACTCAAGACTGTGAAAAAGACGGACTTGGACTTAAAAGTCAAACCGCTACGATTGCCACCTTGGTAGATGAGTGTTCCCCCCTGCAGTAGGCTACAACTCCCGTGAATTCATTCTGACTTTGGACATTTAGTTGCTGGCTGTTAAATCACTTGACAATCAATCATAGGGTGTACACACAGCCACCGACTTGAGCTTCCAAGAAGCTCTGGACGTCCTGCAAAGGACGCCGTGGGAATCTTTGGACGCTTTGGCCGCTCTGACATGACAGCATTGCATGTGGGTCAATCCATGCCAAACGTACAAATGTCCCCACTCGAACGTCACAGATTTGGCTGAAAAAAATCAAGGTTGTTCACACACTTCTTAATAGGTGTAGTCCCAAGTATGAGCTCTCTACTCCCAATAGTTTTGTCACAAAACATGTTTTAGCAACTACTCCACCCCCTGCATTTTTAAGCAGTGCTTTCTGAAGAGCCATTTTCAAATAGCTAATACTATAAAAGTGTTTAAGCTAGCTCATTCAAACTTCCCATGCTTAAAATAGGCTACCATGTCTTGAGGAATTTGGATTTCCAAGGGTGTTGCTTGGGTATATCATAGTATTTGTGGTGCTTGAATTTGCTTGAAATTTTTACTCTATGCTTTGTGGCAGCATCTTTGAAGGCCTGTGGAAAGTTTCATGTTTAAGCTAGAACCTTGAGATTGAATACAGACCTTCCCATGTATACTCTGTATATTGTGTTAAAAAACTGTCCTTAAGTAGTGAACAGTGTGGAAGATATTGAAGCTTGAAAATTGATGAAAACGTTTTTGTGGCATTTTTGACATCCTATTGCAAAAAAATGACAGCATCTACCAACATGAAACATTTTTTGGGGAAAGATTAGATGTTTATTATTAACATATCAAAAAATTGTGATGGTGTTCTGCCTCATTTTCTCACAATGATTTTTTGAAAATGTAGTATTTTTGGACACGCCCAGCATTCAATGGCCTATGGAAGCATATTTAAATGCAAAACAAATCTATGACACAAAGATTACACTGCACAAAATACTTTATTTGAACCCCTGTGCAGGCCAGTTTAGTTCATCTACACCAAACTCTGTCGTCCATGTCTGTATGGATCTTGCTTGGTGCACTAGTACACAGTCATGTTGGAACAAAAAGTGTCCATCCCCGAGCTGAGCTTGGTCTCTTACAGTAGTTCCAGTGAAAGGAACTCTGAATGCTTCAGCATTAACCAAGATATTTTGGACAATTCCAACTTTGTTGAACAGTTTGGGGATGGCCACTTTCTGTTTCAACATTGTGATATTTGGGTATTATTATATTTGATGAGAAACCACGGAGACTGCTTTCAGCATGACCATCACTTTACTGTGTCATTACGAACTCATGTAATTCACTTGTTACACACTACATATTAGACTCAGGTACAGAACCAAAGAGGGCGCCACCAACAGGCAAGGAGTATTACAACTACAATACATCACAAACATGACTGTGTAGGGGTGTAAATATTAATCGATTTGCATCGATGCATCGATTTTACAGCCGACGATTCAATGCATCGATACGTCCGCAAGATAATCGATTAATGTATTTATTTTAGTATTTTTCCGTCTGTTTATTTTCAGCATATGCTCCTATGCGTAGCCTACCTGCTCCTAATCTGCGGGTAGCGCTATCCTCATTATTGTCTTCTACTTTATAGCCTAGTAGGGGTTTAAAATTGGCACCCTCTGCCAACTGCCAAATGCGAGTGAAAATCTGCATTGGGAGTAGAATTAAAAGGTCATTCGCAATTGGCGGGTTGTTGACATACATGCTTCACTGTAAACGTTCAGCACCGCATCAAAGCGTTTATAGGCTGCGAATTTTGTCATCATCGCATAAGTTGGTGGACTACGTTTTGCATTTAGTGACCCTCACTGTTAGGCCTACCATAGCTTCACTGATGCACACGTTTTTTCCCTGTGGAAAACAGCTGATGGATTCGTCAGATCAAGTGAGCACGCAAACAGTGACGTTGGTCATTCATTATTATACGCAATGACATTTGGCCAATGCATTAGAGACCTTTTAGTTATTCGTTTTACAAGTTAGGCTACGTGTTCTGAACATTTCTGTGTTCTGAGTAGCAGGTGTTATTTAATAACAGTTATTAGGACGAAGTGGAATTGGAGAAACGAGTGTCCAAACGAATCAATTTAAAGTTTTGGGGAAACGTTTATCCCGTTAGTTGAACATGCTTCAGATTATGATTTGTGTTCGTTTCCCATACTGTCTTGGTTGAGCATGTTCCTCAGATTCAAAAAGTCCTCCAGTTGTGGACTGATTTATTTTGAACAGTGACAACTATATCATAGCCTGTACCGCTACGACACGGCCAGGAAATCTTTCCAACTTCAGAACGTTTTCGCAAGTTCACGTCCTTAAAGTGACAGACACCTATTTAATCTCACATTGCCAATACAGTGAAGGCTGCCTATGACTTAAATTACCTAAAGTTAAACGTTTAGCTAATTAATCTTCTAATATTGATTACACACAAAATGCATATGCAATAGCAGATATATTGGGCCTACAATTTGTATTAGGTTATCTCACAGTCAGCAGGTAGCCTACTGTATGTCACAGCGTGTGGAGGAAGAAACTGCACTAAAAGGCTGGTAGAAAGATCATTTGGCCCTGTTTATACTGTAACATACACATCATGTGAATAGAATAGGCTACTGTTTCTGTATTCTCAATAAAAGGCAAATTATTTCTATTTTTCTAGATTTTTTAAACTTAATAGATATCATGTAAAAATCGGATCGAATCGAATCGAATCGTATCGGTTGGAATTCTAAATAATCGAAAAGAATCGAATCGCTGACCTAGGAAATCGATATCGAATCGAATCGGCATGAAGGCTCCGATTTACACCCCTATGTACCAGTGCACCAAGCAAGGTACATACAGACATAGATGACAGAGTTTGGTGTAGATGAACTTGACTGGCCTGCACAGTCCTGACCTCAACCCAAAAGAACCCCTTTGGGATGAATTAAAGCGGAGACTGAGAGCCAGTCTCCTCGTCCAACATCAGTGTGTGACTTCACAAATGCGCTTCTGAAAGAATGGTCAAAAATGCCCATAAACACACTCCTGAACCTTGTGGAAAGCCTTCCCAGAATTGTTGAAGCTGTTATAGTTGCAAAGGGTGCACCAATGTCATATTAAACCTTATGGATTAAGAATAGGATGTGACTGAAGTTCATGTGGGGGTCAAGGCAGGTGACCCAATACCTTTGGCAATATAGTGTATGTACTTCAGGAGAATGACCTCAAAGCAGCTACATCTTTTATGAAGGAGTTCAAATAAAGTATTTTGTGCAGTGTAAGCTTTGCATTTAAATACTCTTCCATAGGCCATTGAATGCTGGGCGTGTCCAAAAATACCACATTTTCAAAAAATCATTGTGAGAAAATGGGGCAGAACACCATCACAATTTTTTTCCTTACATTACCTCTTCTTTTTAAAAACACCAATTTGACTTGTCTTATGCGAATCTTTCTTTTTCATTTTCCACCCTTAACATGGACAAAATGCACCATTGAGATCAATATGTTTTGTCCCCACCCGGCAATTTCAGTGTTTCAGTGATTTTAGTGGCACCTAGTGGTTACTCTATGCAAAACAAATCTCTCAATAGATCTCTATGGTGCATTTTGCCCTTGTTCAGGGTGGGAAATGAAAAAGAAAGATTTGCATAAGACAAGTCAAATTGGTGTTTTTAAAAAGAAGAGGTAATGCAGATTAACGAAAAATATATTAAAAAAATCTTTGTATATTCCCACAAGGTGTTAGGGTGCTCTGAATATGAGATCCAAATTTATTTTTCAAACTTGTGAGGTCTGCTGTTCAGTCCCTGATGGATTTTCTTTTCTCTTCATTGCTTTTTCGGAGAGTGTTTCTACTTATCTCAATAAGAAAAAAACCCCAAGAGTCTATGTTGAGTAACAATGTGTCTTCTGAAGGCCTAAACAGAACACAGCCAAAAACTCCAATAAAATGTTGATCAACTTTGAGGGACTGCTATGACCATGCAGGATCATCCAGACTACTCGTAATGATTTTACTGCATACTATTCCTATTTATGCACCAGCCTGCAAAATTTGAGCCTCCTACGGATTCTAGTTCTTGAGCAATGAGCTTGTGAACTTTGACAAAAAAAAGAGGTAGAAGAAATTTGACACCCCCCTCCCCCTGTAAAACTGGCTGTTACTTGAAAAGTATTGATCTTAGCACAAAAACATTTTACAGAGTGTCTCCTGGGTAACATAGGCACACATGGTATTTTTTTCAGATTTTTTTGAGACGCAAGTGCGTGGGCTCTGGTTGATTTGGCGTGGAATGACCCACAACATAAAATCATTGTGTGGTGGTCAGTGTTGATATTGTGGTGGGCCGCCACAAATAAGTCAATGTATGGGAAACCCTGTAGGGGGACACTTGCGAGTCCCTGGGCCCGGGGTCAAGTTTTTTTCCCTGAGTAATGACTGACACTAGTCTGGTTTTCACCATACTAAACTCAACCTTTTAAGATTGAACATTAGTCTGGGGAAGATGCGCTTTGATTCTACTGCAAAAGAGGCGTGATCAATGTGCATCGTTCAAATGACTCCGTACGCAATTGCCACGACCGGGGATAGTTGGTAAATTAAACTTTTAGCCTACCAAAGCCGGTCGGTAGAATCGCAAACACGTCCTTCTGCTGTATGAACTGTTCCAGGGCAAGTTTTTGTTCTGTTTTCAAAGAAGCCATTAACATCTTCCAAAACAGAAGCGACAGCGGCTGCTGCTTTCGTTCCATTGCTGCTTAAGTTTCGTTATCGTCACGTCACCGGCCAATAGCATCCCAGGACTAGAGTATGGACGTTTCTGATTGGAGCCAAAGATTCTGGCAGTAAGCAGAGGATTTTGATCTGCTGGTGTCCAGCCTGAGCTGCCGAGCGAAATTCTAATTTCCCGGAAGTTCAGGCAGGGTTCACCCAGCCTAGACTGACACTGGATGTGTGTGCCAAATTTCAAGACTTTTCGCCCATGGGAACCATCTCAAAAAATGCAAAGCACAGCAGGATATGAACTATAATAATAATAATCCTATCGCACCATTTGGTGCTTGGGCCCTAATAACTATATAAGGTGATGAACTGAGTTGCAAAGGCTTTCTAATCACTGTAGGCTACTCGTCAAATGAAGACATTTATGTTTAGCCTACTTCAAGAAAATGCAGCGCATGGCCATCGTCACATAAAATCAGCACAACAAATCAGGGATGGGAACATGGACTTAAGTCATCTCTTTTCAGATGGTTGCGCAAGACACACTGAAGTGCTGCAGTGCAAAATGATTTTGGGGTCACCAGCAGATACAAACTGATCTGCTTCGGGGACGCGGATAAGGTGGTCTATGTGGACAGGAAGGCACATCGTAACAAAAGTGTGTTAGATACAAACAAATCTGACATTGTGTGGACCTTAGTTCACCATCAAAATCACTTTGAAATGTTATAGCCTTGCTATAAAACGTGCATGATGCCTTTAAGCACCAAATCGGATCCTCATTTTAATGTGATTTTGTAACATTATTTAAGAATTCTAGAACTAGGCATACTGCCGACTTGAGAAAGGCAAACAGGGTTTTGCCTTGTAGAGATGCTTTACTTAATAAAAACCCTCAGAAATAAGAAGCTGTAACTCTCCTGTCCTGATATGTCTAACTTCTAATCAATGTTTCGCAATTAAAGAAATTAAAGAAATTAAATTTAAAGAAAGTTGCATAGCTGGAAAAGTGCTTAACTGGGACGAGTTAAGTTCTGTAAGGGTACACAATGCGCAAGCTGGCTTCTTTGGTAGACCAAGGAAGGATTTAACTTGTACTAAACAATGCAAAGGATGACTAAGAATGTCATTAGCTTAGCTCTTCACGTTGAAATGGAACTGTATTTTTGCCTAGCTGATCTATTGATCTAAATCTGTTGATGCCAACAAAACCCAAGGGTTATCTATGCAAGCTACATTTCAATCTCCTTTTCTCCCTCATTAAAGAAAGGCTGTGGTGCAAAGTGGGAGAGTAAATGTAAGTAAACAGAATCCTCATTACTTTTAAATAACCCCATTAATTAATTGGTCCACATTAAATAATGATTCCCATGCCTTTGATGAAAGCTTGAGTTTTTGCTTTGAAACGCTATTTCAGCTTTTTATATTTCTTGGTTTATCCTCAGCTATTCACCATTTTAGCAGAAAGAAAGCAAATCCCTGCATCAAGGCCAGATTTTAGAACAATAGCCTTATAACTAGGCCTAATCACATAGTGCAGTAGGCAAGTAGCGCTCATAAATATGCCCCAAATTTCTACATCCATGAGCTGCAGGCCAGAGCGAGCCTTGAGACAACTGTGTCAAGCGCATACGCTTAATGTCCATCAGCTTTGTATCCACCAGCATCCTGACGTAAAAAAAATATTTAACACCCCACAATCAGACTAGCTTATGTTTTAGTGTGGTGAGACTTCCAAAATATTGTAAAAAACTGTCTCTATATCATCCAGTGGGCTGATCAGCACTTAATGGGTTAAGCGCTAGAACAGGCATGTAGCGTTTCCATCCCTGAGCTATGCTCACACTACAGCAGGCTTCCAGCTGTGCTTTGGGTATGAAGCTGAAGACTGAAGGGAAGTGCAAATCGTGAGGCTGGGAGGGAGACAGATGCAATGGCTCTGGATTATAGATTGCAGTAGCCTAATAGGCCTGATATAGACTGTGTTTGTGTCCCGCAGACGCAGGGCATGACGAGAAGCCAATCAATAATTGGATCAATCAAAATCAAATTACTGATACAAAATACCAGAGTTCAAATTGACATTTCTGTCAGTGCAGTTGATCCCAAATATGGTAGGAAAATTACTAAGGCTGTCAAACTATTCATTTTTTCTCTATTAATTACTGAATTTCTATAGCTAATCGTGATCAGTTGCATATTTCGTCACGATTAAAACATTCTATCATTCTGTATTTCACAACTTCGTAAGACTTTATTAACCATGTAGGCCTACAGCAATGATTACCAATGTATCTTAATTGGGAATCTAGCCTAAAGAATGCATAGAAAGTTAAGCTTACTTTATGAACTCAACTTTAACATAATTTAATTTCGACCTGAGACAACACAATGTCACCTTCAGAAACAAAACTGAAGAAATTGAAATAAATGCTACAGTGCATGCATAAAATGTAAACGTTATAAAAAAAACTGAAATAGCCTAGCCCATATCTACATTAACTATGTTCAGTTCAGTTGTAACAAAGTTTAGCTCGTATAACTTGAAGCCCTTCGGTGACATATTAATTCCATGTCAACTGAACCAACTGGGTGGGAGGTATAAAGCAAGCAAAACGAAAGTCAAACACACTATTCAGCCGGCCGGGAATTAAGAACGGAGTTGGTGTTTATTACCTCAGTGACAACAGGAGGAAGACCAGGCAGAAGCAAGAAGCAGAAGTAATAAACAAGGATCTTTGAATAAAGGGTGCATCAAAGGGTCAAAATAGAACGCAGCCACAGAGCGACGGTGTAAAATAATCTTTGGCGGCACGTGATTAATGCGATTGAAAAAAAAAAATGAACATGTTATGCTTGGTCCTTAATCACATCGCAACTGAATAATTCAATAAACACCACAATTGCATTTATATGGCAATTTTGAGGGAATGAATGAATGAGTCAATTTCACAAGGGGGTGACTAGGGGGCCAAAGTGAATGAGTTGAAAGAGCCAGGTTAGGATTTTAGCCAGGACACCAGGGAACCCCTCCTCTATGCGATAAGTGCCCACGCTTTCCAATATTCCACATTATCAAGGCACCCAATGTCATAACTTAGCAGCAATGCAGTAACCATTTGGTGCTTCAATCATGTATATAATGCTGGAGGGAGGACACACCTGTATCGACAACATACAACACGATTTGCCATCTGCAGACCAGTTACCGGAACAGAAGTCTCCAACGGAAGAACGAATTCAAATAGCAATAGTGTTGATTATAAGGAACATTACGAACTAGGTTACGCTTTAACAGAAGAGTCCATTCAGAGGTGTAAGGTCTTACAGAAACTCAAGTATCAAAGCAAAAACAGCACAAGATTAAAGTCCATGTTTGTCATTTCCCCTCACATTTCTCCTAAATTGGCTATTTAAGAGCAAGGCTACTTTTAGCCTTTGGTTTCTTAGTGAATACGGGTCCAGATGAAAGCAACAGAGGGCAACCCAGAATTACAATAGAATAAGGAAACTGTCCAAAAATAAAACATCCCCTCAGCTCAGAAGATCAAGCCATGCAACACCAATAAAGTTACACATTAAATTGGGGAGATGTTATTATCTAGAATGGGAGATAATATAGGGTTTGACACCAGCCATTTGGACTATCAATAAGGGATAGACCTAAATATTAAGCAAAAATATTTTCCATCCTAAAATGAGATGGATGGAAGAGTCAAAACACATGCCAAAAGATTCAGATTCCATGCTTTTTAGTTCAATGAGTTTGAAACATTTACATCAACAAAGATTTAAGAGTTTCACCTAAATGTATGTTATGAGATAACAAGGAAGTCATAACTGGTTTCTGAGGATGGAGGTTGCACGCCTATTGTCCTAGATGGACATCTATGTACCACACAATTTAAACACAAGCCATGATTACACGATCACTTCTATTCCGATTAGAAACAGAATAACAGCTCAATCGGAATAAAAATTGACATAATAAACACCTCAATCGGAATGAAATAGGTGGTGTAGTCCGTTCCTATTCTGAATGAACAGCCATGTATACAGTCATTCGGATTTACTGCTATATTTATCTATGAAAAGATTAAGATTAAAGATTCTAAAGCACTTGAAAGCACCTGATCGGAATAGAGTGTATCCCATGTAAACAGACGGCACACATTTTTCAATCAGAATAGTTTCATCAGAAAGACAAAAAAAAGAAAACTGTCAATGTAAGTGTGGCTACTGTGCGCCTTCCAATATCCCAGATGGATAATCTGACATCTGATGGTCATGGTTTTATTGGAAATCAGAAATCTGATTGTTGCCGTTCCAACTGAATACTGAACATAACATTAACAGTTCACTGAATAGACAAACTAGTTTAATGCACCACAACAAGAGGGCAGGAATATTTGCGTTGTTGATTTGCTTTACAAATGATCACAACTAAGATCAGGCTCCACAACTGGAGCTGCCGAAAAGTTTGGAAATATAACCTGCCAAATATCCTACCAGCGTGCAAGTAGTCTTGGTTAATTTCTTTTAAAAAGTCTTGGTTAATCTTGCTCCAAATCGCATTTTGCATAAATGATCACAAAGTCTGATAGGCCATTAAAGAGAGATATTTGTAACAAGATTTGGGATGATCTTTGTGAATACAAGCTATGATTTTCAATTTACTCCAGCAGATGAATTCCTCTTGCCTTCCATAAAGCAAACACATTTTGCTTCAGGAAACTTCAGAGCACACAAACATCATTGTAACTGTGTGTGTGTGTGTGTATGTGTAAAACAAACAGATATTTTCAGTTGGAGAACCCACAATTAGTAATTTGAGACTCTGCCCACAAGTGTCCAATTCTCCTCCAATTCTCTGGAATCAATCAAAACTCCCGCAGGAACTCCCCCGTTCCCCTTAATCTCCTGCTTTTATTACTTTCCAGACACAGCCTGCCCATTCTACCCTGCCCCCATACCTTCCCCTCCCCCTTTTGTGGTGGTCTCCAGGAAAGCCTGTGATGTTTCAACGCAGCACAGACTCTGTGCTACAGAGGCCTTTACCTCATATCATCCCCCTAGCAAAACAAAGCCTACCCCAGGACCAGCCCAACAAAAAGCTTTATTGTTGTTGACATAATATATAGACACAGGTTACCTGTAGCGGAATACTCATCTCAAATAACTTATTTATCCATTGTAATGATTTGATCATGACATGTATCACAAATCAATAACGTATGATGCCGCTTTATACAGAGATCTTTGCGCTGAACATTCTGGGTTTTTTTTGATGTTGTTGAAAACATCCAAGAACTGCACATTTCCTTTAATGCAACGTTACGTCCCATCAATGCAGTTGCATTTGTTATTTAATGTTAGCACCCTGAAAATAGCATGATACCTCGACATGATAACAGCAACGTTAGCAAATTTGCAATCAGGCTACCATATTGTCGGAGAGCTGCGGCCATCCAGTTAGCATTTGCTACTACCGAGATGTAACAGGCTATTTTTTATCACGAGACACTACAACCTGTTTTAACACCACTGATCATTACGTTAACGTTAACGTTGTCTAACGTTACTTAATTCACGTGCAGATGCCCAACCAATGACTTGCAAAGTTGCGGACTTCCATCTGACGTTAATAAGTTTACTGTTAACTTGCATTATAAATCGGGTTTTTTTTTTTCACCCAAGCTACAGTGTCGTTACTTCTTAGCTTTAAAAGCAACATTGAAGGTGACCCATCTTTAATTCCTAAAATGCTACGAGCTGCACGCTATCTTTAAAACCCCAATGTTCAGGTAATAACAGCTAACTATTAGCTAGATAGGAGCTAGATAGCGATGCATGGGCAACTTACAGCTAACTTATAATGGAGTCGAATAACCAGTGACCTGAGTTAGTTATTTCTTCGGATTGACTGTGTGCTACCCACGCGATTTACTTCTTGTTGTGTCAAATATGACATGCTACAATTTCAAACACACTTGGCCAGCTCAACAAAGCATAGTATTCTTTACGTACAACGTAAGCCAACGTTACCCACAAGCAAGCAGACAAGTGGCTAAAATACGTTAGCTTATGTTAGCTCGCAAGCCACTTGTATCTGGTGTGAGAGACTGCAGCAGCTTGGGGGTTAACGTAAACTGCATTCCAGAGCTTGCCTTTGTCGACATCCAAACATAATGTCAAGAAAACAAAGCCGACTCGCAATTCATGGTCATATTCATAATATGTACAATGCGTAACGTTGTTCGAGGCATGAATTCGTGTTTGTATACGTTACCTTTGTCGACATGAACGGCCATGGAAAGCGGGTGTAGAAAGGTGAGACAGATGAGAGAGAGCAGAAAATCTGCTCCCCGCTCGGCCATCACTTTTTAAAAAAATAATCCTCTCAGAAAATCCCTCGAAGAAAATCCGTATTGTGGGTGAAGTCCCTAACACACGCCTTTTCCTAGATAATAAGACGAATAATCTTCCCGAGTATAAGCTTTGCAATACGTGGAGACATTCGGGACCAGTTTTTTTCCTGAACAGACCAAACGAAACATCAAGTTAGGTAACGTTAACGTTAGTTGGTTCGCCCGCCCGGTCTTCGTGTAGGTAGTCAAACACTCACGCGAAAGACTGATCCTTTAAATTGTTCAGCCGTTTGAAAAAGACTCAATCCATAGCGATATGACCGAAAACATTCCCAGAGACTGGTAAACACTTTCCACTACGGGATTAGCGTTATCATTTGATTTATGAGGGGGGAAAACAAGCCTACGAGTTGCATTCCAAGAACGGGGACGGGGGAAATCGTATGTTAGTCTGAAAGACGATCACTTATCCAATGTTGAACGCAGCCTGCTTGCCACGAGCAACAGCAGCGCAGAAGAGCAGGAATTCTGTCTGGAGAACGGGAAAACAAGGGCTGGAATACAGGGGGCTCTGCATTGCTGACGCAAGAATTGGCAAGTACTAAGGCATGGGGTGGCTATCTGGAAGCAAGTTTCGGGCGAATTAGGCATTTCAATAAGGTATTGCTTGCAAGTAGTAGCAAAATATTGAAACTGAAAATGTGCTGAGTCCCAAAATTCTGTGGAATATATAACTTCAGCATTCTAAAAATAATCAGGCAGTTTTTAAACACAAGATTAAAATGATCCTTCCTGGTCTATTCACACATTCACAAGCCTGGCTGTAAAGCTTGACTCTTATCAAATTCTTATCAACATTTTAGTCTGACTTTTACATCATTGAGAGTTGAGTTTCAATTCCGCCATTGCACAGTGTAGTGATAGGCCTAATAGGCTACTGTGTGTGTAGGAGTAAGTCTGTCAAACTTTTTGTCGTTGATGCCCGGTTCAAATCCCTCTCTGTCTCTGGTGTTGTTTCATTTTACTTTTCTCCGGTCATACAGCATGTCATGTGGTCGTGGATAATGCTGAAATGGACATGTAGGCCTACTAGACACAAGCGTGATGTTTTCAGCGGTATCCATTATTTTTGACTCACTTGCAAACACTTCATGAAAATGTAAATCCCTGGCATTCCATGGTTTGAGGTAGAGCAGGGTGCTCTTAGAAGTAGGCCTGGCAGGGCCTTGTTGCGTATTCACTGACCTTATGAAAATCTCACCAATTTAGGCCTACATGATCACCAGCCAAACTGGCACACCATCCTGTGCTTTTATTATCTGTAGCCTACAACTTCAGAAATAGTATGCTATAGGCCTTGTCAAGTAGGCCTAGGGTTTTTTTTTCCAACAGTGTCACCAAATAGGCCTATTGATTTGCATAGCTACTAGTTTCAAGATTTTTTGTGATGGTAAAACACATAACATGATCACAGGCTAGTCATATAATCATGGGTGTTCTCAGGTTTGCTTCTCTCATGAGGCAAGTCATCTAATGCCATCTTTAGTTATACTCTTTAATCAGGGATGTAGTGGAGGCTAAACGCAAGTAGCCTAAATGCAGTTTACCCACCTCTGAAATTTCAGAAATAGTGTTTATCCACCTCTTATGAGAGTTTATCCACCTTTCAAAAGAGTTTATTCACCAATTGCTACTTTTAACATTTCATGTAATATCTACATTCACAATACACTCAGCAACCCTCTAGGAACCATTCATTATACATGGCCAATAGCCTCCACCATTATCAAACATGGTCTGTATGCCTTTTTTTTTTTTTTAAATCACCCTTATCAAAAAGTCCTATAGGATTCCAATCAGATTCCAGGCAGATTTTGCGTTTTGGACAATCCTATAGGATTGTTGCTATTGGAATCCTAGGATTTTGGTTCCAAAATCTGATTGGAATCCATTTCAATTAAATTTGAGTTCCAAAACATTACATATGTCTCATGGTGCTTTACAGAGTGTTGAACATTCAAAGAAGCCCATGAGTAACAGGGGCGAAGAAAGACTCCCTAGAATTGGAGATACATATAGGAAGAAACATTGGGCAGATCCGTGACTCAAGGGCCTGACCCATCTGCCTAGGGTCAGTTACAGGACAGTAAGGTCATTTAGTGTCCGGAAGTTCAAATAGTCCAGTGTAGGGAATGAATTGTCCACAGGGATTAGGAATTGTCATAGAGAAAGTAGTGGGTAGGGTGCGTGGGCCAGGATTCCGGACAAGGGGACAGCAACAGGCGATGGTATAGCAGTCGGAGACTTCAGGTGTAATGAGGGCCAGAAAAAAAGGATGGCTGATGACTGGTAATGGTTTACCAGTATGGGGGAAGAAAGAGAGATATAGAGTGGGTTAGTATTACTATAAGTCATGATGGTTAATATGAATAAGTATATCAATGGTGCTATATAATGTTATACTTATTCATTTGCATTATATTTTTGTAGCACTTTGAGATTGACCATAATATAAAGTGCAATACAAATAAAATGTATTACTATTATTATTATTATTATTATTATTATTATTATTATAGAGAGGAGAGGGAGAGTTGAAAAAAGAGAGGAGGAGAGGGAATTGAGTTACAAGACAGAGAATAAGAGGGAGAGTTGAGAGAGACAGGGAGAGAGGAGAAGAGGAATTATGGGATGACACATGAAAAGTCTGTGGCAGCGCTATGCTAGCCTAGCAGCATAGCTAAGGCATGGTGGAGTGTATAAGCACCAGCGCAGGTATGGTCAGCCACCATGGGACACATGATTGTTGCGCCAGTCACACGAGCACACAGCAGGGGTGGTCCATTCCAATAAAACCCTGAGGTGGTTCCACACAGCACCATACCATTTCGGAAGCACTCTTCATCCCTTACCCTCAACACAGGAGCACCACAGGGCTGTGTCTTACTGTTGTGTTCCCTTAACACAAATGACTGTATGGCTATACATGGCTCTAACACCGTTGTTGAGTTTGCCACACGCTCCAACACCATTGTCAAGATGACATATGGTGATTGGTCTCATCAGCAGCAACAATGAGACGGCTCTCTCTCTCAACCTGGCTCTCAACACCAAGAACACAAAAAAGCTCATTGTGGACTTTAGGAAGTCTAAGGCTAGCACACACACCCCCATTCTCATCAACAGGACTGAGGTGGAGCGTGTCACCAGTTTCAAGTTTCTGGGTGTCAAGTCAAGTCAATTTTTATTTCTAGCACATTTACAGATGGCTGATCCACACCAAAGTGCTTCACAGTAAAGTGCTTAAAGCGCAAAGAACAAATAAAAGGCACATAACTGGAGTTAAAATAATGCAAAAGGAGAAACATTTAAAAAGGCAACCAGGGACACTGTGCACAGACACTCAAAAAAGGGAGACCCTTAAAAGCAAATGAAAGAGGTGGGTCTTTAACAGGGATTTAAAACTATTCACAGACTGGGCTGCACGGATGTGGACGTGTGCACATCTCTGAGGACCTCTCTTGCACCCTCAACTCCTCTAACCTGAGGTGCATTCAAATTCACAAACAGACGAACATTTGCAAACGGATGCATTCAAATTCACAAACATAGGCGAACACAACGAAGGTAACAATGCAATTGCCTTTAGAATGGAATGTTGGCACGAAATCATTGAAATTGAACTGTTTAAAGTTTATGTTCACCACGAATGTTCGCCACTGTTTGCCCAATTTGAATGCACCTCTGATCAAGAAGACTCACCAGCGAGACTAAAGAAGGTCTACCTGCCTCCTCGGATCCTGGAGAACTATACCGCTGGACCATCGAGAGCATCCAGTGTCACAGTTTGGCAACTGCTCTGCCTACCATCAAAACACATCACCAGTTCCTCACTCCCCTCCATTGAGGCCATCTAGGGCAAGCATTTCCCCTCCTCCTTTATAATGTTATGACAGTCATCTGTGTCGGCCATACCAGGTATAGAACAGGGTAGAAGCAAAGCTGTTGAAGGATCTGACCCTAAGTGATTGACAAGTGGAACGTCACCAATATGTCAAAGACACACCTCTTCATGCAGAGGATTCGATCCCCATTTCACCCCCATCGACATGAACTACGATGTATCTTGCTCCACCTTAACCATCTTTGCTACAACTACTGGGAAGGAGCTATGGCACAAAAGGCTGCATCCATACCACACAGTGGAACCCTAGGACTCAGATTTGAGTGGCCTGAGTTCAGTTCCTGATTCCTCCCTATCTCCCTTACTTCCTGCACTCTCAACTGTCCTTTCACATAAAGGCAACCCCAAAACTACTCTTCAGTCACTGAATCATGTGACTGAGACTCAAGTTGATGGAAACTCTGTCCTGAGTTATTTGTCCAAATTATATACACCCTGCCTGGAACAAAGTTTACAAATGTGAAATGATCTAATCAGTGATCCTATGAACAACATCTTTGACTTTTGTGCACAATTGCATTTTATTGAGCAGGCAGGAGTAATCTGTTTCAGCAGTTTCCTGCATTTTCCATTGGCCTAAAACATTTATTGCTGTGAATGATACGAGCCATCGTCACATGCAAATGAAAATCCATGAACATATTATTTTAATATTTTAATAAATTCATACTGAACTAGATAGGAGCTGACATTAAAATAATATATGGATTAACACTGATGAGTGCAAGGACTCTAGTTGGTTTAAAGGTCTATGCAGGATTGGCGATTTCATCTTTGGTTTCGCTTTCACTTTTCATTTTCGCTCGTTTTATGCTTGCATATTTCTCTGCAGAGCTTCCCCTACAGCTTTAGCGTGTATATTTGACAAAACTCCTCAATCGGTCAGTCTGCCGTGCCTTTTCATGAGACTTTACATGACACTTCCTGGAGTAGAGCATGGGTGCGTGCCCGGTGTCTCCTGAAGTTGCAAGTGTGGTTTTACCGCTACAGACCACTAGAGCGGCCAAAAAAAACACCGTTCGACCGGTAATGACCCATTTAATCATATATAACAGTATGGAACGAATTGATTAACTGAAAAACGTTGCATAGTATACCTTTAAAGTTAGGAATAAGTTAAAAATAGGCTATATGATTGATGGCTCTCATGTGATGCTGCTTGCTACAATCTGAATGAATAGTGGCTTAAAGGCATGATTTAAGGAGAAGAAAAATGGTGATATCCATACTTATGGCACTGATGAACTGCGATTAAGTCCTACTGGCAGACAGACTGTGGGGGATTAGCGCTGTTTTAGAAAGCTGTGGCAGAGTTAATGCGATCATGGTAAGCACTGAAACCTATTAACTTGGGAAAGATCTTGTTGAAGGATTAAGACATCATATGTCAGAATGGACAAAACAATTCTCCAGCAATCATTGCTGCATTTCATCATGCTAAAATCAATCTGTTCCACTCTCAGAATGTGATTAAATCAACACAAGGTAAACAGTATCATAGGGAAACGAGCAATATGCCCTTGGTGCAAGCGAAACCTTTCATATACAAGAAAATGTTTTCCAGCTTGTTTTACGTTCTTTTATATGAATCTAAAATTACATCATCATTTATCTTTTATTAGCTCCATGTGAACTATTTCCACTGTTTTTATTTTAAACATTTGAATGTTTTAAATGTCTGAAGAGTGAAAGAATTAATACAATCTTCAGTCATTATTTTTATTGGTAAATGTGAGGTACAGGTGCCCTACCATTGTGAATTTAATATCGCTCAAATTTAAGAGGATGAAGATTTCAATGTTAATACATGACCGTTCTAGAAAGATTTATCCACTTTGGATCAACATATTGCTGCAGTTCTTGGTCTTGATCAATACACTGATGTTCTTGATCTTAGGTGGTGCAGTATGTAAGTGGAATTGTTGATACAATAAGTCAACGGCATGACCTAAGGTTAACCCAATGAGCCCATGACTATAAGGGCATGCAACTACTTTTAGTTAAAAACATTTATCCTGGTATTTATCTGCCACAATGTCATGGTTGCTTTGATTTGATTTTTAAATTATAAAAATACAAAAAGTCTATAAAAGCTCTTATATTTTTACATTTATCTCACATATCTCATGTGTAGGCCAGACTGTCCTGAATCTGGCATAAGAACCATTGGAGGGGTACTTATTTGGGGCTGAGTTACAGAAATGTGGTGTGTGCCTTATATACTGTACATAAATGCCAATTTTTATTTAGTGATGAAAAATGACCTTTCTGGTCTCCAGAGCTGAGAATAGGATACCATGCAGGAATAGGATCTCAAAACTGGATTATGAACATGCCATAAACACATGATAGCGTTGGATTATTAACGTTTAATAATAAAAAAAACAACAACATGAAATTGAATCAAATTGCATCATATTTACAGTCTCGCTCTGTGTTCACCTGGTACCTATTACTCTTGTTTGAAATACTTGTTTGTCACAAAAACACACAAAAGCTACTGTAGCTCTGTGTCTCCTCTTTCATCTGACATGAGTTGCATTTTGAGTTCACAAGTATTTCAAACAAGCGTAATAGGTACCAGGCAATTTATTTCAATTTCATGTTGTTTTTTTTATTTTTATTATTTGTATATTTGATTGCAGACACGTGCACAGTGTCATTGGAAAGCCCCACTTCTGCACTTTTGTGCAATAAAAGTAGCCTGGCAAGCCAAACTACACAGAATGTATAGTCTGGGGTCTGACCATTCACAGAGCTGAAGCCTGTGGGTGGGATAAAGAGTTGTCTTTCAAACTGCCTCTGCACATAATAGGCCAGCATTTGTGACCAATCGTAGCCGGTCGGCAAAACGGCAAATGCATGACGAACGAATGACTTGAGTGCTTCTTTCTGCTCAACCTTCAAAGAAAAGCCCAAGTCTATCTCTTCCAAAGCCGATTCAAACGAGCACGCTTCGTTAGCCTCATGCATCTTTTGTTTTTCTCTATGGTTGTGCAACACGGTCTCACACCCAACTCGTCGAAAGAGGACTCATGGTCCAGCGCCCTGTCGTCAGGTTTCTGTGCAGGCCAGTCAAGTTCATCCACACCAAACTCTGTCATCCATGTCTTTATGGACCTTGCTTTGTGCACTGGTGCACAGTCATGTTGGAAAAGGAAGGGACCATCCACAAGCTGGGCTTAGCTCCTTAGTTCCAGTGGAAGGAACTCTGAATGTTTCAGCATTAACCAAGGGATTTTGATTTAATTGGTCTATAAGAATAAACCATTTATTTGTTTGCCAGCAAATTAAACCATAGCTGGATCTACTAGCCTACATGCATAGCAGCCAACAAACCTTAAAATGATTATGTGACACTAACAATTTGGCCCACAATCCCTGCAGAGACTTGGTTCCCCAGCAGCAAGGAATATATATGTCAATAGTGTCCACTACACTATCCTTTCACACAAGTAGTTACCGGGAGTACTTTTCACATTGCAGTTCTACAACAAAACTCCCAAAAATCATTCTGGCCGCATTATATATCTGTTCTCCAGGCAGTTTAGATCTTTAAAAATGTTATGCAGATCTCTTCTTTTTTTCGATTCTCTGCATGTGAAATGCAGAAATATTTTCTGAAATATTAGCAATTTCAGTCTTTTAATGATGGTATTTTAGGAATACAACAGTGATAAGCAACCACATGGAATGCCAGGTGAGCATCAGAAAACAAAAAGGGGCAAACAGCTCAAGATAGCTAGAGGGGAGGAGTGGATGTAGTTTAGGTAAATAAGTGATGCCATGGAATGAATGCTGATCAGATGGTTGTGGATCAGCCAGAACACTAGAATACTGCTTTGACTGCAATTGCTGGCCAACTGTTAATTACAGGTAATTTATTCTATAACTCAGTGAAGATTTCATGGGCAAGAGTGTGCTGTGAAGACCATAGTCATCATCATCGGCTGACACTCATGGTCGAGTATGTTTGTCCTCCTTCTTGGTCCTTATGGGTCTTCAGATGGGCAAAGAGGCCAATCCTGGACCTACATACTTTGGTGCAATGTGGGCATGGATGGACAATGGTGTTTGTGGGTTTTGGTGGAGCCTTCTTAGTAGAGGTGGTCTCTTTTTTCGTCCGCGCTTCTGCTCTGCAGCACTGTGGAGGTCGTTGTTATACTGTGCAGTCCCATCTTGGACAGCTTGCCTCCAGGCAGCCCTGTTTCTTGCTGTAGCCTCCCAGGTCTTAAGGCATATGTGGCACTTCTTGAGTTTATCTTTGATGTTATCTTTGTACCTTCTCTTTTGGCCTCCTGGGGCACATTTACCTTGGACAAGCTGTGAGTAGAGGACTTGTTTGGGGAGGCGGGAGTCAGGCATCCGGATCACATGGCCAGTCCATCTGAGCTGGAGTTGGGCGATGATGGCGGTGATGGTAGAGACGCCAGCCTCCTCCAAGACACTGGTGTTTGTCTGTCGATTCTGCCAGGTTATCCTGAGGATTCTCCTGAGGTACCTCTGGTGGAAGGCCTCAAGTGCTTTCAGGTGCCTACTGTATGTGGTCCAGGCTTCTGACCCATACAGGAGAGTGGGGAGCAGTACTGCTTTATAGACCAGGATTTTGGTCTTCGTCTGGAGATCACGGCTCTCAAAGACGTATCGGTAATCATTCAGAATCATTCAGAACGTTCAAAATGCGAATGCATCGGTAGGCAAACCCCTGGATCGGTTTAAATGTACTATGCATCGATTGATAAATCGATTTTAAAATGACGAATCGGAAAACTAACGTTACAAATTATGTTACTTTCAAAATCATGAGACCGACCCTGATTTGCTAACACACCAGAGCGTCTAGCCTTCTTCAATGAGGGTAAGTAGCGTCACTGCTACAGTGGCAAGTGGAAACAAACTAGTTTAGTGAAACGCAGATAACGCTGACGTTAACGTGTGTTGCAGTATCCTGAATGAAGTCATATTCAGTCGTAAGCGCAAGCCTTAAACCTAAAGTAGCTAGCAAAAAAAAATCTGCAGTATGGAAAATAAAATGAGATTAAGAACTATGTTGCATTTTGGGGCCTATTACTGCATCATATCGAATTGTATCGCATCGCACTGAATCATGCTGTATTAAACCGCATCGTCTTTGAATCTGTCGTAGCTTTATGAATAGATACGAATCGAATCGACTTAAGAGATTCACACCCCTAATATTGCTGTTTGGTGATAGTCTGGATTCACCATACTAAGCTCAATCTTTTAAGATTGAACATTAGTCTGGGGAGCCTGCGCTTTGATTCTACTGCAAAAGAGGCGTGATCAATGGACATCGTTCAAATGACTCCACGAGTGGGGCTAGTTGGTAAATTAAACTTTTAGCCTACCAAAGCCGGTCGGAAGAAGAAGTCCTTCTTCTGTATGAACTGTTCCAGGGCAAGTTTTTGTTCTGTTTTCAAAGAAAACTTGCCTTTAAAATCTTCCAAAATAGAAGCGACAGCGGCTGCTGCTTTCGTTTCGTTGCTGCTTAAGTTTCGTTATCGTCACATCACCGGCCAATAGCATGCCAGGACTAGAGTATGGCCTTTTCTGATTAGAGCCAAAGGTTCTGGCAGTAAACAGAGGAGCTAGATCTGCTGGTTTCCAGCCTGAGCCAGCCTAGTTTGGTGATGGCTGATGGAGGATTTGAGTCTTTTTGAGGTTTATGGCCAGACCAAGCTGTTTGTATGCTTTCGCGAAGGCAGTCAGGGTGCTCTTTAGCTCCTCTTCTGAGAGGGCTACCATTGCATTATTGTCTGCATACTGCAGCTCTGTGATGGATACAGTGGTGGTTTGACCTTTAGCCCTGAACCTGTTGATGTTCAGAAGACCATCAGTCCTGTACATCATTTTGACTCCCTGTGGCAACTGGTTCCCTGTAAGATGGAGAAAGAATGCCGGCAATGAAGATGGAGAACAGTGATTGCACGTGTAGCCGGACGAGTCCTTACCTGGAGCATAGTGCTAGTTGGCTGTCTCATTCCTGCCCCGCCTACTTCGCAAGTGGGTAATTGGCAGCTTGCTCAATAAAAAGGAGAGCTTGGCTATCCATGGCAGACGTCCGCTTTGTCCAGGGACGACTCTGGCCGACCTTTCGTCTATCCCTGACGTTTGGCTATGTGTCCTTCCACCGCTTGCTCCAGTAACAGCCGTCGCTAAACGACCGGCTGGATATTCATACGGCTGCTCTTCCCCCCCCGTGTGCTCATCCATTTCAGCTTAGCAATATCACGGAGTGTTGCGCTGTCCGGACTTCCTGTCCCTGACGTTAGCTGTGGCACGGATCTGTTTCGTATCTGGCTGTGGTGACAGTCTTGCTGTTTTGTTCCGGTTGATGTGTTTGCTGCATGGAGCGTCAGCGACTTCCGCATCTCTCTGGGCCCTTCCAATGCGGTTCTGTGCATGACTGCTAGCTAGCCTGGTGGTGGCTACCTGCTTGTGTGTTTGTTGTGGTTACGTGTGTTTGTCTGCATGAGTGTGCATGCGCGGTATGGGATGCTTGCTGCTTCATTACTGTTCTGTACTTTGCCTTGTCTTATAATTTGTTTTCATTGTTTGTGTTGCTTTATACTGCATGTGTCAAGTGGGCTTCTCCTGTGTATGTGCTGTCTCTCTTGCTGGGGCTACAGTGGACGCATGGTTGAGGGTTGTCTCCTCTGATGGTATTAGCCTACTCCTTGTTGCATGCATGCTGTGTTATTTAGTTTAGATGAGTCACCTTTTGTTTTGATTTGCAGTGTGGTTTGAATCACAGAGGTTTCACTTCAGAGGCTTGTCACCTACCCTCTACGGTAAGCCCATTGTAGCGTAACCCTGGCCATTAGGATAACAGTAGCATATTTGTTGATGCCCTGCAATATTGACATGCATGTATATTTATTCGGCAGAACATAAATAAATTATTGTATATTTGTACTGCAATCTCACGTCTCTGCAAATTATTCAGACTACCAACTTCCGTGACCCTGGTGGTGAACAAGAAATTCTCAGGTTAAACCAGTGGGTTCCTATGTAACAGGGGTTTAGCACCTGGTGGTTGTTCAGCCACATCGTATTGTCACAATCTGGCGCTGCGAGCAGTAGTCTGAATTAGAGCAAAGACGTGTGATTTTTTTTTTGTGTTTTTTTTCTTTGGGTTATATATATATATTTTTTTTCTATTATTTCTATTATTAAGTGCAAAGTTGTGTTTCATAGAACAGTGTGTTGCATGAGTGACTGGTTCTGTGGGTTGCATGAGTGGTTGTGGTACATAGAACAGTGTGTTGCATGAGTGACTGGTTCTGTGGGTTGCATGAGTGGTTGTGGTACATAGAACAGTGTGTTGCATGAGTGACTGGTTCTGTGGGTTGCATGAGTGGTTGTGGTACATAGAACAGTGTGTTGCATGAGTGACTGTTTGTGTGTTGTCTGAGTGTCATCTTTTTTGAACAAAACAGCAACGGCTGTCAGTTAAACCATTCAGCCATCTTCTTTGATTCTGGGCGTGGCCGGGCATCTTCTGTAAGTACATTCATTTTCTATCATGGAGGCACAGTTGCAAGAGCTTAGAGACATGATGGCGCAATTAAAAGCTGATAATGAACATTTAAGGCTAGGACAGCCTGATGTCCCCTTACCACCGGTGACCGAAAGACTAGTCTTTTTGCCGCGAGACAAGAAATGTCCCGCATTTAGTGGTAAAACTGGCATAAACATAGACGAGTGGGTGGAAGAAGCACAGGCATGTATGCGTGCTCGGCACCTGTCTTCGGTTGATCAGGCTTTCTTTCTGTTCGATCATCTCGTAGGAGAGCCGAGAGAGGAGATCAAATTCCGTTCTAATGCGGAGCGTAGGGACCCGGACAAAATTATCGCTATCCTGAGAGAGCTATATGGTTGTTCTGCGTCATATGTCGCCCTACAGGAGGCATTTTTCTCTAGAAAGCAACAGGAAGGAGAGACCCTGCAGGAATTCTCTTTAGCTTTATTGAATATAATGGGAAGAGTTCAGCAATCTGCTCCCGACGCAGTGCCCAATGCTGAGGTTTTACTGCGGGACCAATTCACAGAGCATGTTCTTGATGGAGCCTTGCGACGGGAACTGAAACAGTTGGTGCGAAGGCAGCCGCTCTCCACTTTATTAGAAGTACGGGCAGAGGCCATCCGGTGGGAACGGGAGGGGTTACCAGGGGGCGCCAGAGGACGTAGTTACTCTCTCCCATCCATCCAGGGCTATCAGTATGGGGTTCAGGGGGGATCTCGCTCGCCGGCGGGTAGCCAATCACGTGATTCAGAACTTAGTGAGTTGAAAGAACTCCTTAAGCAACAACAAAATCAGTTGAATCAGTTGACACAGAGCGTTGCTTCACTTCAGGGGGCTCATCAGGCTCGTCGTCCTTTCCGTAACCAGTCAGTGATTTGTCGTAGGTGCCAGCGTCCGGGGCATTTCGCTCAGGACTGCGACGGAGAGCGAGTCCATCCCCGCTCACAGTCTCTTGTTCCTACTTCCCGATCCTTTAGCGGGGCCCAGCAGTCTGCCTCTGCTCCGGCGGAAAACTAGCACCCACCGAATTGCAGAGCCACAGTTCGGGTGGGGAGTCTCTTGGCTCAGAGAGATTTGGTAGTAGGTCAGGTATGTCCAGTTTAATGTCGTCATGTCCCCATTTAGACGTATGTATTGGTGGGGTGCACGTACCCTGCCTAATAGACACTGGATCTATGGTGTCTACAATTACCGAGACATTCTTTCGGAAGCAGTTTGAGCCATTGGGTCAGAGTAGTCTTAGGCCATGTCATTGGCTCCAACTCCGTGCGGCTAATGGGCTAGCCATCCCCTATGTGGGCTACACTGAGTTGGAGGTGGAGCTTTGTGGTAAGCTAATGTCAAATTGTGGCATCTTGGTTGTGAAGGATCCCCCAGGTGGTCTCAGTTCTAACATTCCTGGTGTGCTGGGAATGAACGTTCTTAGAAGGTGCTACCAAGAACTCTTTGGGCAATATGGCTCATCCTTGTTTGAAGTGCCGCCGATATCCCAGGCCCCTATTCCCCTTTTCCAGGCATTCCAACACTGCCATGTAGCTGAGACAGAGTTCCCTTCTAACTTGTTGGGCCGAGTTAAGGTGCGTGGGCGGAGAGCCTGTCGTGTCCCTGGGGGGACCATGAAGTTAGTTCTATCCACCTGTTCTGCTCAGTACGCCAGTGGCACGGTACTGTTTGAACCCCCAGAATCTGGCCTTCCTACGGGGCTGCTTGCCTCTCCCGCCTTGGTAAAAGTTGTACATGGCACGGCGTGTATCCCAGTGGTTAATGTGGGTACCACTGATGTTTTGTTATACCCACGCACCTCCCTGGGCACGCTGCAATGCGTCCACGTAGTAAGCCTACCTGCAGGTGTGACTGAAGTACCACCTGTAACTGCTACTGTGGCATCTCACTCAGCCCAGGTTGTGAAACCTACTATTCCAGATCAGATAAGGGAAATCGAGTTGCCATGTCTTTCTAGCGCAGAGCAGGAACAAGTCCAGGCACTGCTAGGAAGGTTCCACACAGTATTTTCATCCTACGATGGGGACTTAGGCTGTACTGACCTTTTGTCACATGACATTCCCCTTATAGATGATGTTCCTGTTCGGCAGAGGTATCGGAGAATACCCCCGTCTGATTATGAACTGGTAAAGGCTCATATCAATCAATTACTTGAATCCAGTGTGATCAGGGAGAGCTGCAGCCCGTATGCCTCCCCGATAGTCATAGTTAAAAAGAAAGACGGTGCTCTACGCTTATGTGTGGACTACCGCCAATTAAATTCTAAGACTAGGAAGGATGCGTTTCCGCTGCCTCGCATCGAGGAGTCTTTGGACGCGTTGACGGGGGCCCGCTGGTTCTCCACTATGGATCTTGCTAGTGGATACAACCAGGTCCCAGTCACGGAGACGGACAAAGCCAAGACTGCCTTTTGTACCCCGTTTGGGTTGTTTGAATGGAATCGGATGCCATTTGGGCTCTGCAATGCTCCCTCAACATTCCAACGGCTCATGCAGCGACTGTTTGGTGACCAGCAGTGTCAGTCTTTGTTGCTGTATTTGGACGATATTGTCGTATTCTCGTCCACGGTGTCTCAACACTTGGAGCGTTTGGAGCTGGTTCTGAGCCGGCTGCAGAGTGAGGGCCTCAAGGCCAAACTGAGCAAGTGTGCTTTCTTCCAGAGGAGTGTAAAGTACTTGGGCCATGTTGTCTCTGACCAGGGTGTTGCCACAGACCCAAGTAAGATTGAGGTGGTGGAACAGTGGCGATGCCCCACCACGGTCCCAGAATTGCGATCTTTTCTTGGGTTTGCCAGTTATTATCGGCGGTTCGTGGAGGGTTTTGCCAAATTGGCAGCCCCTCTACACAAACTAGTGGCTGAACAGGGAGGCCCTAAGGGAAGACATCCCAGGAGGAAATATACTGATAGCAACTTTGCCAGTTCCTGGACTGAGGTCTGTCAGGCAAGCTTTGAGGCCTTGAAAGGTAGATTAACCACTGCCCCAGTACTGGCTTATGCAGATTTTTCCCTGCCCTTTGTCCTGGAGGTGGATGCCAGCTATGGGGGGTTGGGCGCAGTCCTTTCCCAGGAACAAGGAGGTAAGGTGAGACCTATCGCCTATGCTAGTCGTGGTCTCAGGCCCACTGAGCGTAATATGACTAATTATAGTTCCATGAAGTTGGAATTTTTGGCGCTCAAATGGGCTGTAACTGAGAAATTTAGGGAGTACTTGTGGGGAAATAAGTGTGTGGTCTTTACGGACAACAATCCCCTCAGCCATCTTAAATCGGCCAAGTTAGGGGCAACCGAACAGCGTTGGGCAGCAGAGTTAGCATCTTTCGACCTTGAGCTGCGGTACAGGTCAGGAAAAAGTAACATTAATGCTGATGCCCTGTCACGGCAAAATGCCACAAATTCTGAACTTGGGAGTCTACTCTCTGGCACGGCCATCCCAACTTCCCTGCAACACGCTATAGGGCAGCAGCCGACTGTTTTAGTGACTCAAGACCTAATATCGGTGCTCCCTGGTTACACCTTGGCTGAGTTGCACTCTCTGCAGCAGGCTGATCCTGTGTTGGGAAAGGCCCTGGTCTTCTGGCAGCGGAAGGCACGACCTGGTCCGGAGGAGCGTCGTCAGCTCCCCAAGCAGTCTTTGACCCTGCTCAGTCAGTGGAACCGCTTAACGGACCACGATGGGGTGTTGTACCGCCGTATATTCCGCCGGGATGGAGGTGAGGAGACGTTACAGTTGGTCCTTCCTACCGTGTTGAGGCAGGAAGTGTTGACACAAGTCCACGAACAACATGGCCACCAAGGGATAGAGCGCACCACCGAATTGTTGCGGCTACGCTGCTATTGGCCAGGTATGTCCGCAGACGTAGTCCGTTGGTGCCAACAGTGCGAGAGATGTCAGCTGGCTAAGGACACTCAACCAGCCATCCGCAGCTTTATGGGCCACTTGTTGGCTGCCCGCCCAAATGAAATTCTGGCCATTGATTTTACAGTTCTAGAACCCTCTATGTCAGGTCATGAGAACATTCTTGTATTGACGGATGTCTTTAGCAAGTACACTTTGGCAGTTCCAACTAGGGACCAGCGGGCGGTGACTGTGGCCAGGGTTCTTGTGAGGGAATGGTTTTGTAAGTTCGGGGTGCCTGGTCGGATTCATTCAGACCAGGGGAGAAGCTTTGAATCGCTACTCCTCCAGCAACTATGTACGTTGTATGAGGTACAAAAGTCTCGCACTACACCATATCATCCAGCTGGAAACGGCCAGTGCGAGCGCTTTAACCGTACGCTTCATAACCTGTTGCGTACCCTGCCTGTCTCTAAGAAACGAGACTGGGTATCCTGTCTCCCCCAGGTACTGTTTTGTTACAATAGCACCCCTCATCAAGTGACTGGGGAATCCCCTTTTTATCTCATGTTCGGCCAGGAACCGCGTCTTCCAATAGATTTTCTGCTTGGTCAGGTCCCAGAGCCAACAGTCGGGAGTGTGCATGATTGGGTCCTGGAGCACCAAACTCGGCTGCAGGTTGCGTTTGAGGGAGCACAGGAACGCCTACAGGTGGCAGCAGACAGTCGTAAGGCCCGACATGACCAGAATGTTCGTGATGCACCACTGGAGGAGGGTCAAAGGGTCTATCTTAGAGATGTTGCCGTACGGGGCCGGCACAAGATCCATGACCTGTGGAGTCCAGTGGTACATCAGGTCATGAAGGCACCTCCGCAAGGAGGCTCTGTTTATACCATAGCACCGGTGGGTAACCTACAACAAACTAAGCATGTCCATCGTACACTGTTAAAGGCGTGTGTTGAACGAAACCCTGCGGCCGACAATCTGCCAGGGGGCCCTCAAACACCATGTGCTCCACCTACAACTGGTGACGTGGATGATGATGATAATGATGCCTTGTTGGTTTTGGTCCCTGGATCACCTCGACCTTCCACGAGGCCACTGGTACACCTTGTCCCACCCATCCCTGTTAACCCAGACGGTGTAGAGACACCTTTAGCCTCACCAACTCTCAGTCCAGCGTCTTCATCGGTAGCTACTGAGGTGGGATTGCGACGGACAATGCGCTTAACAGCTGGGAAGCATTCCAATCCTAACCGGCTACCACAAGCCATAGGGGAACAGATAGAGCATGTTCCCAATCCAACCTCTTAAGGTTATAGTGTCTTGGGTTCAGGGTGGGGTCAGTCCCTTACTTCATTCATCGTCGGGACGACGACTCAAAAGGAAGGGGTAGATTGTAGCCGGACGAGTCCTTACCTGGAGCATAGTGCTAGTTGGCTGTCTCATTCCTGCCCCGCCTACTTCGCAAGTGGGTAATTGGCAGCTTGCTCAATAAAAAGGAGAGCTTGGCTATCCATGGCAGACGTCCGCTTTGTCCAGGGACGACTCTGGCCGACCTTTCGTCTATCCCTGACGTTTGGCTATGTGTCCTTCCACCGCTTGCTCCAGTAACAGCCGTCGCTAAACGACCGGCTGGATATTCATACGGCTGCTCTTCCCCCCCCGTGTGCTCATCCATTTCAGCTTAGCAATATCACGGAGTGTTGCGCTGTCCGGACTTCCTGTCCCTGACGTTAGCTGTGGCACGGATCTGTTTCGTATCTGGCTGTGGTGACAGTCTTGCTGTTTTGTTCCGGTTGATGTGTTTGCTGCATGGAGCGTCAGCGACTTCCGCATCTCTCTGGGCCCTTCCAATGCGGTTCTGTGCATGACTGCTAGCTAGCCTGGTGGTGGCTACCTGCTTGTGTGTTTGTTGTGGTTACGTGTGTTTGTCTGCATGAGTGTGCATGCGCGGTATGGGATGCTTGCTGCTTCATTACTGTTCTGTACTTTGCCTTGTCTTATAATTTGTTTTCATTGTTTGTGTTGCTTTATACTGCATGTGTCAAGTGGGCTTCTCCTGTGTATGTGCTGTCTCTCTTGCTGGGGCTACAGTGGACGCATGGTTGAGGGTTGTCTCCTCTGATGGTATTAGCCTACTCCTTGTTGCATGCATGCTGTGTTATTTAGTTTAGATGAGTCACCTTTTGTTTTGATTTGCAGTGTGGTTTGAATCACAGAGGTTTCACTTCAGAGGCTTGTCACCTACCCTCTACGGTAAGCCCATTGTAGCGTAACCCTGGCCATTAGGATAACAGTAGCATATTTGTTGATGCCCTGCAATATTGACATGCATGTATATTTATTCGGCAGAACATAAATAAATTATTGTATATTTGTACTGCAATCTCACGTCTCTGCAAATTATTCAGACTACCAACTTCCGTGACCCTGGTGGTGAACAAGAAATTCTCAGGTTAAACCAGTGGGTTCCTATGTAACAGGGGTTTAGCACCTGGTGGTTGTTCAGCCACATCGTATTGTCACACACGATAACACATCCCTGCTTAACTCATGTGTCAACCCGAAAGGGCTCCGTTTCGTCCCCAGAGCCTGCTTTCTGACAGGGGGAGGAGTCTGTTGGCCAGCACCCTAGCTAGCTAATGCCTTCCCTATGGTGGAAAGGAGGAATACCCTGTTAGTGGTGAAGACAGCATTGTCTATAAAATGTAATGGTTGTTTGAGTGCACTGGCTTGATTTTAAAATGTTTACATGCACATGCAAAATTGAGCTATCCTAGTTGTCAGTGAAGAGCAGTTATTCTGGAATCCTTTTCCCCAGAAACTTGATAGTTCTCATAAAATCTTGATATATTGTGGTACAATGATGGAAAATGTTTCAAGAAAAGACAATCAAAACAATAAGGGTCATGTCATACGAGTTTCTAAAAACATGGTTCCTAAAGGAGTTGTGATATTCATTGCCTAAAGCAGTTCTCCTGTTTGTTTCAATCCTACATTGAAATTCCACATCAGTTTGAAAACATGAATCAATTAAGTCATTGTTGGAAAAGCAGCTGTTTAATGAGAAAACACATTTGTTCCTTCATATCAGAGATATAAAATAAAAATACATTCATATTTCAAAATGTTACAATATGGTAAGTTCTATGTAAGGTAAATCATTTAAGCAATCTTTCTTCATTTCCTTAAATGAATTGAATGCATATATTACTTTGTTCATGAAGTTACACTTAAATACATGTTCTTTTGAATAAAATTTCATTTTGTATATATGCAAGAAAGCAACTGCATTGCACATATATGGGAAAGTATAATAAACAACAGTTTCATGACATTTCAAGCATTCTGATTGCAATTTTTCTTATAATCATCAGAAAATACACTGCTAGGAGTATTAAGACTACTAACATATAGTAACATGGGGTGTAAAGGTAGATCTTTTTTAACTGCCTTAACAGCTCATAATTTGCTAGGATACCCGATGGATGCTTATGGTGCCAAGACATGACAACAAAGCGAATGAAGCAAAGTTCTGTGTTCTGATCATTTATGCAGTTGTGGTCAGGCGATGGTGACATAGAATAGTTGGGGAAAGTTGAATTTTATGCAAATCAGGAACACATTTCGTAGGCGGCTGCCAATCAGATTCTTTGTGGTTGCCTTTGAGGGTTGGAAAATTGCAACACTATGGGGCCCATGTACGAATCATTCCTTTGTTTTTCCATTTAAAACCAACAACGAAAAAACTAAATGTTTTTAATATATCCGTTTCTAAAACCAAAATGAAAAAAACACAGATGAGTCGTTCTTACATTTTCTGATTTTATACTCAAAATGAAAATGGACAAATCGGATAACAAGACAATATTCCTATTTGTTTACTATAGAACACAATTGGCGTGACCCGGAAGACAACGTTGTCGGCTTTTTAAAATGATTATTATTATCCTTGTTTTTCATTTTGGCTTTAGAAATGGCTATAGAAACAAAAAAGTGCATTTTCGCTTTGTGATTGTTGGTTTTAAATGGAAAACCTAATGAACCAATCACAGATTATACCTATGGTGTTGTTTGACCTGTTGATTTGATTGAAGTATAGCTTAGAGGGCTTTGTAAGGGGTTGCTGTTGTTGCTAGTACATTACACATTTAATCAGGGGCTTAATTTGATACAGTTTAAGTAATTGGATAGCCAACTAGCTGGCTAGTTAGGTAATTAGGTAAGTTCTGTCTGTCAGACCCGCGTCTCCACATCTTATGACATGCCCACAGACAGCAAAGTAAGTGCTTCACTTTGCTTGAGGATCTTGGTTCTAATAGGTCCATTGAAGAGATGAAAAGTTAAAGGATTTAAGGATTTAAGTTAATCATTACACAACTGGGTCTGACTAAGTATCTACCTTGCATGGTCATGCAGGGTAGCTACAGTGTCTGACATGAGCACTCACCAACTATGTTCAGCTAAATTTTTTAAAGAACAATGGTCAGGTAGCCCTACCGTGTGATGTACTGTAGATCTACAATCTCATTATGTCATCTGAAGTTAATACAAATTACTGAACAAGCTTGACTCCCATCTTCAAACCTGTTGTGACTTAACAATGAACTTCTAACTTAAAAGGTGACATAGAATGTTGTGTTTTCTGTTGTTTTGCACGAAGATGACTTTCAAGTGCACTTTAAAATGTGTTATGCAGCACAAAGTGAACATTTCTGTAACAATTATTTTACAAATGTAACAACTCTACATATAATGCTAAACCCAATGTAAACAAAGAGGCACAGGACTTCAGACTGATGATCAGAAAAAGTAACTAGTAAAAGTAAGGCTGTACAATCAAACATTATAACATGATGTGGCAATGCCCTAAATCATTGGAACTTGGTATACTTGAAATTATTATTTATTTATTTTTTAAAAAATATATTTTAAGGTTTTAAAACAGTTCATATGTGTAGAGACCCAATGACCTTTTGTTAGTATGTGACGGCGACATACTAGCATGCAGTCAGAAAAAAAAATCAACAGAGAGAAAAGCAGTGTGACAGGCAGAGCGGCCGAGTTTGCAACTGCTAGTTCCTCTGAAAGGCATTCTGAGCTGCTGAGGATGCGGCAGTTGCTGCGGCACTCTGGAAGGTTCTGTTTGTGACAACACCATTAGAGAACTCCTGCTGGGCTTTTTGAAAGCTGGCCCCAGTTCTCCTGTATTTGCCATGCACCTTTGGAAGGCAGGAAGAAAATCATTTTTGGATCCAAAATACAAGGCTACCGTGCATCATTAAAGTCACTGATTAGCTAAAGTTGACAGCTTTAGCTCTCTTTATCTCTCTCTCTCATAGATGAAAGTGAATGATGAAATATAAAAATGATAGATGAAAATGTAACATACCATTTTCAACAAGATGACAGACAATACAGCTGTCACTGTGAAGAAGCCAGCCACTACCATCATGAACACAGCCACAGCCAGGTTAGTTCGGATGACAGAAATGGAGTATATCCAACCACTACCAAATAAAAAAGACAAAATAAGTTGAATAATTAAGCTGTATGACATTATTAATTGCACTAACCTTCTGGTTAATATTTAAAAGCTACATCTGACTGATCAACCCCTCCACCACTCTCCATAATGGTGTTGTTGATATAAAAAGTATAGGTCTTTCCATGTCAAATCAAACAGCATCCAAGAAAACAGTTGCCACACCATCTCAGTTTTTGCTCAAAGTTTGTCCACATAATGTTTAGGTCCCAAAAAGTTTCCAATTTCAATGTTCTTTGTTTCAATCTTTACTCTCAAACGATGTAGAATGGAAGACAAACTTGACTGGAGACTCACTATGACTGGACCACAATTAGCGTAAATTAATATTTTGTAAGCCCATAATTCGGAGTGATATTGTGGGTATGGGTAGTGGTCGTGGTCAGCTCCGTCTTAAAACTAGTTGAGGCAAGCAGGGCTGGTGCTGGAAGGGGCAAATAGGGGTGCCACTCTCTATGATGCAATTTCAGATACAAATACAACTGTAGAACATGAACAGATGTAAATGTAAGGAGGTGTGCATCTTTTGTAAGAAATATCTAGGAATTTGAAATTGGCCCGGTTTATACTGACCTTTGTGTACATGCTGAATTGGCATTTGATGGACATCACTGTTTGAGGTTTACAGTCTGCCAGTTCCATATATTGAACTGACTTTATTCAACTATGCCAAGATAAATACATCTCTCAGGAGTAACTAACCTGTTTCCCCAGTATGGAATTCCAACACTCTGGATGATGTACACAATCACTTGGAAGGAGAAGATGAAGAAAAAAAAGAAGAAGCTAAAGGAACTGTCTGACCTTTAGGAGAAGGAAAATGGACAGGAATGTCAATTTACACAAGTTCAGTAGAGATGTAACTCACAACAAACATTAGATGTAATACAACTTACTTGAAGGCTTTGTACACAGGTCTGTACCAGCAGAGGAAAGCGGCTGGGCTGAACAAAATGAACCATAAGATTGCCAAGCCAAAGTCCACCCCATGTGCAGCATCCACAGTGAAATGAGCCAAACATGCCAGGACGTTGAGGAAGAGGGTGACACAATGATCTGGAAAGCATAACTGCATGTCTTATAATTTGTTATTTTTCCTGTTTATCTAACATATTTTAAACTGGAGTTGTTACAGCCTGGTTTAATTACGATGACAGGTAATCTTAGTTTGTGACAATTTCCTATATAGACTAGGCTATAGTGCTATAGGTAGGGGATTTCACTCAGCAGTCAATCAACAACCAAACCTATTTACAATCAAAACCAAACTCACTGATCACAATTCATTAATTACTAACAAAAGATCACCAACAGAAAAACCTTCAAGTGCATTTCACTGGGATTATCAAGCAGGCACCTTCTCTCATAGGATTAGACCATGACACAAAGGTTCAGCAAAGGAAACTGGTGTTCCGGACCCCCAGTCTGAACAGCTCCCCCACACTCAGATCGGATTTGACTGTCCGTGACGTGACTTTACGTGCGTGACCGCCCACCTATTTCGAGTTGTGGAGCAACGTTACGGCTATCTGACCATGTTATATTAAACGTGACTTAACAATAGTCAATGCTAAATAGAGCATTATACAGTCTCTGCTCTGTTTCTATGGAAGTTGCAAGAATCCACATTGTTCTAATCTATTAAATGCCGTTAAATAATTAAATAGCCTTCCAACAGTTTGAAGCGGAGCTTGCCACTGATTAGTTTCGGTTTCTGTCGCGCAAATGCGCACATCTATGCATGCATTCAATGAACACTCACCTAGTTGTATTGTTCTATGTTAAATCACACCAAATTAGCAAGTATTTCCTCCTGACGGCAGAAATGTTTGTTTTCGTTGCTATCCGATTTGGACACTTGCTAAAGGCAGTGTGAACAGTCAGCCCTAAAAATCGGATATGAGCAGGAATCAGATTTGAATCAGATTCGTCTGCAGTCTGAACGCAGCCTTAGTGATGCTCCGATTGATCGGCCGCCGATAATGAGTGGCCGATATTGGCTAAAAATGGCTTGATTGGTGAACCCCAAATGTGCCGATCACGTGACCTAAATTACTCGCGACAGCCTAGAGAGGAGCATGCAGTGGCAACATGAGTTCTCCCGTCTGAAAGTTTTTCAGTGTAAAATTAAACATTTGCAATGTGTCGTGCTAAATTCCTCAAGGTGGAAGCCACCAACGAAATTTTAAAGGGATACTATGCAGGTTTGGCGATTTCATCGCCGGTTTCGTTTTCGCTTTTCTTTTTCGCTCGTTTTACACTTGCAGATTTCTCTGCAGAGCTTCCACTACAGCTTTAGCTTATATTTTACAACACTCCTCAATCAGTCACTCTGCCTTTTCATGAGCATGATCGCGAGGCTGGGGACATCTGGTGGCACAAAACTTGCATGCATGGTTTTTCCACTCAGAGGCGCTAGGGAGAAGCGAAACAGCAGTCATTCAACCCGAAATAAGTCAAATAACCTTTCCAATGACTCCGAAACTGATTAGTTCAGGCAAATTGAGCTAAAAAACTTGCATAGTTCACCTTTAACACCAGTAACAGACAACTGAATATGTCGAGTAAACTAAACCAGCCTAATAAGCCAACTTACCCATCCTTCAATCAGCCGACTGTGAGTGATACACTTAAACAGTAGAGATAATAAGAGATGGAAAGACATCACGTTCAGAATTCAACAACCTCTATTCGTTATGGAGGATAAAGCCCTCCTTACTCTATACGCAGTGGTTCTTAAACTGGGGGGCCCGCCCCCCCCCCGGTGGGGCGCGAACACACCCCAAGGGGGCCGTGTCACGGACCGGTCACTGGCTGCTCAAAAAAAAAAAAAAAAGACGCAAAGGGCTGGGCTACAAATGCACCAACAAATCACAAACACGTTCATTTCCACGCCAACCATTTACAGCATTTGAAATTTCAACAATGACCACACCAGACGTACTTAAGAAAGTGCAGACATCAGAAACACACCACTGTGCAACATACGAAGTTGTAGCCTGGTAGCCTACTTTCAACACGTTCATTTCGGCAGTTTCGATTCGAATGTCTTGCTCCTTGCAGACAGAGTGGATGCGTTTGTTCAAAAACTTGCCCTCTGGCATGACCGCATCAATAACGGAAACTGTGAAATGTTCCCGACCCTTGCGGAGTTCATCAGTGATGCACGTGGCACTGATTTCTCCTCTCTCCTCCAATCAGCTGCAGATCACCTGTCTGCGCTGATGAACCAATTCGCATCCTATTTCAAGGAGGACTACCATTAATTTTTGTGGGTTCGGGATCCATTTATCTGCACAGCAAATGAGCTGTCACTGCAAATGCAGGAACAGCTTATTGAGCTGAAGAGTGACAGTAGATTAAAGCACCTCTTCAACACCTGTCCTCTTGCATCCTTCTGGGTAGCAGTGATGCAGGAATACCCCCCAACTCTCCGACGTAGCCTTAAAAGTTCTCCTTCCTTTTGCATCACAGATCGAGCACTTGTGTGTGTGTGTGGCGGAATAATATTGGGAGCACTTAGACTTTGTGCAGTAATATCCTCACTCCAAAGTGAAACTGAAAGTGCAAGAGTGAGGATATTACTGTGCCACACAATATAGCTATCCCTCTTACCTGCTTAGAAATGCACAACGTTTTATTTTGTCTCACCATACTTGGTCGTGTGACTACTCGTGTAACTATTTTAATAGGGAAAACGTGGAGGTGTTTAGTCGCTTCTAACTTCATCTCTGTTTGGATCCTAATGAATGCATTGGGCTAGCTAAGTGCTATCAAAGTTGCGCCGCGCACCAGAGCCACTGAGTGCACGCATTGAAACGTGAGAGGTATGTATCAACTCGTCGTAGTTAAGGGAATAACTTAGTTTAATATGAAAAAACGGTGAAGTGTTCCTTTAACTCAGCTAATGGCAATATTAGACACATTACATAGGCCTACCCGTGCGTTTTTGCTGTTGTTGGGAAATAGCCTAAAGATAACTGCATGACCATGGCCATGCCAGTTCTATGAACTCAGAAGTGATGTTTGAATGAATGTTATGCCCTTAGCCGATGTCCAGATAGAGTCAAGAGCGGCTGTTTTAAATGTAAATTTTAACAGAATGCTACCGACGTGTGGGGCATATAATGTTGCAAGATCAGAAATCCTATCAGGCAACAGAAGCGCTAGGCAACCGCGATTGTTGATGAGTAGCCTATGCAACGTTACGTGACTTTAACAGCCTGCTTACCAACATGGGTGCATGTGTGGGACTCAGCATGTTTATCCAACATAAACAATCTTTAAACGGTCCGTTGTTTACGTGAGACATTGTAATTTCCATGAATGGCAACACGTGAGTATGTCAGCAAAATGGTCTTTTTTGTTTCTATGCTGAAGTGAGGGGGAGTGGCTAGTGCGGAGAGCGGTAGAATTGTGGGATTGCGGTAGAGTTGTATTTCGCTTAATTTAAGGATACAGTGCCTATAGAAAGTCATCATACCCTTTTGAAATAGTTACTTTTTTTGTCTTACAGCCTGAAATCAAAACCCATTTAAAAAAAAATCTTTTCCAGTTTTATTGACAAATTTAGCTGTACAACATCAAAATAATGAAAAAAAAGTCAACAGTTCTGAAAATTGATAAAAAATTAAAAACTAGAATAACAGGGTTGGAAAAGTCATCATACCCCTGACTTAATACTTTGTAGAGCTTCATTTTGCTTTCATTACAGCCATCAATCTGTTTGGATATGTCTCTATTATAGCTTTGCACACCTAGATAGGGGAATATTTGCCCAATTTTCCGTACAGAAATGTTAAAATTTAGTCAAATTCTGTAGGGAATGGCGATGGACTGCTCTCTTCAATTCAATCCACAGATTTTCTATAGGATTTAAGTCAGGGCTCTGATTTTGCCACTCAAGGATATTCACCATCCTATCCTTAAGCCACTGCTTTGTTCTTTTGGCAGTATGTTTAGGATTATTGTTGTGTTGGAAGGCGAATGACCTCCCCATCCTCAGCTGTCTAGGAGAGGGACGCAGGTTTTCCACAAGAATGTGGGTGTACTTGGCAGCATCCATTTTCCCTTCTATCTTGACCAATTGCCCAGTCCCCGCTGAAGAGAAACATCCCCAAAACATAATGTTGCCCCCACCATGCGTCACAGTAGGTATGGTGTGTTTTGGGTGTGTTTGGGTGTGTATACTGTGTTTGGTTAGCGCCTGGAGCTCAGTCCAAAAACTTCAATCTTAGTCTCCAAAAAGTTCGATCTTAGTCTCATCTGACCATAAAAGCTTTTTCCACATGGTAGCAGAATATTCCAGATGTGTTTTTGCACTGAACTCCAAGCGCAATGTTTGGCGAAAACCAACACAGTACACCACCCAAAACACACCATACCTAGTGTGAAGCATGGTGGGGGCAACATTATGTTGTGGGGATGTTTCTCCTCAGCGGGGACTGGGCAATTGGTCAGGATAAAAAGGAAAATGGATGCTGCCAAGTACATCCACATTCTTAAGGAAAACCTGCGTCCCTCTCCTAGACAGCTGAAGATGGGCAGGTCATTCGCCTTCCAACACGACAATGATCCAAAACATACTGCCAAAAGAACAAAGCAGTGGCTTAAGGATAGGATGGTGAATATCCTTGAGTGGCAAAGTCAGAGCCCTGACTTAAATCCTATAGAAAATCTGTGGATTGACTTGAAGAGAGCAGTCCATCGCCATTCCCTACAGAATTTGACTACATTTTAGCATTTCTGCACGGAAAATTGGGCAAATATTCCCCTATCTAGGTGTGCAAAGCTATAATAGAGACATATCCAAACAGATTGATGGCTGTAATGAAAGCAAAAGGAAGCTTTACAAAGTATTAAGTCAGGGGTATGATGACTTTTCCAACCCTGTTATTCCAGTTTTTAATTTTTTATTAATTTTCAGAACTGTTGAATTTTTTTTCATTATTTTGATGTTGTACAGCTACATTTGTAAATAAAACTGGAAAAGATTTTTTTTTTAAATGGGTTTTGATTTCAGGCTGTAAGACAAAAAAAGTAACTATTTCAAAAGGGTATGATGACTTTCTATAGGCACTGTATCTTTGTCATTTGTTGTCCAAAAACGACCAAACTTCGCACTGCAGTCACGCATGTCATCAGCAATACCTGTGTCAAATTTTAGGTCAGTCGGATGAGCGGTTCGAGAGTTATGCGAGTAACACACAGACAGACAGACAGAGTGACACACAGACAGACGTTCCTTGCATTAATTAAGTGTTAATGTTAATGTTAATATTGCAAACAAGGCTAGCTTTCGTTCAAAAACCCACTCATAACATGTACCCACTCATAACATGTACCTTTACAATTCTGCACAACTTCATGGAAGTCTGCATCATAAGCCCAATCCAAACTTTCACACAAAGTATCAAACACAAAATACTGGATGCTATTAATTACCACTCTCATTTAGGCCAAATCCTACATGCCTTGAAAAAATATAGCATACCTTCATGTGTATCTGGCTCAGTGAGACTACATATATTTAACAGACAGTATTTTACTTACACATCCAGAGGTAGTACATCATCTTGCACAGCCGTTGGTACTCTATAGGAATTTCTTCATTGAAATCCTGATAGAAGCAGGGCTTTATGGGAAAAAACTTTGGGAGTGGGGGCCAGTTGTTTTCTGGACCTGTGAAATTTAGACTAGCCAGATTAAAACTTAAACCTCGATGTAGAACATTTACTGCAGTATGTGATAATCCAAAACAAGTTCCAATAGAATTCAGAACAGTTCTTACCCATGGAGACTCCCCTATTCTGAAGCGCCTGTTCTTTGCGTTCTAATTCTGCTGCCTTCTTCTCCAGCTCTTCTTGCTGTTTGAGGAGTTCTGCCTGAGCAGCAGCTGCTGATGCCTATACCAACATAAGCAACTATGTTTTAAATGGGATTTGATGCTCTTTTACAGTAACACTTGAAGTTATCTAGCCTCTGCTTGCATGAATTGAAAAGTAATAACAATATCAAAGCTTAAAGCGATGCCTGTTTATACACAGTCATGGCTAAAAGTGTTGGCACCCATGCTAAAGTTGACTAAAAAGAGGAATATGAAATCATCTTTTGAAAATTGATCTTAATGCCTTAAGTAATAAAATTAAATATTCAAGTAGTGTGCTGGCAGACATCTCACAAATCACCTAACTTAGGCTTCATTTTGGCTACAATAACATTATTTCCAGTTATTATAACATGATCTTCATTCCATTGTCATGACTTTAGGCAACTCCATTCACAACATATAATACCTTATGATGACATGTCAACTTTTGGAGGCGGAAGGGGCGGAATATGTGGAAATGACTACCATGTTTGCATTACAAACTAACCCCATACATTTCTATGGGTGATTCTTTGTGCTGTGTCACCTCATTAGAAAGTTTCTGCTTACATTGCCTTCTTTTCTCCAACCAAGGCAGCAGATAGACACCAGAACACACCCTGTCATATTAAGGCAGCTGTTTCAATGAGGATATTTGGCCACCTCAGGGCAGATCTGTAGCTGCCCAGAAGCAGCCTGTGACTAAGCTGCAACAAGCTAGTTGAGACAGTGGTTATTATCAGCAATGAAATTATGCACTTTTCTGGAGGTTTTTGAAACCACTTTTGAAAACCATGCTGACTATGAAGCAGATGCAGTGTGGTTCAATCAAAATAGCAGTACAAAAATAAAAGTTTCAAAAATGAACAGCAGCTTACCTGCGGTGTGGGCTCTGAGGAAGGCTGTAGAACTGCTGGCTGGGAGGAACCATCAGAGATAGGGATGGTAGTTTCATTGTGCTTCTCCTAGGAGCCAAATGATTTAAGCCAAAGGTTAATAACGGAGGATTGTCATTTCGTCATTATGAATTCTATTCTACAAGGGTGTTTTCACATATAGTCCAAACTCCAGAACAAAAAGGGCTAAAGGATTGACTTTCTGTATCTTTTGGGGTCTGAGTTCTGTTTACATGTTCACATATGCACAAAAACACTGAGGGCCATATTATGCAGACGGCGCAGTGAGCTTTAGCACTAGTGAAGAAAAGAGGTGTGGTCCGGTGCAAAACTTGCCAGTCGCTAATATATGGATGCAGAAAGTTAAGTGCGCCACTGACCAGGAAAAACCTAGTCGGGAATCATTCGCGCATAGCTGAAAGGCTATTTTATGAGCGCATGAGGCTTGAGGAAATGGAAGAGTGCACAGTGCGCGCACACACCCTAGCCTACTTCTTCAGCAGGAGTGCGCAGCCCGAATATAATTAAATAATATTTGTCCGTTTCTCGGTTTAAGGTTCGTGTATTGGTCAGCAAAAAGTAGCCTACATAGCATAACAACATCCACATGCAATAATACAACAACAACGTCTAACAGTGACCTGCTAATTTAGACAACATTACACAGCCCTATGGTTAAGTTACCTTTAGTTTTGTTCTAGCATACCTTTAACGTCTGCATGGCATTAAACAGCTGTAGCGTTCTGACAATTGTCTACCATGTTATTGCTCATCTGGAATAACTCCTCTAGCTGCCTCCATCCTCCATCCTTTTTGTTTTGTTTGTTTAAAAGAACTTGCGATATCCATGATGAGTAGACTATTGAGTTAGTGAATTAGCTTCACATTGTGTGCTGATAGCCGAGTAAAAGAAAACAACAAGTAGCCTAGTTGTGCGCCTGCGTGCATAATCTCTCCTGTTTAAACGAAATGTGTGCGCGTGGATATAGCTCTGCGTTAATTTTGATAACGTGTTAACTGACTTAAAATAGAAAATTGTAAATAGCCTGATGGCAGGCAGCTAATGGGATGCTGTGCATATTTGAGAGGGTACGCTATGGTATGCCAATTTGGTGTGAATACACACACACACAAGGGAACTTTATAATGATAATGATCAATAGTGAGAACTTCGACTTGATGATTTGCATGACGTGTGGAGCTTGACCTGCGCTGCGCAATGGATTATGGGATATCTGAGGCAAGAAAAGATACATCGATGCACGCTTGGAAATCACGCCAAACGAAGTACCCATCTAGTGAGAGCGCTTGACTTTCGGACAGTCTATTCTGACATAACTTCCGGAAAATGCACACTGCCCAGCGTGTGTACTTATGTTTCAGACACAGCCAATAGAGCCCCATGTCATCGATTTGATCTGATTAGAAGGCTGAAAGGGTGAAGACACCCTAAATTCTAAATCTCAATAATTTGCCAATGTATGCAACATCCAAGGCCCTAGTTTTTTTTTTTTTTTTTTTTTTTTATTATTTATTTTTTGGGCTTTTTATGCCTTTATTTGGACAGGACAGTAGAGAGAATGACAGGAAGTGAGTGGGAGAGAGTCGGGGTGGGATCTGGAAAGGACCACGGGGCGGGAATCGAACCCGGGTCGCCAGCGTACGGTGCAGGTGCCCCAGCCAGTTGCGCCACTGCCGGGGCCCCAAGGCCCTAGTTTAACAGTGAAAACAGTTGACAGGAAGTCGGCATATTCCACTTTAAAACAGATAAATTAAACTTCTATCTAAAAAAACACATTTGTATACCTCTGTTATGGGTTAATACAATTAATCTATCTATCCTTGAAGCCAACACATATCACCTCTTGACTGCAAAAGAACACTAAAAAGAGATTGCGTTCAGATTGGTCCAAATCTTACCAATCCGCTAGCGGAGAAAGGGTTATATTCCTGCATTCCATCCATAGCTGTGCTGGTTACTTCAACAACTGATGGATCCTGTAAACATATATATTTTTTTTATTACCACAAAGAATCTTGCATAAGACCCAGGTGCTCTTGTCATCCAGTATTAGTTCAATACCAACACACAGTAGCCTCACCATCTGCAAATATGCAGTCGGACCATTACTTTCTAACAGACAGACTAGACTAGACAAATGCACCATTGAGATCAATATGTTTTGTTTAGAGTAACTACAGGTGGCACTTAAATCAATTTTACATCATGTAATGATGTAAAAACTATTAAAACATTTTGATCTCAATGGTGCATGTTGTGTTGTTTTGTATAGCATTGATGTATGGAGTAAATATCCACATTTTGCTCTGACGTGATCACCTGAGAGTATCTGAGCAGGGGTGGGGATATCCTTTTCAATTTTAGTGATTCAGTGAGTGCTACCTGTGGTTACTCAATATACAATATACAAATATATTGATCTCAATTGTGCATTTTGTCCATGTTCAGGGTGTGAAATAAAAAAGAAAGATTTACATAAGACATATATAATATACACACACACACACACACACACACACACACACACACGTCTTACATTCCCACAAGGGTGCTCTGAAAATAAGATCCAAAATCCACCTCTCAAAATAGTTAAAAATCACTCTGTATTATCCACATTCACAACACTCATCATTCTAGGAAGCATTTATAGGCTACCAATTGCAAAATCTAATTAACAAATGTCTCCTGATAGTATTCTTCAATATGTTGCCTCTTCACTTACAAGTGGCCTTTAACATTACACAATAAACCTCTACCATCATCAAACTGTAACTGCATGCCACCGTGATCACAGAATTCAGTTTACCCACCTCTAATTTTAGCACTAGCCTACACCTAACACATAACTGGAACCCTTGACTTGACACATTAAATGTCCACTCACTGTCATTGTAAGGTAAATTTGTTTGACAAATTAAGAGTCCCTTTTCAGGGGTAGGCCTAAGGCAAATTTGAGTACGTTTTCCTGGTGAATGTTACTTAAGCCTTATCGCCGTTAGGCCTCCTTAATCGACATTTTATGACACAATTTGTAACGCTACCAAAACGCTAGAACGCTCAAAGATTACATTTAGTTCGAATGCGTTGTGTGAGAAGCACATAAATGCATGTCGGCGATCAGGTAGGCTATTCCTAATGTTAGGCTACATGACTTTTCCAGACAAGTAGGACAAGTATTGTTGGCTTAATGTATCAACCAACCAGACAGGTTTCTATCCTAGTGAGTTGGGTTAGGCTAGGCTATAGAGCTAAAACTCGTAGCCTACTTAATTTCCAATAGTTCAGTGAAATCATGTCCATTAGACCTACCTTGAAAGGATTGACGTCCACAGGATCCACAAAAGGATTATCATCAAATCCGGACATATTCTCTCATAAACTAATGGTTGCCTATCCTATTTTGATGACAATTATGCTCACAATTCTCACAACATAGCACTCGTCACTGCGTTTACAAGTGAAACAAATAGCCTACGCCTAACACGTCATCCAGGTGATATCAAGTCTCACCGGATAGGCGTAGTGAAGACCAAGCCTACTGCGGAAGCGCATCTTAGCCCTGCAACAGGTGCAAAAACTTGGAGGTGTGTTTGAGACTTTGGAAGAGACTTTGGAAGAGCCATCGGAATACACTCCCTCCATTGCGTGTGCGGAACTTGTGTCCGGCATCCAGGTTAGAGCAAACGAGAGTCTGAAGCGCACTCAAGTTCAAGAGTGAGTTGGCTATTGAGGGGGAAATTCAGCTGAAGCTTATCTCATATGAAGTGAAGAATAGTAGGCTAGCCTAGCCTGGTGTAGCGTTGCTCTGTGTAGCCTACACAAAAAATATGACTAGGCAACACCCAGAACAAGTACGATTCTTTAACACAAACTCTGTTTTGTTGACTTAATCATGTTGACTTCGAAGCAGGCACTTTACTTTGGATAGACAATAATACACCTGTGATTAACGTGAACAAATCTGGACTTGAGTAACATTTGACACCTCCGATAATATTGTCCTAACTTAATAATCATCATGTGTGTCATTTTATCAACTAATTTGCACACAAGGATTGGATTTTTAAATTCATGAGAAAAAAAACAAACAGGGCTAAACCAGTTTAAACCAAACCAAACAGGAAATTTGGAACTTCACCAGAAAATCTAAGGTTCCAGCAACCCTTACGGGGGTCATTAAAGTAGATTAGGCTACTACATTACATACATGCCTACTACTAAGATGGGATGCGTTGGATATATTAATAATCACCTTGTTTCATCAGTTTGACATTTTTGGCTGTTCTTGCACGAGAATTTAGGCAGACTACCTATAGGCCCTATACCTTTTTTGGGGGGGGAAAGTCATGGGTAATAATCTGAGGCTGGTCAGTTTTATCATTTGATGCATTGGGAAATGTTCTAAAGGCATTTTAGACAGGGTCAATTCACAAAATCAGAACCCCGAAGGCATTTTGTGATTATTTGTTATACAACTTTTCTAAGGGTATTAAGGGGTGCTGAATCCAAATTTGCGGTAGGCCCATATGAAGCTCAAAAATTACCCAAAATGCCTCAAAATGGACAAATTCAAAATGGCCGCCACCGCCAGGCTGAAATCTGTTTTTCAGTAGGCCTATATCTTTTTGACTAAACAAGGTACAAACATGAAATAAATGTGCTTTTATAAGTTTTCCTACATGGGCAATTCAATGCCATATTCAGATTTTAGATGTAATGTGAAGAAACTGCTTAAATATTGCAAATATAGTTGATTTTAACAATGAATAATTACTCAGTTGTTATTATTATTATTATTATTATTACTATTACTATCATTGTTGATATTATCAGGCTGCTTACTCACTTTGTATTTTGTTTTGAGGTCAAATGTACAAACAAATACAAAAAGTTACAAACTTTAATGAAATGTTCACAGGTTTTCACAAATGGGGAATTTAACATCCTGTCAATAATCACACAAGTAGAAAAACGTGGTCATAAGTGCTAAAGAAGTCAATCAAAAAAGATCCAAAAGCAGGAAGATCCATGGATCATGGTGATATTCATTGAACTAATCACAGTAGAAGTTACAATGACAGCTTACTTGCAGTCCTCTTCAATGTTCTGGCAAGACTGTCGAGTTTCCTGCAGTTGCATGCATCTATACGTTCCATGCGACTCTTTCTGAATAGAATAGGTTAATTAAAATAGAATAGAAAGATCAGTACAAGTACAAGTATTGGAATATTCTACAAATGTGTTAATTCTTGTACACAATGATCAACATCAGCTAATTAATTCCCTATACACATACTGTACCTGCAGCTGCAGCGTTGGCTGAGGCACCCCTTGGTACACCCACATGAAGTGAACTCCCTGCAGGCTTTAGGCATAGGTGGCAGAGACATTAGCCGTGGCACTAATTGACCTTCCTCGTGCATCCATCCCATTTCATCCACTGGAGGAAGATGAGGATGTGGCAGATGAGCTTGGTTCCATATTGTCGCTTGATAGTGTGAGCGCATGATATGAAACTTCACTGCATCTGAGGTTGGAGGCAGAGTCTCTTGTGGATGACCTTTGCAAAACAGCTTTACTCTTGCTTTGTTGCATGTATCAAGCTCAGGCACACCATACATCTTACAGATGAATTTCTCTGCTGAATTCACAACATCTTCAGTGAGAGAGCCCTTCCCAAGGCCAGTAAGATCAGTGTGATGTTGCTTGAACACCTGCCAGGCTGTTTTCTTTCCGTGACCGCTGAACTGAGAGACACTATCACAGCCAGTGATGGCATGGAAGGCAAGGAGTGTGTCCACTTGATCATCAGAGAGTAACTTGCGAATGTCATGTACTGGAAAATACTTTGGATCCTTTGATGTCCCGGCTTTCATGTAGAGATGGGTACATCCAATTCTGTCATGATGTGCTAGAAGTAGAAGAAGCACGTCTGTGTCACGTCCGGACACGACTATTGTGTCCATGGGAGCCTGGATACAGTGCAAAATCAGCCGCGTATCAGCCTCTTCATGGTCAGCGCTCAGAGAGGAGATTTCAAGTTCTGGATCTGATGACTTGATGGTGGTCGCTTCAGCAAACCCACCAGATACTACGACCACTGGCTCATATTCTGGGCTGTGTTCTATAAGATGGTTTGAGAGTAGTCGAGCGAGATCTGCTTTGTTCACTTCCAGTGCCATGAAGCTTGACCAGTCTGCTGGAAGAAGAACAGAGTCATTTACGATCTCTCTGCGTTCTGGTCGGTGGCGCTGTTTACGCTTCTTTCTTGTGCCTGTTTTGATGGATTCGTCATGGTACCTGTCAAAGACTACATCAACCCTCTGGTACTTCTCTGCCATCTTCAAGACTGTGTTAGCAAACTTGTTGGCATAGTTGCCGAATGTTGTGATGTGTACAAGTGCTTGGCCATCAATAAGTAAGCAGCTGGGTTCCTGAAGGGGCACATCTGCTGGGGTTTGAATATGTTGTGTCAATATATTTGCTAATAGAGATTTGTTTGTAGAATGTAGACTGCCATTAGTTGCGGCCAGAGATGGCGGGATGAGCATGAGTTCATGCTGAAGAATATTTTCCAGGTCTACCTTGCGACCTGCTCTATAAGCTGTGATGAGCCTTTGTAGAATCTGCCTGTCCACTTTGATAATGTTTTGCTTGTTTTTGGAAAGTTGCATGACTTCATACAGAGAAGCAAATGTTTTGGCTTTATTCTTTCTAATGGGTGACTTCAGATCCAAGTGCTGGTCACTATCTGGAGGTTCACACAGACGTTTTTCCACAAACACTTTCATTTGTGCCTGTCCGAAGAGTTCTGCCCCAAGCAGAGATTTTTGAATCTGGGGTGTGACCACATCCTTGTTGATGATGTTCTTGAGTGTGTCCCCGCCATCTTGAAACACACCATGCTCTTTCAAATGATAGAGATATTCTGCTTTCATCCACATCATCTCTTTCCATTCTACTCTTTGTGCACTCTGTGTGTGTGTACTCATCGTCGTCATCTGTTGTCAGTCTCAGCATCACTGTTGTCTGAGAAGCTATGACTGTTCTCAGATTATACGACAGTGTCCATCTACTAAGAGATGTTGGTATCCTGGTGATACCTACTAGGCCTCCACTCTTTTTTCCTGTAGCGTTTAGCCACTCTGTACTTTGATCCGCTGAAACCTGATTGAAGCATCGATCACTGCGTTTAACCACAAAGTTGCCTTTCTGAAACTCAAGGAGGATTTCTGGTGGGAGAGCAGACATCTCAGCCAGGTAAACAGTACCCCATCTGGCGTAGTTGATATGATCGTACCTGAAGAAGAAGGGCAGCATACGTTTGAAAGCATAGAGGTGGAGATCCCACAATCCATCACGTTGTGCTCTTGTGAAACAGAGTAGGATGCTGACCATAGTCATATAGTTCCACCAGAATGCAGCATTCGGGTCATCAACTGCAAGTGATGCAGAAAACTCTTTCATGGCCTGCTGGAATCGGTCTTTTGTCAGTTTGTCGACCATTTGTGCGATGTGATCAGCATCTATGGACTGGCAGAGATCTACAAGTTCAGCTCTCAGTGTAACATCAACCTCATCCAGATGTGTGTAAAGCTGTGGGAGTAGTAGTTGCCAAAGAGCCTGCAGGGTAAGCTTGTGGGTCCTCATAGCACGTGCATACCCTTTTCCTGCCATGACATGCTGAGCAGCATTTGCTCCCAGAAGATCACACTTGACCCATAGCTCCCTAAGGCCAGAATCAACCATGTGTTGTCCTATCACACCCAGGAAGTTCATGGCAATGTGAAGGCCTCCAAGGCAAGGTATAAGCACGTCCTTGTATTCTTCTACTGACCACTTCAGTTCTAGCAACTTCGGGTAAAGTGCCTCGTCCACTGTCAGAATGACATGCTGTTGTTCCATTGATTTGGAGATATGGAGCACTCGCTTGACGACTGTGTTCAGTGTATCAAGTTCAGATGCAGGAGCCTGGATGATAGGTAGGTACCCTACTGTAGTTTTCTCTGGGTTGACTGTGCTTGCCTTTTGATTATACAATGTCCAGGAAGGCTTTGGTTTTTGAGATGTCTGAGACATGAAGAAGGCCATGTCTGTAGCTTGTGCTTTCTGTGCTGCGGGACATTGTTCAGATGACTGTGTGAAACAGTTTGCTGCTAATACACCACTATTTGGCCTCTCTGTGATTCCTCTCTTTGGTGCAGGTATAATATCAGTCATTGCCCTGGGGATGTTGAGGGTGTCTGACCTCAAGTAAAGATCAACTCCTTCAAGGAGATCACCTTCAGGTGGACCACGTTGCCAGGCAGCCACTTGAGTGGCATGGAATGTCCCTTTTCCGTCCAGAGTGTGTTCGTTGATGTCAACATTGGGGCGCGGTTACATGCACATTCATACTCGAAGTAATCATTACTCTGATTATGATCAGAACGTTGAATACTCCGGTCTACATGCAAATAAGATAACAAAAAGAAATCGGATGTCATGATCTGATTCCATGCGCTCTGACCTCATTGGGTAGCCTAGACCTATGTTTTCTTCAGTTTTAACAGGGAGGTTTATTATTTTGGAAACTATGTAATGCTCTGAAAGCTCTGTCTTTTGATACACTTCATGCACAATACACACACGAACACCACGGCAACTGTTGCTTCGGGCAACCTAACTGTCAAACTCAACTAGAAAAAATGGATCCGCATACAGCACAAGTGCTACAGATACTTTTATTGGCGTTGCTAAAACATTTAATGACTATTAGCCAGGCACTCGTTTTAATCCTGCAAGAGTGCAATGCTTTAACAATGCTTTGCCAGCAGCGACGCATAGCCACGTCCCGTAGATTGGCACTTCTAGGGACAGGGGCCCTATCATCCCAACGACGCCCACGAAAGATGTGGATGAAAGTAAGGGACACCAATTGGTGGTACAGGCAAGTTCTCCTCCAGTACGATGATGAAGACTGGAAGGCAAATTTCCGAATGACCCGTCGTTCATTCGTAGGGATGTTAACCGGTGACTGTTTGACCGATGGTTGACCGTATCCACGTTAGCCGACCAAAGTTGTCGCTAGTCGGTTAAACAAAAAAAAAAAGAGGCATCTTTAAATTAGGCTAAAGACAGTGGACTAAACGCTACTACAGCTAGCCATCTCATTCCAAGAAGATCTTTTTTGCGTGAAGTTATCAAATGATCCCTCTCACTCAATTTTTCATAACGCCTGCTTGTAGGCTAGGCTACGTAATAAACCAATAAAAACAATTGGCACGAGGTTACAGCGGTGGCCGGTGCGTCTTTTGCAATCTGGAAGTGTGCCGTTTTATCCATTGGTTTTATCATGTTGCAGTCTAAGCAACTTTCCGCATAAGATGGGCTTAAATTTGGAAAGACATTACATCTACATTTCAGGAAGGGTCATCAATGGTAACAGATAAGGTAGGCTAATGATCATCTTTCGTTATTGTTGTTAGCACTTCCTCAAACTAAGCTGCGTCTCTTCGGAGCTGTCATTTTCATAAGTGAGCCGTTTCAGCCATTTCAGCTTCAAATGAGCTTCTAACGCTAGACAAACGCCTTTATTTGCAACGCGATCACCTTGTACCCAAACCATTTTCGGAGCAAAGGGACATTTGTCCTCCATTTACAAGCTCCTTGGTTTGCAGGACTCATTGGCGCTGTAGGATTTAAAAAAGTGACGTGAGTGAAAGGGCGGCGCCGGGGCTGTGTGTATGAGCGTAGGACAGAGAGATGAGAGTTGGGAAATTGCGTGGCTGTTATTTCAAATAGTATAATTTATTTTAAACGAATCGGTTAACCGGTTTCAACCGGCTAATGAGCCTCGGTGGTCGGTCAAGAAAATGTTTAGTTTTCGCCATCCCTATTCATTCGTCAAACTTATGAACAACGTGATGAAGCCGCAGGAGAACACCGTGCACCGACCCATTCCGGTAGAAATGCGAGTGGCTAGTTATCTATAAATTGGCTAGCTGCTGCGAGTATAGACTCGTAGCCAATCAGTTCGGAGTTCATAAGTCCACGGTCATGAATTTCGTTGTTTTGCAAGGGTATGGTGGAATCCGCAATACACAATTTCATCAAGGTACCAACACTTGAAGAGGCAAAAACAACAGCCCGGCATTTCAAAGATAAATTCCATCTGCCGCAAGTAGTTGGATGCATTGACGGAACTCATATCCCTATACTTCCCCCCAGCGATGGCTACAAGGACTTCGTAAACCGTAAAGGTTGGCCGTCCTATGTTCTTCAGGCAGTGGTGGACAATGCATATTGGTAAGGGCCCTTATCCTGATTTTAGCTATCGTTAAGTCTTATTGACAACCAAGGCATGACCTCTTCGCCATACACATAAATGCATTGTTTACATGAAATGGGTGCAAACATGATGACCAATACAATTGTTTACATCTTCTATTCCCACCAGTTTTTGGAACATCAACTGTAAAATGCCAGGGAGTGCCCATGACGCCAATGTTTTAAGGCAGTCCACATTATTTGAAAAGGCACATCAGCTGCCAAAGGTGGGTTAAGTTTACACTGACTAATGACATATAACATAGGCCTACACTGCAATGACTAGACAGCTCGCAGCACTAGGCAAAGCAAAATCACACTATGAGACATAGCCTTTTCAAAAATCACCAGACATACTACAACAGCTAGCCTACCTAACAGGGCACAGGCGATTAATCCTCCCATGCACAAGCTAGCTTGCATATACTATACTTCCTTAGTAAACATTTCCAAACACCAAAAAAACATAACTATAACCGATATTCCACAAATTGCCACGGCGGGCTGAAGTAAAGAAACAAAACTGTAAACCCATGAACCTACCAGATTTGCAAAACAGCTATTTCCAAATAGCCTAGTAGCAAGCTTGTAGTAGGCAGTCAGCTAACGGTAGATGTTTTGGGCGCAGACTCTCAGCAGAAATGATCTTACAATAATTCCGTTGTTTGGTCCCTGAATATATAAAAATAAACTACATTACTAGATATCTACATCTGCCACTAGGCATACTGAGTCTATATTTAATCTTCTATCATACACTTGACTTGACTGCGACGACTCTGAAACAAAACAAGCACAACTGTCACAAACCCGCGAAAACTTTCTTTGCTACTGCTAGCTTTTGAGGTCTTCACACTTGACAGGCGCTGTACTGCCACTTACTGGACAAATGATAGAACTGATAGCCACTGTCCTTGAGCCAGACCCTCAAATTTGGCTGTCAGTACCACTTCAAGGCAGTCTCCATAATAAGCCTACGGAGAGTTTCATTGCAGGCGAATAGGGTAAAACAATTATCTAATAGATATCCCAACAAAACTTCTTCAGCTGATAATTTAGGCTACATTTAGGCAACACTTTTTTGCATTGCAAGTTTTCAGAAATGTCATGTATGTAAAAGAGGCATCACACACTTAAATATATGTTATGATCATCTAAAATGTGGCTGTACCGGTATCCGCCGTTCATTCCGACATACCAGCACTCCGACATTGACGTCCAATTGTCGTAGTGGAGTCATGTCTCCTTATGGGAAAAAGTCCCACCACTCCGACATATTTTTTTTTCATGGTCGCAGTGGCGGTATTTAACTTTTTTTTTCAAACAACGTGCCATTCCGACATGAGGTAATTAATAGGCTATTAATGTTACAGTTATTATTTTCCTGTCACTTCGTCTGTTTTATGACCTAGAAGGTTGTATTTGGCATCTGTGGATAGCTCTAGCTCTCCTCTTTTATCTGACATGCAAGCCATATATTTTTTACCATGGTTTCACGAGTAGCCTAAATCAAACGAAAGTAGCGGTAGCCGAAGCTATATGACATTCTTATTTGTTTGTCACTTCGTCTGTTTTTATAACACAAAAGGATCGATGTGTTTGGTATCAATGGAAAGCTCTGTTTCTCCTCTTTCATTTGATATGCGTGTCTGTTGCCTGCGATGCCTGGTCCCGGAGTAATCCAAGCGAGAGCAGTGGCTGCGTGGAGCAATATAGACTGTAAATATGATAGGCCTATACTTTGATTTAAATTCATGATTTTATTTTATTTTCATACTTGATCGTACAGACACTGTCTAGTCTCGTTAAAGCCCCGGTTCTGCTCTTTCATGCAATATAGGTCTCATCTCGCTATGACTAATAATCGCGGAGCAATGTACAGAGAAAAATGGGTGTGTTTTTTGACGCACTTTGCGTCCGTCGGGCTCATAGGGTCCGTTAAATTGTCTTGGAAAAAAATAGGATTTGTAAATTGTCGGAATGGGGGTACTAAAATGTGTCGGATTGGCAGCATGTCTAAATAGCAGCATGTCGAAATAGAGGCATGTCTAAATGGAAGCATGTCGTAGTGGTGGCATGTCTGAGTGGCAGCATGTAACCGGCTGTACCATAAGGGTGAACAAGTAAAACAGTGCATATAAAAAATTGCTTATATTATATATTACATTCTTGGATAATACTAATTATCAGCTCATTTACATGCCGTTTCAGGACCCGATAAAGATTGATGGGACAGAAGTAGATTTCTTCTTGCTTGGTGATCCAGCCTACCCTTTAATGGACTGGCTCATGAAAGCCCACATATCCTCCCCAAGGCTAACTCCTGAACAGGAATCATTCAATGTGTACCTCAGTGCAGCTAGAACCACTGTAGAGGTGGCATTTGGGAGACTGAAGTCAAGGTGGAGAGTTCTACTGAAAAGGAGTGACTTCCATTATACCCTGTCACCTTATGTGATTGCAACATGCTGTGCACTTCACAACTTCTGTGAGCGCGAAAACGAACCGATGATTCCGGCTTGGACGGAAGAGGTGGGGATGTTGGAGCAGGTACATGCTCAACCTGCTGCTCGACCTCACAGTGCTGCAGAAGCAAGTGGTGCACAGCGGATAAGACAGGCGCTGACCACATACATGGCAGCCCACCATCCCCTCCGGCATCGGGAGCTGTAAATCGAATAAATTACAAAATACCCACCCACACCTTGTCTTTTGGATGATTGGTTGAGTATAATAACCCTAACTAACATATCAGAAGCTTGGCTAGTTAATGTGTTGTGGAGATGTGACAAAGACAAATATGTTAGTACAGTAAATTTGATTTATTTGGTCAATTAAAATTATAAGGTTCCAAATTGCGAGTGTGCTCATCCGCCCCAGGACCAGGATAGTAGCCTTGATAAAAGCGTTGGGGGGGGGGGGGGGGGGTTGCAGGGGCATGGGTGGTGGCTGGCGGAGAGCCTGGAGACCCTCCATAAGCAGCGACATCATTCTTGTGTTTCTGTCCAGGATGGCTCCTACCAGGCGCTCCTGACGCTCAGCTGAGATCTGAGCTTGCTGGGTGACAAATTCTTGTTGCCTTCTATCTTGCTCTTGGAAGAAGGCAAGCTGTTGTTCCCATGCTGCTGCAGTTCCCTGCGGCCTTCTTCTCCTCTGCACTCTTGCCACTAAAAATACAGGTCAAGTGAAACTTGAAAGATATTCAAAAGCACTTGTTGAGCACTGGGGTATGGTGAGGACTAATCAAGAGAGACTAGAGTAAACTTATAAAATTTTAATTTTGGTAGAACTGTATGTTTTAAATTATATGCAAAATGAATCAAGTCACATCTCCCCTGGATAATTTTAAAAACAAATGTGTTTGAGTGTCAAAAATTCTCACCTGTTGCTTGGTTAGAGGAACTTAAAGGCATTTCTTGGTCCACTGTCTCCACATCCACCTCCACAGCCCCGTCATCCACATCCACATCCCCATGCACAGCATCTGTGTCTGGATCCTTTTCTGAAATGTTGAAGTTCAGAATATTAAATAAGTAGCCTACCAAAAGGAGTAGCCTAAACTGGTCTTTCTAGTAGCCTATGCATGCAAAGTTAGATATCTTGATAACTGTAGTGTAGATTCATTGAAGTAGCCTACAAAATAGGCCTAATGTAGGCCATTGCTATTGGAAATGAACAACTGCAACTGCAAGTCAATTACAACTGAGTAATAGCCCATGTCAAACGTCATTGGCAGTTTATGGGTCAGGCTAATTGTATACAAAAGCTGCGATGGTAGATTCATTCACATGTTACTGTCTTGTTAAGTTGTTCCTGTTTTTTCTATAGGCTAGGGTAGGCTACTTTGTGCGGAAGGAAGTAGGCTGGTAGAGCTGGACCAAACAGCTATTTTGTAACCTTCTGTGTGCGCTAGGTAGCTAGAAGAAGGTTACAGAATATCAGTTTGTATGCTCAGACGTTATCAATGCGCTAGTCTATACGCAAACGGGGTGTAAATATTTTGCTAGCTGCTATAAAGGTGGGCACCCACCCAGATATTATGTTCTCAGCTGTTAGACTAGGCTACAGCAACTAAAAAGACTTCTACCACATAGGCGTTTGGCGTTAACAGATACAGATGGCTACACTACACAACCTCATTAGGCTAGCTTTCTTGAATGAAATCATAAGATGGAACTAGACGGAGTGCTAATGGCAAGCTTCATAATAGCCTACCTGTTTTAGGCCTACATACCTGGTTCTTGGCTTGGCTGCGAAAAACCAACATCCACCCCTCGATCCTCCACTGTTGAGAGTGGTTGATGGCCCAACAGCTCGTCCATTTCGCTGTAAAACGGGGAGGTTTGGGGATCGTGGCCACTGATCTCGTTGGCCCTCTTTGCTTTATAATGAGCTGTCTTCAGGGCTTTCCATCGGACCCTGACTTGTTCGGCAGACCGAGTGTATTTGGCCTTCAATAGTTCCCCGGACACAACAAATCCCCGTTCCGGGTCTTCCTCCCATCCATGTATTTTAAAATGTTGAACTCCTTTAACGTTTTGATCAAATACTGCGTTTCCCCCTCTGTCCAAAAATGAACCTTCACCTTTTCTGCCATTGCTGCTGCTAGAACTGGGTAACTTTGTACGTTTAAGGTATACTATGCAGGATTGGCGATTTCATCGCCGGTTTCGCTTTCACTTTTCATTTTCGCTCGTTTTATGCTCGCATATTTCTCTGCAGAGCTTCCCCTACAGCTTTAGCGTGTATATTTGACAAAAATCCTCAATCGGTCAGTCTGCCGTGCCTTTTCATGAGACTTTACATGACACTTCCTGGAGTAGAGCATGGGTGCGTGCCCGGTGTCTCCTGAAGTTGCAAGTGTGGTTCTACCGCTACAGACCACTAGAGCGGCCAAAAAAAACACAGTTCGACCGGTAATGACTCATTTAATCATACAGTGGGTGTAGTAAGTATTCACACCCATGCTAAAGTTGACTAAAAAGAGGAATATAAAATCATCTTTTGAGAATTGATTGTAATGCCTTAATTAAAAAAAATGAGTAAAAATCAAACCGTTAAGGACACAAATTTTCTTTGTGACTGAAGAATGTATCGTAAATAGATAAATGTTCTTCCTTAAATACAGGTTGCATAAGTAATTGACCCCTATGTTAAATTCCCATAGGAGCAGGAGGATTTTTTATATGTTTTTATTTTTAAAGGCCAGCTATTTCATGGATCCAGGATATTATGCATCCTGATAAAGTTCCCTTGGCCTTTGAAATTAAAATAGCCCCACATCATCACATACCCTTCACCATAGCTAGAGATTGGCATGGTGCTTTTTCCAGTTAGCCTATTAGCCTGTTTGATGCTCATTGAGCTCAATGCAAATCAAACAGGCTAATAGGCTAACTGGAAAAAGCACCATGCCAATCTCTAGCTATGGTGAAGGGTATGTGATGATGTGGGGCTATTTTAATGGCTATTTTAACTGAAAAACGTTGCATAGTATACCTTTAAATCAGTTGATAAAGTCAACGTGAAGAATAGAATACTCCGGTTTAAATCAGAGTATTCTGTTACATGACACATTCGTTCGGATCGAAAGAGAATAATCTAGGTCGTCTGATCGTATTTGATACATTCTGATTTCAATCCAAGTATTCCAGTTACATGACATTTTTTAATCAGAGTAATTAAATACTCCAATTGAAATCGGAGTATTAATGTGCATGTAACCGCGCCCATTGTCTGCTGAGAAATGAACAAAGCGACCCTTTACCAGATTTTGTGGAACAACGGCACCATCATCCCCCATGGTCTCCAAGGTCATCTTAGCCAGTTCAGTGTCAAGTTTGATTACCTCACGGTAACTCATAACATGACCTGCCTGGTGAAACATGTTCACCAACTCCTTCGAACGTGTGGCTTGATGAAGGGTACTGGCCAGTCCTATGTGCTTCGGAGTGAGGAACTTGTCTCCACTAGCTGTGTACATAAGATCCTGTGCAATGCTGAGAACTCTAAGCTGTCGTTTGGCTGTGTTCTTATCACAATCTTCAACATCATCCTCCAGCAGGCGCTGACCACCTAGTAACAAGTTGAGAAACATGTACAGGCTGTTGGGTATGCTATTGCTCTGTTTTCACTGATGTCTATCCCCTCTTGTTTTGGATGTGAGATCATATCGCTTCTGATTTGCAATGCCACATGGACCATGTCCAGGAACATATCTTGATCCTTATGTCTGAATGTAGGAATAACTCCATGAATATTGGAGGTGTCGTCTTTCAACATTGTTGATACTGGAATATGCCGGTATTTGGATGGAACCAAAACAGTATGAGGTTCATTTCGAGGCTGATCATGCAGTACAACAAAGTCATATATGCCCTCAAGACGGTCAGCTATTTGTTCCTTGAAGGAGTTCCTTCGGCTTAGAAATGGTATATCTAATTGAGCCTCATTAGCTAGTGTAGAGTACCGGTCCCACACATGTACAAGATCCAGAATATCTGCTTGCTTTGCTGAATGTTCAAGTTCTTGGCAGATCCACTCTAATGACATGTCTGTGCTCGGAAGTGACTCCATGCGTTTGGTCCTACGTTCAAACCTGGTCTTGCAAGTCATGTGATAACTTCCTTCTGCAGCTATAAGATTACACAAGCTAGTCGCACTCTTAAGAATGAATCACACTTTGCTGCTCGTAGGATTCTGCTGCTGAGTTTCATTTCTTGGATGAGATGTAGTTTTTCTTTCTGATCTTGTTGGCAAAAGATACACTGCTTCCAATCTATTGAAGGCATTTTGCTCAGTAGAGTGACATTTTGCAGAGGTGGGGTGGATGAACTTAGTTTGGTATCTTTTTTCAATTCTGCCTTCAATTTTCTTTCTATTTCACGTTTATTCATGTATTTTGCTCGGCAATCCTTATGCCATAAGAATTGCTGAGGCAAGTCTCCTTGACGTAGCTCAGTGAGTCGATTTGTTGCATCTCGGAAATTGTCATGGTGCAATTTCATCCGGAGCTGTCTTATAGTGTCTGCTGACTGGAGGCCATCCTAACTAACTGTCATGAGTTTTTTCTTATCGTCTCCCTGGCATATGATGCATAACTGTGGCTCAGATGACACTAAGCTTTCTTGAGTATAGTCTATTTCTTCAGCCATGGTTTTGGCGCAATTCAGATTCAGACCTACAAGAAAGAGTGAGTTTTCTTAGAATATGAATGCAAAGTCTAAGACAGTGGTTCCCAATCTGTGGGCAGTGGAAGATTTTCAGCATTTAATTTGGGCCTCAACAGTCAAAATGTTTAGCTAGCTCATTGAGCCGGTAATGTTCGCTAGCCACTTACATTAGCTAATCCTAGCAACTAGCTGGCTAAAATGAGCTAGTTAGGCTTCTTTTAGTGATCAAAGATGCTAAAATATATACTGCAATTATTTAAACTACATAGATAGATATATTGATAGATATAGAAACATTATTGATTTCCTTTATGAAAACATGTCACATTATGAAAATATACACTGGACATCACTTTACCTGTTAGCTAGCCACTAACATTAGCTAATCCTAGCAACTAGCTGGCTTAAATGAGCTAGTTAGGCTTCTTTTAGTGATATAAAAAGCTAAAATCTATACTGCAATTATTTAAACTACATAGATAGATAGATATAGGAACATTATTGATCTCCTTTATGAAAACATGTCACATTATGAAAACATACACTGGACATGACTTTGCCTGTTAGCTAGCCACTAACCTGTTAGCTAATCCTAGCAACTAGCTGGCTAAAATGAGCTAGTTAGGCTTCTTTTAGTGATCAACAATGCTAAAATATATACTGCATTTATTTAAACTACATAGATAGATAGATAGAAATAGAAATAGAAACATTATTGATCCCCTTGGGATGTTTATGAAAACATGTCACATTAGGAAAATATACACTGGACATGACTTTACTGTTAGCTAGCCACTAACATTATCTAATCCTAGCAACTAGCTGGCTAAAATGAGTTAGACAGGCTTCTTTCAGTGATCAAAAATGCTAAAATATGCAGTTATTTAAACTAGATAGATAGATAGATATAGAAACATTAATGGTCCCCTTGGGATGTCTAACATGTCACATTATGAAAATATACACTGGACATAACTGTACCTGTTAGCTGTCTTAAGTGTCCGATCAGCCGTTCTGAGAAGTGTGAGAAAGGCTACGCTTGGGGGTGGGGTGATATTGGGCAAAGGTTACAGCACATTGGACACATTTTACCTCAAAACAAAACATAAACCAAGTACAAGTAGCTGATAATATTATTAATAATAAAAACGTAATTATTAATTAGTTAATAATAGTTTTAAGTTAAAATCAACTATATTTGCAATATTTAAGCAGTTTCTTCACAATAAATCTAAAATCTGAATATGGCATTGAATTGCCCATGTAGGAAAACTTATAAAAGCACATTTATTTATATATTCGTTTGTACCTTGTTTAGTCAAAAAGATATACTGAAAAACAGATTTCAGCCTGGCGGTGGTGGCCATTTTGAATTTGTCAATTTTGAGGCATTTGGGGTAATTTTTGAGCTTCATATACAGCAAATTTGGATTCAGCACCCCTTAATACCCCTAGAAATGTTGTATAATATAAATAATCACAAAATGCCTCCAGCACTTTAAATAAGCACATTTTTAGAAATTCTGCCTAGACTATTTAATGCCTCCAGCCTATAGTATTTCTTGGAAATCAAGTCTGAAATGTAGAGGGACAACTCATCTGGAACAATACCCTCAAAAAGGTCATGCAGGATGTCAGGGGGGTAACCCTGAGCAACATGGAAGTGCTCTAGACTGTCAGTTAACACACACCCTCTTTTAACACCATACAGCCTGGACAGAGTGGGATCTTGCTGTATCTCCTGAACCTGCTGGTTGTGAGTGTGTTTCGTGCTGGCTTCAAAGGTGCCTGAACGTACCTTGTTATCTTGCGTTTCACTCCTCTTCACCAAGCAGAATCTGCAGAACCTATCCACTACAAAACTCTCATAGAATCCTGCAAGAGAATGAGCGCCCAAATTGTCAGCAGCCATATATGTTCCTTTGACACATTCTCCTAACTTATCAACATATACACCATGTGTCTCCATATAAACCAGATCCTGGAGGAGAGGATGGAAAATTTTAGAATATCCAAATTCTTTCACATCAGAGACTTTACAGAGGAGAGCAAGCTGGATGGAATGGAGTGTGGACCTATATTTTGAATGCAGATTGGCGAGCGCCCAATATACTGTACTGCATTCAATTGGTGTTTTTTTCTAGAGGTCCCTAGAGGATTTGAGATTTCAAAATCATCTGTGTAAAGTCCAATGGCAATTTTAAAACCTTCTCCACTGAGGAGGAAATTTTCTTTAGCCTACAGTTTGACCCATGACTCTGTATGAACTGTATCCACAAGCCACATTCTGTTGGACTGGAAGAGCCTTGTCTGAAATGTCTGCCCTGGTCACTGGTCTAACAACCTCAAATGTTATGTAGACATATGCTGCTCTTCTTTTTGTTGTTGACAATAAGCCACCCTGGGGACAACATTTCATTAACACACTGCTTTTTTTTTTATTACTTTATTGCAATCCTTTTGTCATTCATGCTGTATACATTTAAACAGTCTTTGCATTTATCCATACACATTGAATCAAATCATTCAAGGAATATTTTGATTGCATTTTTTTTTTTTTCAATAACAAAAAGGAAATAGGTAGGAAGTAAAATAAATAATAATAATAATAATAATAGATAAAACAAATAAATAATGGGGAAAAAAAGAAAAAGAGAAAAGAGAGTAATGTCCATGTGGTGTGTAGTGTATGTGTGTGTGTGCGTGTGTGTATGTATGTGCGTGTGTGTATGTATGTGCGTGTGTGTGTGTGTGTGTGTGTGTGTGTGTGTGCGAGCGTGTGTGTGTGTGTGTGCGTGTGCGTGTGTGTGTGTGTTGCATCCAGTATCTGTCACATCATGTTATTAAAATAATGTTCTATTTTGTTTCTTTTTTCCTCAGGATATAATTTCTTCCATTTGTCTAAGTTTTCTCTTACTTTAAATGTGAGTTTTTCCATTTCTAAGACTTTTTTTTATTAAATTATTATGCCAATTATCTAAGTTTGGTGATTTGGGTTGTTTCCAGGACATTGTCACCTGTTTGAGGGCTGTTATCCGTACTATATTAAATATTTTTTTATCTATTAGTGCTATTTTTCCCAATATATTAATACCCAAGATATTTTCCCAGTCCAATATTTCTTTTATGTCGAAAATAAAATACAAAGCTTTCTTAACTTCTTTCCAAAATTCATTCAACATAGGGCATAGAAAAAAGATATGACCATGATTTGCATTCTGTTCTCCACACATTCTCCAACACCTTGTACCTGACAACTGATATTTCCCACACTTATCTGGCGTATATACTTGGTGATGAATTTTCCAGTTAAATTCATTCCAGTGTTTTGATTTTGATATTGTGAAAATGTCACTCTGCTTTCTGAGGCAGCCCTGACTACCTCTCGGACCGTCTCTTCATCTACATCAGTGTGTTTGCGCACCTCCTTGACAGAATTATGCACAAGTGGCTGGGACAATTCACATATTTGAACAAGATCTTATTGCATCTTTACAAAAAAAGAGCGGCCACATTGTGTTCCAGCTGTTTCCCTAAATCATTATTTCCTTCATCACTTGAATCCTCACTACTGTCTTAATCAAGGGTGTCAATTAGAGGCACATCTTCAACTTGAAGCATGTCAGCATTTAGACTACCAGAGATTATGCTTTCACCAATTGTCTGTTCTGTGCTGTTTACATTGGTGTGCATTCAACGTGGAGTACACTTTGGTACTAAAGCCACATCCTTGATATGGACACTGAACTTGGTGACTGACTCTTAAATGTGTGCTGTGCAGTGTGCAGGTGGTTGAAAAAGGCTACTTCTGTGCAACGAGCAGAGAAGTCACATAACAGATGGCTTAGTTGGACAATTAGTTGTGGATCTTGGACCTTGGAGTGATGTTTTGATAAATGGACCTTATTAAGTGCATTGATAGAGCTAAATGTACACCGGCACTCTTCGTGCAAGCATGGAAATGGCACCCTCCTACTGAACCCCCCATGTTTGATTCTATAGTGTTTCAAGAGGTATCCCCTTTCGTCACATGTAAACTCCCAATATTTGCAATTCCACTGCATCTCAGGTCAGGAGCAAGAAGAATCTGCAAAACACCAGGACAAAAAAAAAAAAACGTTTTAGTTGAAAAACCTAAAGTACAATTTCTTCAAGAATGATTTAACAGCTCCATAAAAAAATGCATTCACTACATTGAATTGAAATGTGATTCAGTTGAAAATAAAATGGAATGATTGTGATGCTTTTTTTTTTGAGCCACCCAACCCCCAATGATCCATATAAATATCCACATACTTATTATATATTCTCCTTATCACACTGCACATATTTAAGTCAGGTGAAAATGCAGCTGAGGAGACTAAACCAGAACAAGGCCCCAGGTCCAGATGGTATCAGCCCAAGTGTCCTGAAGGTCTGTGCAGCTCTGCTGTATAATTCTGCAGCACCTTTTTAACCTCTGCCTTAGCCAGGGGAGAGTGCCTGTTGTGGAAGACATCCTGCCTTGTTCTGGTCCCAAAAAGACCTTCTCCATCTGCCCTCAACAACTAGACCGGTTGCCTTAACATCGCACATAATGAAAATACTGGAGAGAATGGTCTTGGCCACAGGTGACCACCATTTGCATACCGTCCAGAGGTAGGTGTTGAGGATGCCTTAATCTACTACCTGCCCCATAGAACACACTCTCACTTTGACAGTGCTGGCAGCACTTTGAGGATCATGTTCTTCAATTTCTCAAGTGCTTTTAATACCATACAGCCTATGCTGCTACGGGAGAAGCTGCAAAGGTTGCAGGTAGACACCTCCACAACTTCATGGATCATCGATTACCTGACTGAAAGACCATTGTGAGATTAAAAGGGTGTGTGCCTGAGCAGGTAGGAACATTGGAGCACCACAAGGGACTGTGCTGTCTCTTTACAGATATAAATCTAACATCCCCATTTCCTGCAGGAAAAGGATAGTTGAAGCTGTTTTTATGCCTGTGTTAGATTACGGTGATATACTGTATAAGAATGCCCACATCTCTGCTCTTAAGTCTTGACACAGTGTACCATTCTGCAATCAGGTTTGCAACTGGTGCGGCCTATGACACCCACCATTGCATCCCGTATGACAAAATTGGGTGGACAACTCTCTCTGAGAGGCGCTTCAGACACTGGGTTCTGTTTATCTATAAAGCCATCATAGGTAAAGTCCCACCATACTTATCCTCGCTGTTAAACTGGCAATCAGGTCTCTATCACACTCGCTCGAACAGTTACCCTCAACTAACAGTTCCTCTTGTCCGTACTGAGCTGGGGAAGCTACAGCTTTCTGTTTTGATGCCCCCACATCCTGGAATCTAGTCCAACGGACCCTCAAACTAGAATCTCATTTCGTACGATCAATTCAAGACTCCCTACCCTACTCTGTAATTGTTTCCCTTGATATTTTAATGTGTATTTATGTATGGATTAACATTATTATTATTTTAATATACATGTTTGTTTGTTATTTTATGTGTGTGTATATTTGTGACCATTCAAAGCGAAATCAGTCGTTTTGCGCACAACGTTATTTTGAGAAAATCAACAATAACAAAATCAACAATAACAAACTAAATTCAAAATTTAACAAACGGATTAAATTTTGAATTTCACGTTTTCGCATAATTTGACTGTATACAGTCTATCGTGAACGCATTTCACGGAAAAACATATTTGACCGGCGAAGATTCAACACATTTGCTGTCATTCCCGTTGTGCACGCGCCGCTTAAAAAGGTGATTTCTCCTCTTCTGGCATATCGTGACAGGAGAACCATGTCAACTTTGGATGCGGTTATCTTAGCGATAGTTTGTGTAATACCCTTGATATACATATCGTTGGAAAGCTTAGTTTATGGCCGTTCACGTGAGCACAATAACTTAATTTAGTAAATTTTACCGAAACGAATGGTTCTGCTTTACAGGGTCACATTTTATGAATTGGTTGAACTATGTGGTTAATATTTTTATTTTATTTATTTTATTTGTATATCTCGGCTACATCATAAAAGAGGACTACCCTCAATGTACTTCCGAGAATCAAAATAAAGGTTTCAATCAATGCCCCTTCAGGAAATGGTCTTCCGAGGCAGAGGAGACTCTGAGGGACTGCTTTTATTTTTTTTTTTAAGTATATTTTTGGGGGCTTTTGTGCCTTTGGTTTTGACAGGACAGTAGAGAGAGACAGGAAGCGGATGGGTGAGAGAGTCGGGGTGGGATCCGGAAAGGACCTCGGGGCGGGAATCGAACCCGGGTCGCCGGCGTGCGGTGCAGGTGCCCCAGCCAGTTGAGCCACGGCTAGGGCCGGGACTGCTTTTGGAATGCATTGCAGGAATCATATGGTGAAGATTGATTGATTGATTGATTTGATTTAATGACCACTCAGACAGGCTGGTGGAATGTGCACTATTGACCACACTGCACTATTGACTATACCTGCATTTCTGTATAGACAGGGTCCCCGCGGGTCCTTAAAATGTCTTAAAAAGTCTTGAATTCTAGAATTTCCGATGAGGAGGTCTTAAATTTCATGTCGTGCCGAGTCCGTTTCGTCAACTTTGCGAATGTAGACACACTCAAATATTGTGGGTGTTAGGCCTACAATATAACAACACAGTAAAAAGTAGCGTGTGCGTTCCTACAGACGGAGATAGTGTTTCAGAGTGGCAGACGCGAGCCAAGATATTTAAGAATGCGACTGAAAAATATTCAAGGTTGCAATGGTGCACCTGACGCTTTTCGGGTGAGAGCATACATTTCTTTCGCCTGTTTTCATTGTAGACTATGCGTGCAACTTTTACCAAACAATATAGAAGTAAACCTCCTCGGCTTGGCCCTCTCTCTTTCTCTCTCTCTCTCTCTCTCTCTCGTGCGCGCTCAATGGACACCCACCCCTCGACATGCACATTTAATCCAAATAAAACATTCACAATCGTGAAAAAAGCAATGACGACTAGCTAAATTATTATGAAATCCGGTTAGCATCATAGCATGCTGCACATTTTATTAAAACTCTTGCATTCAAGTTGAGTGATCATCTCATCACCAATGTTTTCTAACTCCAAGACTAAACTAAAGGACCTGTCCCAAGGAGAAGCCTACCTTGAAACTTAAACACATGTGGGGGAAACTGAACAGTCCAACCAGTAGACTATGATAAACTAGCCAACTGTGTTACTTTGTTTACAATATGTTGAGGCATCAATCAGACAGCTGAATTAAAGAGGTAGGCCTAGAGTTGTAATACAAATAGTAGGCTATATAATCTGCATAAAGTGTGCAGTCATGAATATCAGAAATTTCAGTATATAGAAAGTAAAGGGGAAAGAAATGGGGGAGGGGGGGGGGGTTATTTAGTTTGAATGATTATATATATAATGTAAATGATTTTTTTATCAAATATATAAAAAATCATTCACATTAGGCCTATATGAAAGGAGTGCGATAAAAATGTGACCTTTTGCTGTTAGAAAGCTATGCAATGAAAAATGTGGGTGCACCTAAATTTTGTGCTGGTGCCCCTGAAAAAAAAGTTTGTTGATAAAAAAATGTGCAGATACCCTGATAGACATTGTAGTTTCCACGCTGCTTTCCCAATAACAAGCCTGGGATCACCAGTGATGTCAAGGGCCTCCTCAACAAAAAGATGGTGTTTAAAGTGGGCATGAAAACCATCACAGGCTGCAGGAGGAGCATTGGCATAGAGGAGGGGGATGTGGTGAGGGCAAACCAGCTCAACCACCTCTACAACAGGTTTGATTGCCCTGCTCCTGCCCCCACACCTCACCCTTCACCTACTCCAATCTGTTCACCGCATGCCCCCTCCCCCTCTGCTCTCACAAATAGTATGGCTCTACAGTCTACAGTATGTACTTCAGCCTTCAGCCACCATTCACAGATGCACCCCTCCCCCCACAACTAAGGAATCCCCCTCCTCCCATCATCACGGTGGATCAGGTCAGAGGAGACCAAAGGAGACTTTGCTCCAGGAAAGTCTGACTGCTCAAAGCCTGTGCTGTGGAACTGGGGAAGCCTCTGCAGCATGTCTCTGACAAGGGAAGATACCAGCACTGTGGAAGACATGTGTCATCCCAGTTCCAAAGAAGCCACATCCCAGTCAGCTAAACGACTAGGCCAGTAGCTCTAACATCATACATGACGAAGACCATGGAGCAACTGCTACTTCACATCCTCATATCCCAGGTCTGCCAGTCACTCGTGAGACAGTGCACAAAGCACGGTCCATAAAGGCATGGATGACAGAGTTTGGTGTGGATAAACTTGACTGCCCTGCACAAGGAGTCCTGACCTCAACCTTCTTACCTGTTTTAGATCATGGAGATGTTTTTTTTTATATATATATAGAAATACTACTAAGGTTCTTTTACAATCATTAGACTCTGTTTATCACTCTGCTCTTAGATTTTTAACTCATACAAAACATTTCACTCATCACTGTACACTGTACGAAATGGTAGATTGGCCCGCACTTCACTTAAAGGTACAGTAAGGTAGAAGATCCTGGAAAACGATTCCAGCAAAGCTGCATTTTGAAAATACACAGGTCAAAAGTCCCAACCCCTTTCTTCAGACTTCCCCCCTGAAGCAACGCCTCCAGAGTACAGGAACGTGTAGTGCTTGTTCACGAGCGGAAGGGAGGAGCAGATTGCAGTTTGATAGATGCATCAGAATCCAATCATCATTAACAGTCAGTTCAGTATGATTGGATAGTGTTTTTCCTGGATTGTTTGTTCTAGACTGTCAAAACTTTTAAATAATTGGTTGCAATGGGGATGTGAAGAGTATTTCATGCAATATGTTAAAAAATGCTCCAGAGAGCATGCTCCAAAGATCTCCCACCCCACCTTTGAGAAGGTCCAAGCATTGAAGGTCCTCCATCCGTGCGCTGCACCTCACCGTCTGATCAGGACAGCTGAGCTGAGGACCATATGGCTACCAACCGCGGGCGATCGATAGGCTACCAACTGCGGGCGTTGCTGCCGCGACTGCCGATCGAGCTGCTGCCTGTCTGGATCGAGCAGCGCTAACGTTGGAGGCCAGGGACAAAATGCTGCTGACCTGCAGGGTCGCTCTCGACTTCAGGCTGCTGGGTGCTTCTGCTGCTTGTGCCTCAGCTTCTGGTGTTCTCCAGACGGCCTGCCTGCGCTCTGCCTAGCGAATTCCGCCGGGTTGGTCTGATTAGCTACGGGACTGTGCAACATCTATTGCCCTGGGACTTTTCTCGGCCGTCTACTGATGCAGTCGATTTGGACTAAGTTGGCGTGGACTTTTCTCATTTTGTTTGCTTTTATTATTTATTTATTTGATTTGTGTTTGTTTGTCTGTCTTATATCTTAATCCATGTTATTTTATTATATGTTAATTGTTGTGTCTGTCTTTGTAGGACTATGTCTTTGTATGTATGTCTTGGTGTCCGTCGGGTACGCAGGCGATTACGCCGCTCCGTCCGGCATCTTTTGTCTTGTGTCTTGTTATTTTGTAAATTTGTTTGTTCTTTGTTGCCACGGGTACGCTGGCGATTACGCCACTCCGTTCGGCACTGTCTGTGTATGGGTTCTGTGCACGTGAAATGCGCTATGTTTGTAGTGGTTGTCTAATGTCTGTCTTGATGTCTGTACAGGAACGCTGTGCGAATACGCCGCTCTGTCTGGCACCTGGCTATTTTGTGTCAGTTTAATTATTTGCTTTTTGTATCTTTTCCTTTTTCTTGTTTTATTATTTTGATTATTGTTGTTATATGTTTTGTGACTCAGGGCATTGCTGTAAAAGAGCTTGATGCTCAGTCAATTTTTCCTGAATAAAAAACGGTTGATGATGATGATGATTAGCTTATACTTGTGTACAAGGCCATAGTTGGCCAGCTCCCCTCTGTATGTCTTGTCTATTCATTATCAATAGTCAAGGGTATCTGCGTTCAAGTAGACATTTTCTCTTAAATGTTCCATCAATTAAGACAGAGTTTGGAAAAACTGCTTTTTTTAATGCACCAACGCATGTGTGTGTTAGTGTATGTGTGTGTTGTTGTTTTATGTATTTATTTTTACTTTGTCTATATTATGTTAATTGTGTGCTGCTACCTTGGCCAGGGCTCACTTGTGGATGAGATACAGTACCTATCTCAATGTGACTTTCTTCCCTGGTTAAATAAAGGTATAATAATAATAAAATAAAATGTCCCGAGTTTGTTTTCAGGAGTTTTTTATCGTCATCTATATCATTTCTCATAGAGTTACCAAAATTGCAGATAATGTTTGTTGGAGTGTCTATTTTCTTTAATATTATTATCTTTTTAAAAGCTACAAACGCAATATTGTATTTTTGGCATTCAACGCATAGGAGCTATCACCTCAATAATGCGTTTTTGGCACTCAATGTGTTAATAAGGGCAAAACAGTCAGAAACTAGAAAAGCACTCAGAGAGCGCAGACCTCCGCCTTTATTGTTCTTCCTAGGTTGTCATACATTTGAACCTAAACTATTCAGATTGCCACCACGTGGCCATACCATGCCATTACACCACTAAGCGAATCACATAAACGGCTCCGGAATCCCGACGGAATTACGGATCACTCCCAAAATGTAATCATTTCATCGAAATCCATCCATTACTTAGAGAGTTATCTTGCTAACAGACAGACAAACAAACAAACAGACAAACATACGCCGGTCCCAGATGAAAACATAACCACCTTGGCAGAGGTAACAAACAAGACAAAAGATGCCAGACGGAGCAGCGTAGTCGCCAGCGTACCCATGACCCCAAGACAAACAACAAATAACAAGTAATAAAATAAATAAGTAAAAGAACTAAATCCATGTTAACTTTGTTCAACTGCGTGGAAAGACATGTCGTGCATATGATCTTGAAAAGTCCAACAGTCAGTTACTGGGCTGTAGCTTGATGCTCTTAAAACAGTAGGCTATAATATTAAGTCCATGGGCAATGGGCAGCGAAATTCATCCATTACTTTTTGAGTTATCTTGCTAACAAACTGACAGACAAACAAACAAACAGACAGACAAACAAACAAACGCCTGTCCCCGATGAAAACATAACCTCCTTGGCGGAGGTAATAATAACTGCCTGAAGCCATTACCAAGATGGCCACCAAGTGGTGGGACTTGCCTGTAAGGACTTTGACAGTTGCTCATTTAGACCACGATCAGACAGAACACCGTTATTGCAGTGAGATCTACATTTTTAAAATGTTGTTTCGTATTGACAGTAAGGGTTTTATGTGCTGCCGGTGCAACTGAGATGTCTTCTTTAATCTTTATTTGGTGATGCAAAACATCACTAGCTAACGTTTCAATGTAGTAACATCTTCATCAGAGTCTGAGGTTGTTTTAAAATTGTAACCCCTTGTCAGTCAGTGGTGAAAGTAAATACTGTAAGTACAAAATTGTCTTGTCATTGCCTAGGAGTTCAAATTCTATGTGAGTGCTGCGAAGTATACTTCATTTGTCACACACACGATTTAGATTTTGCACTCCTTGCTGTTAAAGGAAATGGCAGATGTCACTTTTGGTTTAATTAATGATTTTACACCCAAAACACTCCCATGGTCAATTAGGAAACATAAGAACAACCCGTTTGAACCATGAACCTGGCATCTCATTACTTATTTTGTTATGGTCATGGTTCACGCCCTAAATGCAATTAAACCAGTTTCAGTCCATGCATTTTAGGCTGTCAAAATGTTATACAGACTGAATTGTTATGCCATATAAAAGGTCACTTGCTCTAAAGTTTATGTTAAACACATCATCTGAATAATAAATAGTAATAATAAAAAAAAAATGCAGTAAGCTTTGATTTGCAATTGCTGTTTTTAATGCAAAACAATTTTTAAAATGTTCATGAAACTCGTGAAAACTGCATGATGATTCAAGGATTGAGAGGTCCAGATCTTGACTGCTGATTGCACAAATGGAAAGGAGCCAGTAAATAAGTTTATAATGTATCTCTATGTTGGGATAAAATTCAACATGAGTCATTTCAGAGGTGGAAGTGTTGCCCTTGGTGCTACATCCCCTCTTTGAATATTTGCTGACACCAGTCCTGAAGGACCTGCACCAAGTGTCAAGCGGTTGAGACTGCACTCCAAAGGCTTGAAGCCAAGCTGGGCCACAGGAATCCCAAAATTGACCAGCTTCGCTTCAGATGTGCGTAACAAGTCGTTATGAGCCTGAAATGATACAAAAAAAAAGGTGCAATGATAATACAACTTCATAGAATGATGTCAATGTAAGGATAAAATCAAGGTTCACTTAACCTTCAATGTTGGTACTAGTGTGGTGTTAACCATCCAAAAACAGTTTTGTAAATATAATTGTTGAAACTGGAAGGATACAATGATGATCGTAGGATATTTTTACTCAATTTTATTTCTTACACAGAAACTATTAATAAACTATTTTACTATTACACTTGAGTGAACTCACCTTACAGGCCCGAGCAAGCTCATATTGCAAGTCTTTAATGGTATTATTCTTTGTGTCCAATGTTTCCTGAATTGAAGTAAAACGTTTGATTAAAGTTTTCTACAACAGTTTAAATTGAAATCCATTCTTAATTCATCTGGGTTAATTATGCTCATACACAGGAAAACCATTTTACATCTCTTATTGATGAATGAAGTTCAACTCTGAACCTTCATGATCTCAGTCATCATTATGGATTAGCCTACGAACTCCAGGGAATAACAGAAGTGAAAAAGCATTTAATGAAAAAAAAACCAGATGCATTTTACAGTACTTCTAGTATGCAGGTTTTTTTTTTTTTTTTTTAACTATATTGACTACTTTGTCAATAAAGTATTGTAAAGCAAAGAAGTCACTGGTTGTTGCTGTAAATGATAAACAGTATTATACAGAATGTATTCATTTAAAAGCTGTAAGAAACACAACTCCAACTGGCGTTATTGCCAGTGATTTACTGTAAATTTCACAAAAAATATTTTTACAGTTTAATGCTTTTTAAATGTTTTGTATTGGTACTTGAAGTCACGTGGGCATTGGTGTAGTAATGAATGAATGCATGCACCTGGGCATAGGTATTACAATAGAGAGGGGTGAGTAGGGAGAGCATATTTTCTATTGACCGTATTCTTGTATTATTTTAAATGGAAACAACACACTTTATTGCATCCTTTGCACATTGTTCATGCACTCTTTTCCATTGCCTGCCTCGGTGGATGGATGTATTTTATCTTTTTGACAATAAAATATGTTAAATGGAATCAGCATTTGTCAGGAGACACAAGAGAGTTGCCAAGCCTAATAGGAATTCTTTATGTCACTCCTTACCTGTCCACAACAATATCACGTTTGCACAATGAGGATAATCATTACACTGTAAAAACTGCTTATCTGATAAAAATTAACCAGTTGAACATAAAATCTAGTTGGTATTGTTTGTAGTAAAGAGACTTTCCCATAACATCATTTGACTTAAATTAAGAAGAGTTTGACTTCCTTTAAGACATATCATCCTGAAAACAAGCAAATCTTTCTGGCAGTGCATTGAGTAAGACTCTTCAAATAAGTAAAAGTCTTAAATTAAATCAAAATGATCTTTCGAGAGAACACTAGGTAAGTATCTTAACACATACAGTAAAATAATACAACATTGGTTTTTTGTTCTTAATATAAGATGAATAACACTTGGTTAATTTTATTTTTTGCAGTGTAGCCAATTTAAATTTAACCTCAAGTAGGCTACTGTGTCTGAAGTTGGTGTTGGTGCTAAAAGGAATGACTTTATAATACAGTGGCAACAAAATCAATCTGTTCAATCATCTTTCTCCATTCAAGTATCTGATGCACAACTTAACAAACCAATCAATGTCAAGCACATGGAGAGAAGACTACGTGATGGCAACAGGATAGGCATGTCATGACAAGTTCTTTGGTAAGCTGTTTTTTGTACAGTACATACAGTAATGAGCTGATGAAGCTGGTCTGAGTAATCTTTGAGGAAATCACACAGAATGACTCTGAACAAGTTTATGGAACATACCTCAAGTTTGCGGGTTGCCACACTGACAGCAGTGGGATCAAGATTAGATGCTGACAGAACTTCATTGAGCTGGGCTTCCTTTTTTTCCAGGGTTTCAATTAGGCCTCCTAATTTCTTCTCCAGCAGCAAGTTCTTAAAGCCACTTTTCTGTTGAACCTCCTGGATAGCCTTGGTGAATTTCTGATAAAGTTCATCTCGTTCTGCTTGGACCTAAAGAGTATAGCAGAATATTCAGTTTGTTTTTCCTAAAGGATTAATCAACCTGGGCTTTATTTCTAGATCATCTTTGGGTTTTAATATTCACTAGACATAAACAACAATTAAAATGCTAAGACCATCATCTTAGAAAAGGCTATACAATAAAGCTTACAGGCATAAAGGAAACCACTTATTTTCACCACTGACTGCAACATGGAGAACATGGATGCCTACCAATGCCTACCGATAAACACATCTCTGTTCAAGTGTAAAGAAACTTTATAAAATGAATTGTTTTCACATGCCTTACTCTAAGTGCGGAGGTTACACGCTTGGCCTGCATGTGTGAATCACTTAACCGGACATTTGGACCCCCATTTACACTCCCCCCTACCTAGTGTTACCTCCGGCTATTATGTTAATGAGCTATGTGTGAACGAAACGAAGAACCTTCGGTTAAAATTCACACCAAGCATCACAGATTCTCAACATTTGCATTGTTAACGTTAACGTTCCCGGCAACGTTGTATGATAAAGCCGGATTTGTTTGACTCCCTCTGCAATTACGTTGTTGTATGGAATAAAATACACCTAGGGGAAGGGGGGTGTATGTTAGTGTGTAGCTTTCAGTCAACTTAGCGTTACGTCGAAACTATTTTGTGTGGTGCAACCCGTTAAATTTTAGTAGCTTGTAAACTTCAATGTAGTGCCAGTTTAAGTTCAAACTAAGCTAAGATGAAACTTACGTTCAGCTGGTGCAACCGGCTGAAGTATTCTGTAATGTGCGTGTGATGTCCGTGTAGCATGTCCAGGTAACAAATCTCCGGAGGTTATGTGTGAAAGCACTTTGTCATCAGAGTATTCAGTTAACTAATCAATTCAGTGCCTGTTGTCCAGTAATTAGAATACTGCTCCCATCAGGGTTCCCATTCTAAGTCATGAGTTTTCCCTGACTTTCCCTAGTGCGGGGAGGAGTGTGTCACTGTGTGTGTGTATATATATATATACAGCGCCCTCCACAATTATTGGCACCCCTGGTTAAGATGTGTTAAAAGCCTTAAAATAAATAGAATTTTTATTGTAGAAGAATACTCTCACACTGAAAATTTTAGAAAAATGTAACCTTCAACTCAAGTGAATTTTAAGGTGGGGGAAAAAAATCCCTGACTGAGAAATCACCTGTTCCACAATTATTGGCACCCCAAACAATTCCTAGGAAATAAATGTAATTATTAAAGTATTTCTGTCATTTCTGTCATAGTTTACAAAGTCAATCAGAGTATGTAGGAACATTTATTTAGTAATTCGGAACATCCTGTTTCCCTGGGCTATAAATATGACGTGACACAGAGGTCATTTCTCTTCAACATGGGAAAGACAAAGGAACACACTGTTCAAGTAAGGCAGATGTGTGTCGACCTTCACAAGTAAGGCAATGGCTACAAGAAAATAACCACTCGCACACCTGCCCATATCTATGGTCAGAGGAATCGTTAAGAAGTTTAAAACAACTGGAACAGTGGTAAACAAGCCTGGGAGAGGACGCAAGTTTATTTTTTGCCACCATGCATAGTGAGGAGGATGGTAAGAGAAATAAAAAAAATCTCCAAAACGCACTGTTACAGAATTGCATCAAATGGTTGCATCTTGGGGTCACAAAGTCTCCAAAACAACCATCAGGCGCTATATACATGCCAACAAGTTGTTTGGGAGGCATGCACGGAAAAAAACCTTTCTCACTCAAAATCATAAGCACAAACGTCTGGAGCCGTACTGGGCCTTCAACTGGGACCGTGTGCTTTGGTCAGATGAGACAAAGTTAGAGCTTTTTGGCAACAAACACTCTAAGTGGGTCTGGCGTAACAAAAAGATGAGTATGCAGAACAGCACCTCATGCCCACTGTGAAGTATGGGGGAGGATCGGTGATGCTGTGGGCCTGTTTCTCTTCCAAAGGGCCTGGGAACCTTGTTAGGGTGCATGGCATCATGAATGCTTTGAAATACCAGGACATTTTAAATCAGAATCTGGTGGCCTCTGCCCAAAAGCTGAAGATGGGTCGTCACTGGGTCTTTCAGCAAGATAATGACCCTAAACATATGACCAAGTCTACACAGAAATGGTTCACCAAACACCTTATCAAGCTCCTACCATGGCCATCTCAGTTCCCAGACCTCAACCCCATTGAAAACCTGTGAGGTGAGCTGAAGAGGAGAGTGCAGAGGAGAGAACCCAGCTCGTTGGATGATTTGGAGATTTTGTGCAAAGAGGAATGGTCGAAGATCCCTCTTTCTGTTTTCTCTAATCTTGTGAAACATTATAAGACAAGATTAGGTGCTGTTTTATTAGCAAAAGGGGGTTGTACAAAGCATTAACATCAGGGGTGCCAATAATTGTGGCACACATGATTTGATGTAAAATAATTATCTCTTAATGTGGGATTTTTTTCCTTCTAAATAAATGCACTTGTATTAAAGGTTGGATTTTACGTTTTTTTTTAATTGTGGTCCTATATTATTTGGAAAAAAAAATGAATTTATTAGAAGATAAAGAACACATCTTAACCAGGGGTGCCAATAATTATGGAGGGCACTGTATATTATTGGATAACTGGATATTATATATATAATATAATATAGTTAAAGATATTCCCAATATATAAATGTTATTTGTGAATGTTTTTGTTTTGTCCTTTTGTTGTCTGTCGCTGTCTGTTCAGCTGAAGAGTTAACTTAGGTCATCATTGGCAGTGGCTCTGTTGATACCAGGATTGCTACACTGGACTTAGCGCTGTCTTCAGACATGTCACGGGTCCATCGAGTTGCTTGTCTGTGCTGAGAGATCGCTTGCCATTGCTTTCTGACACCCTTCCAGAGCTGTCCAGGTGACCAGCAACGCTGCCGGAACTATGTGCAGCCTGTCCAGTGTCTGACTAGAGAAGTTGCGGAGAACTGCTCTGTGCTTCTAATGCGACCTGGAGCTCTGTGCAGCCTTATCTGACGTCTGCCTGGAGAAGTTGCAGAGGACTGATCTGTGCTTCCGACGTGACCTTGCCGGTTTCAAGAGCACAGCATTTTCTTGCCAGGAGAATCAATCGCCCACTGCCCATTGCCCATGGACTTAATATTATTAAGAGCATCAAGCTACAGCCCAGTAACTGACTGTTGGACTTTTCAAGATCATATGCACGACATGTCTTTGCATGCAGTTGAACAAAGTTAACATGGATTTTTTTTGTTTTTTTTTATGTCTTTTACTTATTTATTTTATTACTTGTTATTTGTTGTTTGTCTTGGGGTCATGGGTACGCTGGCGACTACGCTGCTCCATCTGGCATCTTTTGTCTTGTTTGTTACCTCCGCCAAGGTGGTTATGTTTTCATCGGGGACCGGCGTATGTTTGTCTGTTTGTTTGTTTGTCTGTCTATTTGTCTGTCTGTTAGCAAGATAACTCTCTAAGTAATGGATGGATTTCGATGAAATTTTCAGGGAAGGTCAGACATGACCAAAGGAAGAAATGATTACATTTTGGGATTGATCCGTAACACCGTCGGGATTCCGGAGCCGTTTATGTGTTACGCTTAGTGGTGTAATGGCATGGTAAGGCCACGTGGTGGCGATCGGAATAGTTTATGTTCAAATGTATGGCAACCTAGGAAGAACAATACAGGCGGAGGTCTGCGCTCTCTGAGTGCTTTTCTAGTTTGTGTATGTTTTTTCCTTTTTTTTTTTTGGTGTTACCTGCATTTTTGTTAATTATTACTTGTTAAAAATTACTTTTTCAGGGCATTTCTGAAAAAAGAGCTTAATGCTCAGTCAAGTTCCCCTGAATAAAGAATAAAGTTGACTTACTTCCAGAAACTAAGCTCTCTTGGAGGAGGGCTCAATTGTGGTAATCCAGCAAAATTGTTTTTCCTTCCCTGTCCAAAATCAGTGAGGTGGTTAGATTGCAATAATGTTTGGCTTCTCACCTTATTGAAACTCTGCAGAAGTACTTCATGTTCCCACTTGAGGTCCTTCATATTTTTGTCAGCAACTTTCAGATGAGCCTTGGCACCCTGACAAAAACATAACTTATTCATTTTCTGCCTCATTTACTCAGAAGTCAAAATACATCAATGCTACAGTTTCCTACAGCACCTTCAACGCATAATGGTGTACGGATGATTTGTTCTGACAAAAACTGTGACGAAATATATTCTAAAACATTGCACAACAACAGCAGTACAATCCAACAACATGGAACTTTTGCCATCTGGCTTTTCTTGTAAACCTCTTGTAAACAAAAAAGAAGCAATCCCTTTGGGATTTACCCAAGTTAAAGTGAAAAATCGATTTTACGATTTCACGTTTTTAACATTATGTATTTAGGACAATCGCGATTACGGTTTAAAATTGATTCATTGAACAGGCCTACTTTCGTGCAATAAATCTTGCTGCTACTAATAATTGTTCGTAATGTAACAGAGAAGAATGGGGGTGTTTTCGACGCAATCAATCAGGCTCTAAGGGTTAATAGATTGCTTTAAACTACACACGGGAGCTTTAAAGAATAGGTGTGTCAAGATAAATGAAATTGGTTAATTAAAGTGGAACCGTAAAATATTAAACTAAAAGAGCTGCATAGTAGCCTGCAGGATATGTTTATTCAGGACTTCTATGTCAATGAGTGAGCTATTGTGCATGTACCGTTAAAGAGGCCTTATCCTTCTCATAGTTAGCCAGCTTTTTCTGGAGTTCAGCTACATCCTCCTTCGCCTTTTGCAAGGGTTCTGTCAAACGTTTTCTCTGTAGTTGCACCTCAGCCATCTCCTTCTCTAGGCGTTCCTCCTTCTTCTTCATCTCCTCTACTTGTTCCTATACATACAAACAGAGACTGATGGGGTCCTATGACAAAGTTTACTACAATCAAGTAGAAACACAATTGAGTGAATTTGAATTGGATCCAACACCACCCACAATTACAAATTGATTACCTTACCTTCAGTGAGTTGATAAGGGCTAAATTATTAATTGTTATGTCATTATAGTAGTTCTTCATGTCACTGAAGGCTTTCTCATGGTTCTTCATCAGAGTACTGATCTGAGCATTTTTATTCTCCTCAAGAGCGTGGTTTTCAGTTTTCCGCCTTTGGTCTTGTTCCTGACGCAGAATCTGCATCTTTTTCTCATATTTGGACTCAATTTCTACATAATACATAAAACATATGTTTTAGTATGAAATTGGCATATTGCCTGAAATGTATGTGCACTGTGCAATTAGTCCCCCAAAATTACTTCTATACACCTTTACTGGAAAGAAAGTGTAAATACTTCTCAGTTTTAATTCAACAGAACAAGTGACAACCACACCTCTAACAAGCCTTTCACAGTCGTTCCTTATATCGGTTATCTCCTCTTCATGTTTCTGTGAAAGGTTTAACATAATTACAGTGGCATGTAAGACGTTACAATGACAATGAAGGCAAGTCAACAAAAAGTGAAAGTCAACAAAAATCTAGATTTACAAACCAGTTTTATGCTCTTTATGAGGCTTTGTTTGGACAGCTCATGATCTCTCAAGTTCATCTTCAGAGATTTCATTTCTTTTAGCAATTCACTCTCCAATTCTGAATATTCTTCTTGCATGACTTTGGTTACCACCACTCCCTCTGCTTTGAGCTCTGAGACACTGTTTTGGTGTTCATAGAGCAAGTGCTTTACTTTCTGTTTGTAGACCTGTACAACAACAGAATACAGTCAAACTGAGAATTTTCACAGAACTACAAGGAACAGTCATGAGGAGAGTATAGAGTCGGTCATTATACTAGTCACTCCTACAGGCAGGGAACACATACAGTGCCCTCCACCGTGTTCTGGTGATTTATTGTAATCTCACAATGAAAACAATGAGGAAAAATCCAACCAGCAAATCTATTCTGAGAAACAAAAATACTGTATAAAGATAAACATATTTGCAAAATGTATCTATCTACTATTTGTGCAATTTATAAGCATATATCTCTTAAAGGTGAGCTACACCAGGCGTGTAACTGAAGCGTTCAGTTGCTGAAAATAAGCTGAAAAAAATAGACCAGTCTTCTAAAATGGATTTTATGCACTGTACACACACACAAAGCAGCACACTATTGTTCTTCTTAAGTTTAATTCTTCTTCTTCATCCCAGTTCCCCAATTTTCCGGTAGCCCCTGCCCCAAGAACTTTTGGAATAATATCGTAATTTGGGAACCACCAAATTGGATTTTATTGGAAGTTAAATTAACTTCACGGGTCACACATTTTGTCCGATCTTCACGAAACTTGACTTACATGATTCCCACACCAAGCCTCACAAAAGTTACCAGAAGGATTTTTGATTTTTGAAAGCATTTGCCCATCACAGCCAAATGAAATCGCCGGTGTAGCTGCCAAACAGGAAGTAAGGTCATATCTCAGGAACACTTTTACATATCGAAAACCAAACTTGGTACATGAACTCGAGACTCCAATGAGAGGATGCACAAGAAATCTGGTGCCCTTTGATCACTAGGGAGCGCTGCAATTAGTCAAGGCATTTGGGCATTGCTTTAGTGCATGTTACTTTTAAAATTAGGTGCTGTAAGAATCCTTGGATCCAGTTAAGTTCAACGCATCCTATGATGTCAATTTCAGCCAGAATGGACCTTGGCCATAATTTTGATTTTAGTGAAAGCGAAACTGATGTTGTCCAGTCTTAACGAAACTTGATGTACATGGTCTCCAGAACATTCCTCACATAAGTTACAGAGAGGATTTTCGAAAGAGTTCACCCATGACCAACTGAAATCAGTTCTGAAGCTGGCAAACAGGAAAGTTCATATCTCAAGTCTTTGATGTATGAGGTCAAAACTTAGTACACAGGGCTCCAGACTAACTTTTTGCATTGGTTGCACTGGGGCGCCCAACTCTTTCATTTAGATGCACCAGCACACAATTAAGGTGCACCCAATATATTCCTTGTGCTGCCACAACTTCAAGCTACCTTTTTATTGCTCTCCATATACATTCCGTGTCAGAGCTATTGTCAGAGCATGGACCAGGAATGACCACCTAGATGCCAACAGTAATACTGAATATTGTATGATCATTACAGTAGTGGTTTTAGGCTAACTGAAAATAGTCGCACATAGTCCAAGGAAAATAGATACAATTCATTGTTTTTTATGCTATTTGATAAAATAAATGCCCAAAAAACTGGACAAACTAAGTCAAAGAAAATCTTTGAGATAATAGAAAATGCTTTGGCTTTTGGTGAGCACAACATTAATTCAGTCCAAAAGCACTTTTCACAGGTGTGTCGGACAATGTAAGGGTTACCAGTAGGGTTGGGTACCTATCGCATTTGAACCGATATCGGTACCGGTGCCGGTGCCTGAGGTTCGGTGTCGGTATTCAACGGTATTTTTTTCGGTACCTTACCCTTACTGAATCTGTAACACCTTGTTTGTATCAACTGCAAGTTGCACAAAATCAAATTTATACATTGAGAATGTTTTTAACACAATACAAACCCCTCTCATTTCTTAAGTATGAACATGAACAATGGATAGTGAAAGTTTTTTAAACAGACTCCATCAAACCCAAACATATAGAACAAATAATTAGTCCATTGGGTTATATGATGATTTAGCTATTTTAGGCCATGTTCATGAAAAAAGCAATCATTCCATCTTTGTTTTGTGCAATTTAACAATAGCCTAGGTCAGCGGTATGCCAGGCATCATGTTTAATAAGCCGCCCCTTTTTAATGAAAACATAGCCTACTATAGAGTACAAATGGTTTAGAAGTTATTCATTTATTCATTAATTAATTACAAACTATTTTAAAAGTTCATTTTTTAACACCTCTCCCCCATAGCCCTTTTCATCTCGCATAGGCTATCACCTAGGTGGTATGCGTTCCACAGTTTGGGAATCCCTGGCGGATCCGAGCCAAATACATTTTGCTATCTGGGTAGATTATTATCCACTCCTTACCAGTTCTGTTGTTTAAATTACTTCGTTTCAGTCAGTTTTTAACATGAGTAGTAGGCTGGCGAGTTTGGTCGTTCGGTTATCCTTTGACTAATAAAACATTCCATGCCATCTTGAATTTGAACTTATAGCGCGTCTTGATGCAGCGCATTGTTCCACCATGAAACGCTACGCATAGTCTGTCTGTCAGGTTAACTGTATGTGTAGGCTAACCAGCAAACTGTTGCGAGGGCCAACAACGTGTATAATCAAATTATAGCATTGCATCGGGGGAGTGAATCCGTTAAATATGCCGTTTTAATGAGTCATATTTCAAGCAAAAGCGAGCGACAGAGAAAATAGAAACCGTATGCCAACAACAAAAGTTCTCTCAAAACATCGCGCTGCTCGCGTTGCTGTCAGGACACTCTTGACAGCAATGAATTACATTTAACGAATTGTATCGTTAATGTTTGCTAGCATCGCGGTTAGGACATAGTTTCTAATTTTGTTATGACCATCTCTGCTGACTGCGTCTGCTTGGAGCAGCGCAGCAAAAGCAAAGGCTACGGGCAATATCCTTAGAGCTGTTGTCACGACAAATACAGCGAGTATATGGCAAATAGCCTAGATATTATTAATGCTGTTAAGACATCATTATCATCTAGCCATGATACATTTCAATAGCATTCAAACATTTTTCTGTCACATATGCTTTGAACTATTTAAAGTCCTGTTTTACCGTTTTGAATGGATCCTGCTCACTCGCGATTCAGAAGATGGGTGCAGTCAACTCTCAGTTTTATTTTAACTTCTTACCAGGGATAGGCCTACTATTTTGATTCATTTGTGCTTGCTCTTGGTGCAATAGGCTACATGCAGGCTTAAATGGTGCATATTAAGTTAGCCTATTCACTTTAGTTTTTGAGACATAACGTTAGCCTACACTCAGACATGACGTCAGATGGCGCACTCCACTCCTGATGCACATGAAAGTACCGAAATTTAGCACCGTTCAATTTCACGTGAAGCAATACCCGGTAATACCGACGTGATTCGGTCGGTACCGGTAAAAGTACAGGGGTCGGTACCCAACCCTAGTTACCAGTGATACTTATTGAGGAAGATGGACAATGTGCGGGACTTCTTCAATTAAGGAGCACTACATTAATAAAATGAAATAGTTACCAAGAAGGAACTCACTGAAGATGTAAAAGTTTTCCAATCAATAGTGTAGCTTATTTTAGAAATGTAGGCCTAAAATAAATGAACGGAATTTGATAGCCTAGGTAGGCAACACAAACTTGAAGTGCAAGACAAGACAGCAAATCAACTAAACATTAGCCTACTATTATTTGTTGCTGTGCGGCACACAGTTGCAGGTTAAAAGCGGCACGTGTGTGTATGAGGAGAAGACACATTAGGCACTATAGGAGCTTACATTAAATAATAGGCTACGTGCACATAAGGCTCCTCCAGTAGCTAATTTATTTCCGGTGGAACGTTAACTCCTTACATCCTCAAGCGTTAACTTCTTACATCTTCACTGAACATCTTGTTTGCCCAATAATATAACAATTTTAACAAATGCATACATTCTTGTTTATCATAATGTGCTGATTCAGTAGGTGTAACGCACAATCGGGTCCATGTAGACACTAATTACATTAACAATAGCGGCAGGTTCAAACACACCTGGCTCAACCGGAAAAAAAAACACCACAGAGAGCCTTTCGTGCACGTAGCCCATTGGGATCTCGAAATCGACTAAATAATCATGACCATGAGTTTTGCCATAATCAAGCAGCCCTACCTTAATTTCAGCCTGGTGTCGCTCTTCTGCCTCCTCCATTTCCCTGTCTCTGTTCCTCAGTTCAGCTTTCTTGTCGTCTAAATCCCTTTTAGTGATCTCCCAAAAGGTATGTATCTTGTCTCTTTCCAGCTGAAAATAATTGCGCTCCTCCCTCTCTCTGTCCAACTCCTCTCGAAGGCGGACAATGTGTTCTTCCAACTGTAAGATACATGTAACTTTCAACATTAATTCATCTGCATCAGTGCACATTTTATGTTTCAGCATTAATCTATCTGAATCAGTGTACTGTATGTTATGCATAACACTGAAGAGTAGTAAAACAAATCACAAAACAGCAGAGAAGAAAACAAATACTTTAAGTGAAGTCACATACTCAATGAGTATGTTTACATGGACATTAATATTCCAATATTAACCTGGTTAAGACAATATTCAGATTAAGATACTCCCTTGTATACAGCCTTTTCCAACATTAACCACATATAATAGTAATATAGTTTAGTTTACATTATTTCAAATTAGCCTACATTACTGTGTCTAACATAATAAGGTAAAAAGACTTGATATGAAAGTAGGCCTGGGCAACGTGGAATTTTATTCCATCTCATCATTTGGTCCAAAATGGACACATTATTCTATGTTTTCATCGGGGACCGGCGTCTGTCTGTCTGTTTGTTAGCAAGATAACTAAAAAAATAATGAATGGATTTTGATGAAATTCAGGGAAGGTCAGACATGACCCAAGGAAGAAACAAATACATTTTGGGAGTGATCCGTAATTCCGTCGGGATTCCAGAGGCGTTTATGTATTTGGCTTAGTGGTGTAATGGCATGGTATGGCCACGTGGTGGCGATCTGAATAGTTTAGGTTCAAATGTATGACAGCCTAGGAAGAACAATGCAGGTGGAGGTCTGTGCTCTCGCCTCGGAGTGCTTTTCTAGTTCTTTATGTCGCAGCAGAACTGCAAGAAATAATAAGATACATACATACCAGAAATGACTGAAGAACAGGCAAAAAAATAAATAAAAATAAAGTGAAGCTACTTTTTGAAAATACCTGCTGAAAACAAAATACAGAAAGCTAACTAATGAGCGAGCTAATAAGAACTAATGAGACTGAAAATTCAGTCAGTTTAAACGGGTGTAGAGGGATTTTGTGGAATCTCCACTTCCACCACAGTTCCTCGCACAAAGTCTCTTTCTGCTGAACAACAAGTTCCGAAACGTAGTCCTTTGAAGACAAGACAGGTTACTAGAGCCTTCTTGTACTTGTACTTGTTCTTGTACCAGACATAAGGAGTTTCTGAATAGCATGAGGCAGAAACATCTGCAGATGCAAAGAAGCAAGCACCTGGCAATTAAAGGTAAACTATGCAGGTTTTTTAGCTTAATTTACCTTAACTGATCCGCTTTGGAATCATTGGAATGGTTATTTATTCATTTGTTTTGTTTTGTTTTTTGGTTAGCTTCCTGACACTAATTGCAATGTGTTGCTTATACTACAATATGTAAAGAGGGTGTGTTACCTATACCTTATTGTCAGTAAACGAGTGCTATTGTGGACTCTTTACAATAAACGTTTTACTCTTTCTCCTTCATTTCTTCATCATTTTAGGTTAAATTGCTGACAGTGATGTTCTTCAGTTAGTAGCAGGATTATAGGCCCGTCTGGCGTCTGAACATTTCATTGCCTGGGGTCGCCATCGTTACAACACTCACCTCCTGAATACCTTGATCAAGGAGTTATTGGGTGGCAGAGGAATGGGGGCATTTATTTGTCATGCGTGAGATTTGGGTGGCAATAGGGTAATTTTCAATGGAAAATGTAAACATTCCACGCTAAAAAAAGATATTTGCATTTTCAGCATGTATAAATATCAATTTACAATTAATAGTGCTTTAACGATTTCATTTGAAATTCTATCTTCTATCAAATTTCATGCAAATAAATATCTGATAAAATGAAGTTACAAACAAAAACGTGAATAATAAGCATTTCCGTCACGTGACTTCTATTGTAATTAATGTATAATATTATCATATAATCCCTCATATTATAAATATCATAACTTTCAAAATCCTCAGCTGATTTTCACCATCCAGGTGTCATTTTAAATCCAGGTGTCTATCTAGTCATGTGATCCATTTTGAGCTTGGGGGTGTTTTTTGACATCAGGGTCATTCCACGTCAATTTATTCAGGGCCCACACACTTAGGCCTCAAAAGTTAGAAAGTGCAATAAGGCCAACTGAAAATGAAACCTGGCGCTTTTCTAGGCTGATTTGACATGGAACTACACTCTCATCTGGCGTAACCATAGACTGTAGTCTATGGGCGTAACAATCAAGGCAACTTGCAAACTACTGGCACTACTACTGCTTGTTGTCTATGGGGACTATTTTCAGATGCTGCGTGATATCACTGCACCCATGGTACGTTTGCAAGTTGCCTTAATTATTACGCCAGATGAGAGTGTAGTTCCATGTCAAATCAGCCTAGAAAAACACCAGGTTTCATTTTCTGTTGGTCTTATTGCACTTTCTAACTTGAGAAGAGACACGTTTTAAATGGGAAAATTACCGGAAATCTTAATCACTTTTAAACATGATGCTAGCAGGCAAGATGCTACTGGTCTAATCTGTTTCGATCTATGCTTGGCTGAAGCCAAAAGTTGTATCGCCAGACTCACAGAACGGCGGATGAACGGGAAAAAGGTAAATATCAATTGTTTTGCTCGAGGGGAGGTGGAAAATTAGCTTATTTCCAAAAATGCAATATGGGAATAAACGGAATATCCCTTTAAGTAAAGATGTTGGGAATGAAGAAGGTAGGCTACATTTTGGGGCGAGGAAGACACATATTTCAGCATAGTAGCGGAAGGAATGTTTAGAACTTTGATAATGTAAACATCATATTCTTAATGTTATCTTATTTGGAATAGGCCAATACTTGGATTATGAAAGACCATGTAAACATACTCATTAACAAAACTATTATTACTAACCTGTTCCTTCGACATTTCCTCTGTAGACAGGCCATCAACAACAGTGGGTGTTTTTCCTTTGGGGCCTTTCTTACCGGGTTTCTTCTTTGGAGGCTACAAATGATCGAAAGTTAAGATTATGAGGTTTGCCAAATGGGTTACCCAAAACGTTTAGCCACATCTTTCAGGTCTTCAACATCACCTTGGAACCACTTACTTGATGTTAAGTAATAGCACAGCACTGCAAACAACAATTGCTGCCAAACAGTCACTGTGACCACCATAGCTGCTAGCCCAAAAGACAGGCCACACCAGGGTGGTATTCCAGAAAGAAAGACAACAAACACTGAGATAAAACTTAACCTCTGGGTTGTCTGATCCTGCGGCAACTAAACCCAAGCTGTTGGTTCCAAAACGCTACCAATTAGTTAAATCAACCCTGTGTTTGTTAACCTAAAGTTGTGTGTGTTCACGGCAGACTTATGAAGACATTATCTACTGAGAGTCGAAACCATGAGTAAAACCGGTGAAGTAGCAAGTTCTCAAGGCTCCTCAAGAGCTAAAATAATAATAAAAAAAAGAGCAATTACTTGAGCATCTGCTAAGGAACATTGCTTGGCAGAGAAGAATTCACTGACCGTGTAATACATAAGTTTAGGATAGCCTATATTAAAGATGACATAGAATGGATGAATTGAGTATTGCACTGTGTTCTCTGATGTTAAAATAGTATATATTCAACTTTGATTTAAAAAAAATAAACTCAATTGCAATTTTACAAGACTAATAAAACCATATATTTAGGCTGGGTATTGAAATGGTCTGTTTGACTAAATGGCGCCCCCTTTGGCAACCCCAATTGAACTTCAATGGCATTGCGATGTCTAAAATCATAAGCGGGCTCTTTTCTAATTCACCCATTTTTTAGTGTCTATTTCTAAGTTCAAGATTTTCATATGAAGGAGGGCACAACCATGATTCATGTTCATGATAGCTCTTTGTTTATGCACAACCTCTCATAATTCATGAAAACCAAGAAAAAAATAATTTCCATTCTATGTCACCTTTAATGTATTTAAAAAAATTAAAAAAAATCAGTGGACATTACATATTGACTGCTTTGAATTACGCTTTCTTAAAGAGTAACTTCACCCCATAACTCCACCCACTTCACATTTCTGAAAAAGGCTTTCAAAATGGGCAGTTTGGAAGGGAGTGCAGCCCTACTGCAGCCAATCAACCATGGTGATTTCGTGTCAATCTGGGAATGAGTGCATGCAGAGCGGTAGATAAAACAGAGTGGTGACACTCCCATAGACCTCCATAGGAAAACATGACAGCGCTTTTTCCAGGCTATTTCCTCGTTATGGGACTTTTGGAACTATTTACAGCCAATCTCTTGGTCAGTAGTCAATGAGTTAATTGATTACACCTTCCAGCATCCAGAAGTACATCCCACCCTACTGCGATTCAGCCATTCAGCACAGTTTTTTTGGAACTTTTGATCGTGAGGCGGCAACATCAAAGAGTTTCGCAACTCTCTCTCTCTCTCTATGGCTCTGAGTGCTTGGCTTATCACAGGTAGGCTAATCAGGGCAGCAGGTGTTGGGGCGTTTCATTCCTAATTTGTAACGACCCGGTGACATAGTGTTGGACGAGAAGTGCAGGACAACGTCAGCGTTCCAATAGTATTTTGGACCAACATGCCATGGCATGTTTCAATCTGTAGGCGCGGAGAGCAATATCTCCAATACAAAATCATACAAAATGTTACTTTTGTAGAGAAACACGATTTTTGTCAATAATAACCCTGGTAATAGGGCTCGGGCACACGCCTTGCATTCTAGGAATATCGCCGACATATTGGTAGCGCACCGAACGTAATATCCATTCATTCAGATGCAGAAGACAAGGACCAGAAATATAGTAGCGATGAATTATTTTCCTCTTGCGATCATGGGCCACTGTTACACCCCACTACACAGCAACATACGACGAAGAAGGCAAAAACGAAGTAACAGGAACACACAGGCGGGAGTAAATCCATAGTAATCCATAGTAAACTATAGCCTGGGTTTCCCATACTGCCTTGCGCGGTGATTTCTTTCACGCTGCTAAGGCAGTCTGGAAACTAACGCCCCCATGTTCGCCTGATGTTGGAGGCCAATCACAGAACAGGGGAGAAAGCAAGACCATGAAGAGCTATGCAGAGACGCATTTGATTGACATCCGTGGCGCCCAATGAACGGATCTGGGCATTTTTTCAAATACGAGAAAATGAACGTCTGGTTGCCAGACCACGTCTCATTTGAGAAGTGGGAGGCGTTAGCCAGGCTAAGTAAACTAAGGAGTGAAGCTGCCAATATGGCTGCGCTCGCAAAGTTTTCACGTCATGATCCCGAGCCCTATAGTGTAGGTCACCACTTATGAGTAATTTCAATCAATCAACAGCTCAAAAAATATATTTTAGGGTGCAGTTACCCTTTAAACTAGTTTACCTTGTCACAGATTTAGTGGGTCATAGACCCCTTGAGAATCCCAAATGTCATTTCTCTTTTATGGGTTCTGTGCTCTGGGCCAAGTTAAACCTTCTTTACGCTCCAGCATCGGAATCAGGGTAAGCTATGGGTGTCAGCAAATACATTTTCAGTGCAAATTTGGAAACTTTAAAATAAGTGATGCTGATGCTGATCTGCCAGTTGGTGAAACTACACTTTAATGATCCTCACGGGTTTATGGCCTGGAAAAGAAATTAAGTTGCACAGGAACCGCACAGTGCCAATATGCATTGCATCTCCAACACCGTACAAAAACTGCCAATCGGAGAGCAATCACCGATGCACATACTGTAGTTTGGTAAGAGGCAAAAAATGTTTTATTCTAAATGCCATCAGCATTCGTAATCAAACTAAGTGACAACACATACCTGACTGAGCTCTATGCCTATTTAAATTTTCTGTTTACCCATTTCTACTGTAGCCTAGGCCCTACGTTTTTAATGATATCTTCAATATGTCTGAGATATCTGTCTGTCCATCTGCATTGTATGATGAGCCAAAGACAAAAGCCCACCACGGTGTAGGCTACATTAAAGACATATTTTATTCTATTCTTGTAATTGAACCACAATAAGTAACATTAGTAGGGATGGAGAATGTTTTTTCCCCCGTGTAGCCTATATTAAGGATTCCGCTGAAAACTATAAAAACTTGTTTTCTTTGGGATGAATTGGATATCATGTTGTGATAATCACCCTCTCACTGTGAACAGCGCAAACGATGTGTGCCTCTTTGGCAATTGGACGTTCCTCAAAAGGAAAGTTAATGTGACAAGTGTAAAACAGTGGTCTGGATGAACTTGCACTTAAATAACCGAACAACTAAGCCAGCTCTCTGTATCTCCATTCTACAAGGATATAAGGCACATTCCCACCAACTTCCTATCCATTCCTCTTCTTCAAACCATTCACTCATTAATCCATTAAACTATTTAACATCAATTAAACAATCTGCCTATCAACACCCATTAAACTTTCGGTCTATCAACATTAATTATACTATCTACATTCAACTTTTAAACTATCTACTCTGTCTCAGGCTTTAAGCATACAATCTGACTCTGTCCACAACTGTTTCTAAATAAAAGTTTGTTTCGCATTTCATAATCTCCCCAGTTACATGTTCTAGTTTTGGAACTGAAATCCCAGGTTTACCGTTAACTCTGGGTTCACATACCCAGTTAAGCCATTAAACCTGCTTTCTGGAGTACCCTTCGGGACCCGGGCAACCAACGTCGTGTGTTGTGCGTGCATGTAGTAAGTTAACTGAGGCGTAAATGAGGCACCACGTTACCAGCAAAGATTCTAGACGTTGAACTCCAGCATGGGTTCAACTTGACAAAGTTATCTACATTGACGTTCACGCTGCATGTTGTTAACGTGACTCTCCAGTTTCAGTTACTTAGGAACTTCAAGACCATAATGTTAAATATTGTGTGAACTCCTGTAACGTTAACTGTTATGCTATGCTAGCTATTTCATTTTATGTTGATATCTTCGCTACTGAAAAATGAACGTCACTCACCATTTTAAAGACGTGAAGTACAACTTAAATGTACAGAAATCTAAACCCTGCTGACTGCTTAAGTGAGATGCGGTTAAGAAATAAGGCAAGCCATTGAATTCTGACTAAATGTTGCCGCCTCGTTCAGGTAGCTAGAATTAGCTAACTTGGCTTGTGGTCGTTTTGATGTGAACAACAATACGGCGTCATGACAACGCTTCTTCTTCATTTTATGTGAATTTTATTGTCAGCTTGCAAGCTTAGTGCATTTACCGCCATCTACTGGATTGAGGTGTGATCCCTCTAGGTAGGACGTCTACCATTAGACTGTATGGTCTGTAGGCTACATAACTCAAATTAAATATGAGCTTGGCTCATGCTCTGCATGCTGTTAATCTTTCACTGATCTGCTTTTCTGTAGTCATTAATGAAGTGACTATAGTCTATTTGTGATTATTATTATCTTATTTGAACATCTCTTGTTCCTCCATGCATTGTTTCTGTATCACATATACAAAGTATGAGCCGATTTGGCCGACCCCCATCTTCCCACCACTGCCTGGTTTTCTCATGCAATGACTCTTAACAGGATATCACAATATTCACAATTAAACATTGGGTTATTTATTTTGTGGGTTTCTGCCGGTAGGCTACTGCTTGCTTAATATGCTGTTGGTCAAATTTGACCTAGGCCTTATATTATGTGTAATAATATGTGATTTTTTTGTTTTATTATTTGTATATTATGAAAACTTTTAGATATTGTTGGTTTGCCTCAGAAAAAAAAAATCATAAAAACTTGTTTTCTTTTTTTTTTTTTAAAGTACCGGTTTAATTACCGTTTAGGAACCTGCATAGTTTTGAAAGTATCGATTTGGCACCGGTATCGAAATATACCCTTTCAATACCCAACCCTAGTTGTGGTAGCAAAGATCCTTCCGCTTTAACCCTCTCTGGTGGTAGGGAGGGGCAGGTAGTAGGATCTGTTAAAATCCCTCTTATCAATCCTAAAATGGAATCAGGAATGGCATCAAATACAGTTTGGTACGTACCAATGTTGCAAGTTAACCCATTACATAGGCCTACTTCAAACACAGTGTTGGGAAGGTTACTTTAGAAATGTAATGTGCTACAGTTACAAGTTACCCTGTTTAAAATGTAATAGTAGTGTAACTTTTTGAATTACTTTTTCTGAGTAACGTAACTAATTACTTTTGATTACTTTTTGATTACTTTTCCGATTTTTAAATGATATGTATATAGTCCCCAAATCCATGCAAAGATTTCGGCCTTGGTCTACAGGCTGCCGAGCAGTTCTGTACAAGCACACAAGGCAGCAAGGGCATTCAATGCATGAATTAGCATCAATTGTTTTGTGAGGATAATATAATGATAATCATAACACGTTTACAGGCAGGCATGTAGGCCTACGCTGATGGCGCTGTAGACGTGATAGAGCCTATCAGAAGGTCTCGTATCAAACTATGGCTGTGGAGGGAAACAGTTCTTTTTACATACAATATTCTTTGCAAGGTTTTGCTGACAATATCTGTAATTCAAATTGTAATTTTGAAAAATTTCAAAAGTACCTGTAATTGAATTACAATTTTTTTCTACAGTAACTGTAATATATTAGTTACATTTATTTTGTAATTAAATTACGTAACTCAATTACATGTAATGCGTTACTCCCCAACACTGTTCAAACAAAAGCTTGAGTACGATAAAAGACAACCATTAGTCAATTAAGTGCAGGATGCCTTTATCAGTCCTTGATGTAGAGAGACGACTTCTTTACAATGATGTTGTTCCAGATAGGCGTGTTGTGAGGTGTAAAATTATGATTGTAGGCCTACAGAATTGTCCAGCACAGAAGAACTTGCTGATGGAAGAGATAAAAAAAATATAAAAAAGGTTGAAGATCCCTGCACTAGGGTGTCGCCGCTTAACACTCCACCACAGTAGAAGGCGCTAAAGCGCTATTTTGTTCATTTGCAAAGATGGAAGTGGAAGATGGAGGGAGGTAAATGACAGTGTAGACGTTTGGGAAATCGATCGCTGGACATCACAGTATCATTTGTCAGTCACAGTTGCAAGTAAATTGTTAGAAATTGTTAGATAATTACATTAGTATTGTATCACCGATAAGCACGACAGTTTTGGTCATTTTTAAACGTTAGCATTAACACAACATCCAAGTATGGAGGCTAGCACAGAGCGTAATCCACCGCCATTCCCTGATCCAATGGACCGAGAAACAAATTCGAATAAATTAGAGGAGGAAAGTGACGACGAGGGTGAAGACATTTTTACTGGCAATGTAAGTATACAAGGTCAAGATTCTATCGGATGTAAACGCTGTAATCATTCACACATCCTGTCTGATGAGCTGTTCAGCTTTGAGTTAGCCTGCTTGAAGTTAATTCTAGAAAACCAAAGGCACAGTGCAGATAAACAGCAATCACATTCTTCTGATGACCAACATCATGTGAAGTCGCTAGGTCACTTCATTACAAGACTGGGTGTGAACTTCAAATGGTCTTCGCAGTTCAGCTTTGTTAAGTTATACTATACATTGTATGGAATTCATATTAACAACAAGGGCAGTCGTGCGACTGCAGACCCTCGCGCCCCCATTGACGAGCGTTATTGAAAGTGAAACCACATTCCTAGCATTCTGATCTGGATGATGTGACTGCAAAGTGATAACCACATGACAAGTCAGGGATTCAACCATCGTTATTTGACACGTGCACATAGATACTGTTGTTAAACTTGGTGAAATGACATTTAGATGTTCAATGTTCCTGTTCTTACGGTTCCTGTTTACCAACCATACCAGGTGACACAAATGTCAGAAAAAGCCAGAAGATCATGTCTTCTCTTGAAGGATTATATGGACACTTAGGCCTACTGTAATTGCTTTATATGCTTTCGAAATTGTGTAAATAAATGTCATTCCTTCAGAGTGTTGTGAATCTGGACAACTGTTGAGATTAACCAGCTTCAGCCTGCGGAATGCCTGTGTTGATATGTCTCCGAATCGGGTCATTCCATGCCAAACGTAGGCCTACATGTCCCCACTCGACCGTCACAACTTTGGCTGAAAAAAATCAATGTTGTTCACACACTTCTTAATAGGTGTAGTCTCAAATATTAGCTTTCTACTCCCAACAGTTTTGTCACAAAACTACTCCCCCCCCCCCCCCCCCCTGCATTTTTAAGCAGCGTTTTCTGAAGAGTCATTTTCAGATTGCTAATACTATAAAAGTGTTTAGGCTAGCTCATTCAAACTTCCCATGCTTAAAATACGCTACGGTGACTTGAGGAATATGGATTTCCAAGGGGAATATATGAAAACCCATTTTGTGGCATTTGTGAAATGCTACTGCAAAAAATCTACCAACATGACACATTTTTTTTTTTTGGAAAGATAAGATATAACATATCAGAAACTTGTGATGGTGTTCTGCCCCATTCTCTCAAAATGAATTTTTGAAAATGTGGTATTTTTGGACATTCAAACCCAGCATTCAATGGCCAATGGAAGCATATTTTTTTTTAAAAAATCTATGGCACAGAGCTTACACTGCACAAAATACTTTATTTGAACTCCTGTGCAGGCCAGTCAAGTTCATCTACACCAAACTCTGTCATCCATGTCTGTATGGACCTTGCTTGGTACACTGGTACACAGTCATGTTGGAACAGAAAGTGGCCATTCCCGAGCTGGGCTTGGTCTCTTAGTTCCACTGAAAGGAACTCTGAATGCTTCAGCATTAACCAAGATATTTTGGACAATTCCAACTTTATGGAACAGTTTGGGGATGGCCACTTCAAATACAATAGAGACATATGTTTTGGTCCATCCAACACCCTCCTTTCATTTCGTAACGCATAAACCAGTCCATATCAGCAAAAATATCCAGCATGATGCACAGTGGGGAGAACATGTATTTGATACCATGCTAAAGTTGCCTAAAAAGAGGAATCATTATTTGACAATAATTGATCTTAATGTCTTAATTCAAAAAATGAGTAAAAATAAACCGCTAAGTACACCAATTTTCTTTGTGATTGAAGAATGTATCGTAAATAAATAAATGTTCTTCCTAAATGCTAGGGGGAAGGAAGTATTTGACCCCCAGTGTAACCCTATGGGAAACACATAGGGTTAACATAGGGGCAGGCAGATTTTTATTTAAGGCCAGCTATTTCATGGATCCAGGACATTATTCATTTCATTTCATATTTATTATACAGGAAAGTATTAAAAGTAACAGAGTTACAGTTTAAAACGGGACTCAGTGAAAAGCTGATTTACAGCAGGTTCCTGTTCTTTATGCATCCTGATAAAGTTCCCTTGGCCGTTGGAATTAAAATAGCCCCACATCATCACATACCCTTCACCATAGTTAAAGATTGGCATGGTGCTTTTTCCAGTAGGCCTATTAGCCTGTTTGATGCTCATTGAGCTCAATGCAAATCAAACAGGCTAATAGACCTACAGTAATTTCCCGCATATAAGCCGCATTGTGTATAAGCCGCAGTGGACAGTGTTTTATGCAAGTTAAAAGAAACAAAACCATATTAACACCATATTAACTGCCCCCCTGTATTAACCTCATAGCGTAAGAAATTTTGTAAAATCAATGTATAAGATGCGGCTAATAGTCGGGAAATTACAGGTACTGGAAAAAGCACCATGCCAATCTCTAGCTATGGTGAAGGGTATGTGATGATGTGGGGCTATTTTAATTCCAAAGGCCAACGGAACTTTATCGGGATGCATAGTGGTGATACCTTAGTGGCTTTTTGTCAAACACTTTCAGAGCCTGTTTGTACAAAGATTCTAAGAGCCTGATTGTTGTTGGACTGGCCTTGCCCCACAAGTAATACAGTATCAGATGTGTGAGAAAATGAGGGCATGGAGAAATATCTTTGTAGCCTCTGTCGAAAGAGAGGATCTAATCTGTCTAAATTTTGCCATGCTGCATTTAATAGTTTTTGTCATTTTCTTAATGTGTTTCTGAAGTTGAGATCTGAGTGTAATATAAAACCAAGATATTTGAACTTAGTCTCAATTTGTTCACCCTCAATGCAGATGTTTACACCTTGTTTACATTGTTGTAATAAAAGTGGAAGCATTACAGATTATTAATTGAGGAAACACTCCTGGGCAGTGTGACATTGTGTGAGCAGTGTGTCAATAATATCGTTTTCTTTATATATTATAATGATTCCTCATGATAACGGTTGTCATCCCTATCTGAATTTCATGTAGATGAAATCCACCTCTGGCACCCCAGTAAACCAGATGCCAACCGACATCTTCACTGAGGAAGGATCAGGCACAACTGTACAGTCCCACAGAGTGCTCCAGCAGGATGCGAATGGTCTACGTTCTGATGATGAGCAAGACTTGTTTGCAGGTACTTATTGTACTGATGCAGGATGTTGGCAGAAACCAGGGTCAGACAATGGCTGATTCACCAGTCCAAGGCTTCTGTACATTCTGTAGATTTTGTGAAAAACTCTTCTTTTGTTTTCAGAGGCAACTGTGGAGCTGTCCATAGACAAGGTTAACAACAGAGAAAGAAAAGAAGTGACAAGGCCAAGCTCTTCTGTACAGGACATTTCTTCCAAGTCTAGTGCGACAAATAAGTCCTTGGAAGAGGTAGGACAAAAAGAAAGACACAAGCTGTTTAATCACAGTAACTAATATTGCCATTTTGAAGCATTCCATCTGCATTTTGCTGAAACAGTGTTTAGTTGATGAGGAACTTTAAGAGTTGTTTGACATTATTGTCTTTGTTTATATGTCATAATTCAGTGGGAAGAGGAAGAGAGCAGAGACAAGTTTGAATTAAATATTGCTGTGACTAATCCTGAGAAAGTTGGTAAGACCCTTTATTTATACAGTATATAGAAGGTCATGGCCTCTAAATGTATGTATTTCACACAAAATTTGACTATTCATAGTACTTAATGTTGATGTCTTATTGCAGGAGATGGCATGAATGCTTACATGGCCTATAAAGTGTCCACTCAGGTATGTAATGCCATGCATATAAACAAATGATGTTGTCAAATATTTAGATTTATTTACCTCACTTGTCTTCCTGTAGACCACTCTACCAATGTTCAAGAGCACAACATTTTCTGTGAGGAGAAGATTTAGTGATTTCCTGGGACTGTCTGAGAAACTTTCGGAGAAGCATTCACACCATGGGTATATTGTGCCACCACCCCCAGAGAAGAGTGTTGTAGGTGAGGAACTAAAGTTGAAGTTAAACATGGTTATCACATTTGTAGGTTGGTTTAAGTAAGTAACCTGCCTCAAAAGCTTTTATATAAAGTAGTTTGGCAACTATTTTAACTTGTGAGAATACAATCAAAGAAAGTCTGCATCAATGCTAGAATGACTTTGTCTTCAAGTACAGTACTGTCATTCCCTTTCACATCAGACAGAATCTTGGAAAATAGTTGATGCTCAGATTTTGCCCAAAGTTTGCCCATGTAATGTTTAGGTTCCAAAACTATCTGTAAAATGTTTTTATTCAATTCATAGTTTTTATCTTTTTACAATTATTACAGCTTGTCTTAACAGCATGAGAGCAACCTTGTGGTGTAGCATTGAGTGTGCTCTGTCCACACTGAATCTGTCATATTTTTTACACTTTTTTTTTGTTGCATTTTTTTGGCGTCTGACAAAAGTTCTGCTTAAAGCTTTGCGCTGCATGGCACTGCACAGCACTGTGTTGGGGCATTCCAATTGAAAACAAGGTTATCTAACGAGTTTCATTGTCAACACTGAATTGCATACAGTTAGAACACAGTGCTAAATTCTTAGAAATGCTAAAAAACACAACCTCCCCAATTTTATCCTCAATAGATTCATCCCCATTATTTGTTTAGACTTCAAACATTGACACAAATAGTGTCTTTAAAATGAAAATAAGGATTGATATCAAATGGGTACAGAAATATGAAGAAACGATTTGAATAGGAATAGTTAACAGAATTTGAACACGTTTTTCCAAAGTTTTCCAAATCCAATATGGCGGAAATTAATGTCACGGGGTGCGTTGAACTCGGCATCATCCAAGGATTCCAGTTTTGTTGCTAGGCCCCCAATTTACTTACCTAGTACAGATTAGGTGTACAGGTAAACATTATGTTAACTGATTGCCTTTTGACACAGTGATCATTTGATGGCAGGCATGCAAACTCCTCACCTTTCGGCGAAATTCGCCGTTTTGAATCAAAAATAGGTGACTTACATGATTCGTGCAGATCCGATGAGAAAATATTTAGGGGGGGGGGGGGTCAAGGTGAATTGAATTTACAACTGAGTTTAAAAATCATGCGCAGACGCTAACGCATCTTGAGGTGTTTCCAGAGCCGCATTTAAAACGTGTCTGATCAGCAAGGGATGCGTGAATGTAGCCCTTATGCGTTTAATAAACATTAGTGGAAGCTAATTGTTGACAAAGACGCAACGAACAGAACGCGCACGCCGATATCCCTGTTGTGAGCGCAGATAGATGCGTCTCAGGTGGAATAGTGATTCTGGACAGATGGAGGAGAGATGCCGAGGGATTTCACAGGTGGGCTAGTTGAAACTTTCAACTTCTATTAGAAAAAGACGCTGAGTGAAGCAACGGGCATAGGTTGTTTTCTTCTAATGTTATGAAAGTCAGCGAAATTAGACAAAAATGTAGACATAACGAGTTCTTTGAAGAAGAATACGTGCAGTTTGAACCATCTAGATCGGCAAAAGGTGAAGCAAATAGGCAGACTTTATCAGTATATCAAAGGCTAATGTGACAGTTGAATTAAATGCTCATAAACTGGTTTGTTTTGTCCGGAGACGTAGTTGATTGACATGCTAATGTTGTCTTTAAGAAACGTGGGCCCTGTTACTCGAAGCACACTGCGCATAGACCTTACGCAAAGCCTACGCAAAAGATATGCAACTCAAATTATTTGCTATAGTAACGTAGCCAAAAAAATTTGCGACTGCTTCAGACCACACGTAACGCACGTAACCGTTTGAGTGTGTGTGACTTGCGACAAGTTTCAGTTACATCCGGATCATTACGAGTTCGTAAGCCATGCGTAACGTAAATTTACACTTGATTGTCGAGTTACAGGACCCTAGTCTGTGCCTACAGGTAGCCTACAGTTTAACATGTAATATGAAGACAGTTCACATAACTTTATTGGTTGGTTAAACACTAGCACAATATAAACCACAAGTAGCCTAGCCTAGGCTGCATATTAAAACATTTAAAAACAATTTGAAAAAATAAAGCCTATCTTCCCTATTTTAGGCTATATAATAATATTAGGCCTAGTTTGAAATAGTGTGTCTCAAGCAAGTTTATTGATTACCTGGTTTGGTCCAACAAATATTCAGACTTATAGTTTAAAGGGACACTTCACCGATTAGCATTAAGCTTTGTATCTTTAGAAAACCAGTCATGTTTTTGAATGGTCATGCATCATTCCCTCAGTTTGCCTTGAGATGGGAGAAATACGGATTTCAGTGAAACCCATGAATAGGACTTCCTGCTTTCAATGATGTAAAATGATGATTTTTACATCATTGAAAGCAGGAAGTCCAACATTGAAATCAGTATTTCTCCCATCTCAAGGCAAACTGAGGGAATAATGCATGACCATTCAAAAACATGACTAGTTTTCTAAAGATACAAAGCTTAATGCTAGTCGGTGAAGTGTTCCTGTGTCCATTAGGCCTATGAAATCATCAGAAAAGAAAGCGGGTCCCTCACACTTTGGAAGATTTTTTTCCATTTTTTTTTCCCGCGGGGGGGGGGGGGGGGGGGGGGGTGTCTGGGGGTCGGAGAAGAGTCTCACCTTTTTCACCCCTGACCAGTTTGCATGCCTGTGATGGAGTAAATGGCCACAGACAATGCTTACATTAGGCCATCCTTAAAAATATTTTTGTTTGCTGTATCCCGACCGACTCTGTCAAATTAGGGCCGACTCAAATATTTATTTATTTTTCCTTTTCAGTCTGACCGACTGCCGGTTGTAAACTTGTGTTCAGCCCGACCAATTTTTTTTTAACTCTTCGAATAATCAATACAAATTCAATACAATAATGTTGAAGCGCCAAGGCTATTAGCCCCCTTGTTGGACAGTCTCAGAAATGGTTTATTAAGTAACTAGACAATGTTTGACTGTCCCGTTGGTTCTTCTGTGTCACCTGTGTGCGTATGCGTGTGTCTCAGATGGAGTTCTGATATGTTTTGATTGGGGGTAGGTGTCCAAGGGGGGATGTTTGGTTCAGATAGGTTAGCGATTGATAAAGACGTTTAGTAATCGTTTAGTAGCCTACGTTTATGTTGTGGTGTTGTTCAATGAGTGTGAATGACGAGTGATTGAGACCAAGATTTAGCAGTGAATCAGTTTGTTGTTTTTTTTTGTAGTTGTTTTTTTTTTTTAAACTAAGATTTCTGGTAATTTTCCCATTTAAAACGTGTCTCCTCTCAAGTTAGAGAGTGCAATAAGACCAACTGAAAATGAAACCTGGCGTTTTTCTAGGCTGATTTGACATGGAGCTACACTCTCATTTGGCGTAATAATCAAGGCAACTTGCAAACGTAACATAGGCGCAGTGATATCGTACGCAGCATCTGAAAATAGTCCCCATAGACAACAAGCAGTAGTAGTGCCAGTAAGTTGCAAGTTGCCTTGATTATTACGCCAGATGAGAGTGTAGTTCCATGTCAAATCAGCCTAGAAACACGCCAGGTTTCATTTTCAGTTGGTCTTATTGCACTTTCTAACTTGAGAGGAGACACGTTTTAAATGGGAAAATTACCAGAAATCTTAGTCACTTTTAAACATGAAGCTAGCAGGCGAGAAGCTAATGGTCTAATCCGATTCAATGATCTATGCTAGGCTGAAGCTAAAAGTTGTATCTCCAGACTCATAGAATGGCTGGATGAACGGGAACAAGGTAAATATCGATTGTTTTGCTCGAGGGGAGGTGGAAAATGAGCGTATTTCCAAAAATGGCGGAATATCCCTTTAAGTTAAAATGTTTTAGCAAAAAAAAACTAAAAAGATTTCACAACTTGTTTGTGGTCTATATAACATGCATCAAAATGAGTTGGTGATGTCACAATATGCAAATGTGTTTTAAATTCATACCTACAAAATCACCGTGACCAAAATTGTACTTTTTTTTTTTTTTACTTTGAATCGTGAAAAAAAAAATGATAGACCGACTGACCGACCCAATATATATATTTTTTCGACTGTTACGGCAAACAAGAATATTCTTAAGGATGGCCTTACAGGGTTTAGGGTGTATCTATTTTTCTTCATAATATTTGATATTGTGATATTTGCCTTGCTAGGAATGACTAAAGTGAAAGTGGGAAAGGAAGATAACTCCTCAGCAGAGTTTGTCGAGAGGCGGAGAGCAGCACTGGAGAGGTCAGTCTTTGTGGTTTTCTGGAAGCAATGTCAGCTAGCCTGATGTTGTCATACTCAAAATTCAGAATATGACTCTGATACTGCTCCATTGAGACCGTATGGGGCATGTTTCAACCATGTGTTTCCTTAAACACACTCCTAAACCTTGTGGAAAGCCTTCCCAGAAGAGTTGAAGCTGTTATAGCTTCAAAGGGTGGACTAACGTCATATTAAACCCTATAGATTAATAATAGGATGTGACTGAAGTTCATATAGGGGTCTAGGCAGGTGACCCAATACTTTTGCCATTATAGTGTATATGTGGTAGGACTTTTCCTTTCTGATGCTGGATTTTTCCACCTCTGATAATGGTGACAAACAAACAAATTTAAAAAATAACAAGTTGCTACACAGAACAAATAATGCCGGACGGAGCGGCACTGAGTCCGTAGTCTCGAAACAGTCCAGCCAGCAGCAGAAAAGGAGCCCCGCGGCCTTAGTTTAGTGACACCAGAGTAGGCTACTAGTCTCTCTGGTCTCTGGTGCCTTATTGATCACATACGGCAGAACAGCTGATCCACACAGAGCAGGATCAGACTGACAGACTTTGACTAGATATATAGCATATAGCATTGCATGAGCATGTGTCTACGTTGGAGTGTTTGTGTGAGTGTGTGTTGCAGTGTGTGTGTGTGTGTGTGTTGGAGAGTTTGTGTGTGTGTGTTGGAGAGTATGTGTGTGTGACTGTGTGTGTGTGTGTGTGTGTGTGTGTGTGTGTGTGTGTGTGTGTGTGTGTGTGTGTGTGTGTGTGTGTGTGTGTGTGTGTGTGTGTGTGTGTGTGTGTGTGTGTGTGTGTGTGTGTGACTCTGGTGGCCCCTGGTGTGTAAGTCATTTCAACAGTGCGTCAGGGTCGGGGTGATGTGTGTTGGATGCCCGGCGGGCTACCCTGGGGTGTACATACATGTGTATAACTACAGTACTGTAGAAGGTGGTCCGTGGGGGGGAAAGTTTGGGACCTCTGATCTAGGCTACTGTTAAATTGCACAAAACAAAAAGGGAAGGATTGCCTTTGTCATGAACATACTGTACTGTAGCCTAGAATAGCATATCATCACATAACCCTAATGGACTAATTATTTGCTCTATGTTTGAGTCTGATTGAGTCTGTTTAAAACATGTTCACTATCCACTGTTCATAATGTTCATACTTCAGGAATGGAGAGGGGTTTGTATTGTGTTAAAAACTTTTTAAAACTTAAATGAAATGAAATGTTGTAGTTGTTACGAATAAGGTGTTACAGATCCAGAAATGGAAAAGAGGGTTTGTCACACTCACTAAACCACAGAACATTAAAATAAACAAACAAATGTTTTCCTTTCAAACACAATGTTGTTAGGTTGAACTGACATATTTTGCCACAACAATGAATGCATCCAACAGAATCATGTTAGATCAATGTGAAGCACCTAAGTACTGAACCAGTAAGGCAAATGAATGCATGCAATGCCTTGGTGTCTTGTGCGATGACATTGTGCTCCCATGAGCATTTGCAAGAACAGTGAGATAAATCATGCAGCTTACAGTGTTGCCAAAAGTTTTCCCATGCGAGCATAATGCAGAAACCAGTACAATTTGGAGCCAAGTTTTATTGTATGTTATCTCTACTTCTGAAGCACTTACATACACCAAACTTTCCAGTCTTATACCAAACTATATTTACAAGATCTTTACAGAGGGGTTGGTTGATATATTATTCCTGACCTGATATGACATTTTGTTGTTTAAAACATGTCAAAAAAAACAATTTTTCAAGGCTATTAACAGTATATTCTGATTTACAGGACAACAGAAGTAGATATCCATAAATCCCTCTGTAACTTTCCCCCATCTAATATATAACACAATGAAAAATTAATAGTTCAATAATGCCCGAAGGCACATGATTTTAAATTCAGTAGGCTACTGTAAAAGCACCAATTAGCCTACCTCCCCTTTCGTTCGGAAATTCTAAATCAACGATGCCTTTTAAAACCCCAAAATATCATTTGAAGAAATGAACCTTACATTTTTCAATACGACCGTTTGATTGACAAACGTACTGTCCATTGCTGCTACGTGGTTTTGGATATAATTTGCTGGAGTTTTTTTTAGTCCTGCCCATTCCACAGATGATTGACGTGTTTATGTCCATGTCAGTACTTCCAACTCAGTGGCTTCAAGTGGCTTAGGAATAGGATTTAGGAAAAGTGATTTTGCAAAAATGGCCAAAAAATATAATTTTATTTTCATTTTATTATATTTTCAATTTATTTTATTTCATTTTAATTACTCTAAAGGAATGTGTTATTTGACAGCCCTAGTTAAAATCTATTGCAGGTTATTATTTAGGGTCATTCCGTGTCAAATCACCCAGTGCCAGAAAGTGACCCTCTCCAAAAACAATCTGAAAAAAATCACAGGTGTTAGCAGACTAAACCTATGCATACATTTTCAATAGTATACCTGGATCACTAATGATTTAAAAACTACAGCTACAACTACAACTACTTTTGAAGCTTCAAGTCATTTTAAGCATTATGGTGAACAATCCTTTTTGGTCAACTTGCAACTTTTGGTCTTTTGGTATTTCACACACATCAGTGAAACTGTGTGAATGGAAGCACATTTTCCTGTTGAATTAAAGAAATCCAATCAGATGAGATGTGTAATTTACCCTCTGCAAAGCTCTGAAAATGAATGAATTTCCCCTTGGGGATCAATAAAGTATCTATCTATCTATCTATCTATCTATCTATCGAAAATGGCTATAAATTCATTATGTGAAAAGACATCATCACTTTTGAAGGCTACAATCCTCTTGCTGCATGTATGGAGGGTTCCAAATGTAGCTGAAATTGGGTGATTTGACATGGAATGACCCTTTATTATTATTATAATATTATTTAAATATAACAGCTTGTAATGCTGAATGATGAAGCCCCTTGCACCCTAGCCAATAAAGTATCTATCTATCTATCTATCTATCTATCTATCTAGCCCCTCTGCAAGTGTTAATCGATGCTCACAATACAGGATGGTGGCATTCTTTACCTTATAATGCTTGTGGCATTGCCCTTTTTATAGGTACCTGAAGAGAGTGGTTTCACACCAGACCTTGCTGCAAGACCCAGATGTCAGGGAGTTTTTAGAGAAAGATGAGGTTCGTGCATCTAGAATTTTGAACATGATCTGCATAAAGTATAGGCTTTTCTGTGTTCTGTGTTTCTGTCAGTTACTTGCATTCTACCTCATTCCACAGCACCACCCAGCCTCTACTAGGAATGGGTCATGGTTTTTGAATAACTGAATAGATGATTTACTCAGAATATTGATTTGTTGATGCGATACAGTACCCTCCAGAATTATTGGCACCCTTGGTAAAGTTGACTAAAAACAGGTATAAAAAAATATCTGCTGGTGATTTATTGTAATTTTTCAATGAAACAAAATGAGGAAAATTCCAACATTGAAAGGAAGCAAATTATTTTGAGAAAAAGGAAAATCTGGTAACACTTTACTTGACGGGTTCATTCATAACAGCTGTCATGAACTGCACATGAAGCATTCATGCCTGATTCATGAAACATGACTCAACATTCAACACTTTCATGAATGTGGAAGACAAAATGACAAAAACTTGTCAAAATAAAAGTCCAACAATCTAGTAATCCATATACAGGGTATTATGAATCCTCTTCAGTGTTTGTGAACATCTCATGAATATTTTATGAAGTCTACTTCAAATGTCACTTTACTACACGAGTTGTGAAGTATTCATCATACTGGGAAGTGAACTACTGACCATCCGTGGACCTCTGAATGGTTGGACATTCCTGTTTTATATATCTATATACAGTCATTGGTGTAGATAATTATGCATTCTTCAGAGGTTACTATCATAAAATAAACAAACAGATCAACTGAAAACTAAATTCTCCTGGACACTGGACTTCTCCGTTGACTAAGAAGTGACATCAGGTTGGCTAAAACAAGACAGCAATGCTGCTTTGCGATTGTTGGACTTTTATTTTGACAAGTTTTTGATGTTTTGTCTTCCACATTCATGAAAGGGTTGGTATGAATGTTGAGTCATGTTTCATGAGATAGTCATGAATACTTCATGTGCAGTTCATGACCGCTGTTATGAATGTGTTATGAATGAACCCGTCAAGTAAAGTGTTACCGAAAATCTCATAAAGAAATACATATTTTTAACAAAAACACGTCACTCAAAATTATTGGCACCCCTACTTGTAATACCTTCTTAAACCTCCCTTTGTCATAAAACAGCTTGTAATACTCTTCTCTGACACCCCATAAAGATTGAGAATACAAAGTAAGGGATTTAAGACCATTCATCTTTACAAAACTTCCCCAGATCGTCCAGATTCCTAAGTCCACACTTGTGCATTCTCCTCTTTGACTTATCCCACTGTTTGTCTATGGAGTTTAGATCAGAGGACTCCAATGGCAATGTCTGAAGCTTGATTTTGTGTTCAGTAAACTATATTTGTTTTGATCTGGACATTTGTTTTGGTTCATTGACCTGATGAATAATCCAATCATGACCAACTTTTAGGGACTTGGTAGAGATGGTTTGATTTCCTTTGAAAATGTTCAGGTTTTTCTTGGTGTTCATGATACCATGCACCTTAATTAGGTTCCAAGGCCTTTGGGAATTAAAACAGCCCCACAATAGCACAGCCCCTCCACCATAATTCTGATTAGGCATGGGATTCGTTTTAGTATAGTCATTATTCTATGTACGCCAAAGACACCTTAAGTGTAAGCTAAAGAGCACAATAGACCACACTCCCAGACATGTCATGGTACCATTCAGTAACTCCTGCCACTGTTCATTAAAGGTCCCAGAGAATGGAAATAATTTTTTTCTTGGTTTTCATGAATTATGAGAGGTTGTGCATAAGCAAAGAGCTATCATGAACATGAGGCATGGTTGTGCCCTCCTTCATATGGAAATCTTGAACTTAGAAATAGACACTAAAAAACGAGCGATTCAGCAAAACTGCTTGCTTGTGATGTCAGACCTCGCAAAGCCATTGAAGTTCAATTGGGGTTGCCAAAGAGGGCGCCATTTAGTCAAACAGACCATTTCAATACCCGGCCTAAATATATGGTTTTAATTAGTCTTGTAAAATTGCAATTGAGTTTATTTTTTTAAATCAAAGTTGAATATATACTATTTTAACATCAGAGAACACAGTGCAATACTCAATTCATCCATTCTCTGGGACCTTTAAATGACTGGACTGGCTTTAACCTGAAATGCTGTCTAAATAATCTATGAACAGTGAGGTCACTTTTGAAGATTTTGGGGGACTTGGTGACCCCAAGATGATAGATTTGTCTGTAACTCTCCAACAGTGGTTCTTATGGATTTGTTTGCCTATCATACCATCCTCCATACTGTACATGGGGGCAAAATAGCCATGGATCTTTGTCCAAACATGTTTTGTCACATTTCCAGATGATTAGAACCTTTTAATCATCATTGTAACTGGAAATATAGGCATTTTCAACAAAATTCCTAGTTTTCATAGACATTCTCTTACTTACAAATGTCAACACACTTTCTTTTTATTTCAATTTAGTGTATTCTCTTGTCTCTCCAATGTTGAAAAATGACTAGAGGATTTAGCCTCTGAGTGACTTCATTTTCATACCATAGTGAAAAAGAACGTCATGAACTACTTCTGAAAGTTCACAGACACTCTGATTTACTTTTAAAAATCCTGTTACATTTTGTACATGTTTCAGGGATGCCAATAATTGTGAGCAATGTGTTTTTTAAAAACAAGTATTTATTTCTTTATGAGATTTGACTTTTTCTCAGAAAAAAATTGCTTCCGTTGCAGGGTGTATTTTTCCTCATTGCTTTCATTGTGGGAGTACAATAAATCACCAAAGGATTATTTTTTACACCTATTTTTAGTCAACTTTTACCAAGGGTGCCAATAATTCTGGAGGGTACTGTAATTGTTTTGTCTCAAAAAAAAAAAAAAGACAGAAAGACATTTCCCCATGTGTTAAGTAACACATTAATGTAACTATAAGATTAGGGATGTCCCGATCCGATCACGTGATTTCAGGGGTAGATCACGTGGTTTCAGACTCGATCGGAATCGGACGTTACATCAGGATCAGGGATCGAATATATACTGTATATATATATCTAATATTTCAAAACAAATGAGAAAAATAACAGCTTAGTATTTGCTGTTGTGTGGTGGTACAGAGTCAGACCGTCTCAACTTCAACTCAACTCAACTTTTTTTTAATGCAGGGCTCCAGAGTGCGCCTGAAAAAAATTCTAGGTCGCACTGGTGCACCTGACGCTGCTCGGGTCAAAGCATATACATTTCTTTCACAAGTTTTCATTGCTGACTATGCGTGCAACTTTACCAAACTGTATACAAGTAAACACCCTCTCCTTGGACCGCTTTCTCTCGCTCTCCCTCTCATAGACATAGGGTTCTATGTCTACGCTCCCTCTCCCTCTTGTGCGCTCTCAATGGACACCCGCCCCTCGACATGCACATTCACAATCGTGAAATGCCGCATAGAAGACGACTAGGTAAATTATAATTAAATCCGGTTAGTATCATAGCATACTGCACAAAATGTATTAAAACTCTTGCATTCAAGTTGACTGATCATCTCAATACAATGTTTTCCAAATCCAAGACTCAAAAGGGCCTGTCCCATGGAGAAAAAGTATTAGACTACCATGAAACTTAAACATGCGTGGGGAAACTGAACAGTCCAACCAGTAGACTATAAGCTAGGCAACTATGCTACTTTGTTTACAATATTTTAAGGCTTCAAGACAGCTGAATTAAAGAGGCGGAGTTGTAATATGAATAGTCATAATGAATGTCATGAATATCAGAAATTTCAGTATATAGAGTATATAAAGAATTATATTATTTACTATACTCTCTTTATAAAGAATATGTATATTCCTTATATTCCTTTGTGTTTCAAATAAAGACAAGCTTTTTCTATGCCTTATTGTTAAAAAAATAATTCACATTATATGAAAGGAGAGCGATGAAAGGTGACCTTTTGGCATTAAAGGCAATGCAATGAAAAATGTGGGTGCACCTAAATTTTGTGCTGGTGCACCTAAAAAAAACAAGCTAGGCGCACCAGTGCAACCAACACAAAAAGTTAGTCTGGATCCCTGTAATGTACTGTAGAACAATCGGATCGGGACTCTGTATCAGCAGATACTCAAAGCCAAATGACTCGGACTCGGGGGCAAAAAAAACCTGATCGGGACATCCCTATATAAGATACCATTAGTGCTTCTCAAAACTGTAGTATAGCCTTCTTATGGTGCTGATACTTTCCACATTTTGTGGTAACCAAGAATGTTTTGAAGAATATCATAAAACATGATTGGTGAGTAGGGTGCATCAAGTGCCCCTCTTTCTCTTGAAACTCTTCTACGGTGGATAATATTATGCCATTTAATGAATTTTCATGACAAGTTTTCTTTCTCATATTATGTGCTTAGGAAAATGTACAATGTTAGCTACAAACAGCGCATGTTGCACTGTGAAGTAGTGCCTTTGTTAAAGGGATAGTTCGGGTTTTAAGACACGAAGTTATATGGGTTCCCTGTCAGCAACGTTGTGCATCAGCACTGACTTACCCCACGACAGCGTCCTGTGAGCCGAGATCCAGACGGTTTTTGATCGTTTTTGATGCTGAAGAAAGTAGTCCGGCAAGTTGCTGGGGTCACGAAAGTAAAGTGTTTTTCTTCTCAAAACCATATGCGTTCAAAAGAGTGATATATTTGCACCACAAAAACGTTGTCCAGCTGTCAGTAGCGCGCAGTGATAGGAATCGAGAAAAATAGTGCCAAGTGATAACGAGGTTTGAATTTTTTTTGAAGGTTTGAACAGGGAATCCATATAACTTCGTGTCTTAAAACCCGAACTATCCCTTTAATCTCTGGTACACCATGTGGCGTGGAAGGTATTGCAGCTGTCACCATTTAGCCATGTGATCTGTTGTTTTAAGTTCTGTTGTGCTATATTGTTTAAGTGCTTTTCTGGCTGTTATGAGACGTTCCTAACCAATATCACATATTGTTCTGTGTAATATTATAACTGAATCTTAAAATGGTTGGTTTCTTATGAAACTTTGTTAAAAATGTGGTGCCTGAATTGTTGGATACGTGTTTTCAGTTACCAAGGGCAGTGAGTACGCAAGCATTGAGTGGAGCCGGCTTCTTAAAGATGATCAACAAGGCATCAGATGCAGTTAACAAAATGACAATCAAGATGAATGAGTCAGACAATGTAAGTAATAAAATGTTACTTCAAACAAGTGCAAGATTTAGCTTGCAGTTGTACATGCAAGTGTATTTTGACATTGTTTGCTCTGCTTTTTCTGTTTTGGCTCTTAGTGGTTTGAGGAAAAGTTTCAGGAGGTAGAGAATGAGGAGCAGCAACTTAGAAAGCTTCATACAGTGGTGGATGCTCTTGTCAATCACAGAAAAGGTGAGTGCTTTCTCTTAGATGTTATTGTGTTCCTTTCTCAGATATTATTGTGTTGCATAGCTTGATGGAAAGGCATTTTGTCAAACAAAGTGGTCATCATCAGGGTTTTTTTTTTCAGTCACTTGCCTATGCTGCCTAATTTTTTTCTGTTTAGAATTGTGTGTGAACACGGCTGTGTTTGCAAAGAGTATGGCAATGCTGGGAACCTCTGAGGACAACACTGCATTATCCAGAGCTCTGTCCCAGCTAGCAGAAGTGGAAGACAAAATGGAGCAACTGCACCAGGAGCAGGCCTGCAGCGACTTCTTTCTCTTTGCAGAACTGCTAGCCGACTACATACGACTACTAGGAGCCGTGCGGGTCAGAGTTACACACACATAGCTCATACACAGTGATGTTTAATTGTGTACGTTTGTTAAATTTTAGTTGTAGTGTCTCTGTCAGATTAGTTACTATTCATACCTGTCTTCTTTTATAACATCCAATACTGCCTGGCCTGTAGATGCCATTTCACAATACTTTTTACAAGGCCTAGAAGAGCATACAAGTGGAAAGTATTGTTAGTTGTTAGTACCTTGTCTCGCATCTTCAATTCAATGGTGCGTTTGGTGGAATAGGGAGGAAGGTAGACTTTGAAAACTTGAAAAATAAAATGAGTACAACTTTCAGGTCCCTGCCCTAGGGCTGGGCAATTAACTGAAAATGTAACAAAACCGGCATTTGGAAAGTCTGGACTTAATCTTGCTCGTTTTAAATGAGCCTATTTATACTTTCCCCTGTGCCTACAACTTTTCCCTGGTTGTGTTCAGTCTCTTGCCTCTCGCTATACTTGCTATACACATGCTTCGCACGTCGCCGGAGTTCTAGACCTCCACCTAGCCATTATTTCCATCGAACCGGTCACCTCGTCGGCCGTTATCCCTTACGTATATATCACATCGGACTGTAAGTTGCATTATTTTGAAATGTATTTCACAAAAACTAAGACCAAAAACAGACAGAGACTAGATAACTGGACACAGAGGCCAAAAATATTGAGAATTCTATCAGGGATGTCAATGAAGTGAATGTTGACGGAGTGAATGGCCGCAAGCCAGGTCATTACGAAGGTGGCAATGCTTAGGGCCTGATGGTTATTGTAAAGCAATTTACAAAAGATTCACAACAAAAATGCTGATATGGTACAGCTCGAGTGGCTACCTTCAGACAACACAAAGTCATGAAATATGTGTGGCAGGGCACTTAATACATTTTCCCGGGGGTGACACCCCAAACTCCCTCTACCTTTTGGGTTGAAAAAAGGTCTAACCTGTCGCAAGTTCACCAAGCTCCCAATCTCATTCCACAAGAATAGAGCGCCCTCTCGCAGCTGTAGACGGTAATGTTTACTCCTTGTTCATGTTTTTTTTTTTTTTTTGGATGTATAAGTTGTTCCTGACTACAAGTCGCATGACCAGTCAAACTATGAAAAAACGTGTGACTTATAGTCTGGAAAATATGGTAGAGTTAATGTTGTCAGAGTGGGCAGTGTAAATTTTTTTCCAAATGAGTAATTAATCATAATCTCATCAATTTTGACATTGATTTGAAGTTGCTCAGTCCCACGCTTCTCTCTCTGCACCTTTGTGGCATGATTGCACTTCCAAACAGATAAGTTAGAGGAGAAAAAAAATTATATCGTACCAAGATTCTTACATCTGATAATTTTGTAAACTAAAGGCAGTTAAGGATAAGAATGTGAAGGTACAAAGTGACATTTCTAAAGGTGTCAATTCTAGAAACATTTTGATGGGGTGGCCGGGCTGAGGCACAGACTCAGAGATGAGTGTCTCACAACCATAATGGGAAAAGTCAATTTAACATGATGTAGTTGGTAGCAAACTTTAAGTTGTAGAACATCTGAAGCACATAACTTGGTAGATGCAGTGCAACAAGAAATAATTTTCAAGTAAAGCAGTAGCCAATTAGAAGTAAGTTTTCCACCTTATGTAGGCTAGATGGGCATGGATAGAACAATTTACAATGGAAGAAATTGGCTCTTGTGCCCAGACTGGACATGTACCCATAAATATAGCCTTAATAATTTGGCCATCATCAAATCAATGTAAAACACTTGTTGTGGCTAAGAAAACAAATCTGCTTTTTGTGCATCTCTGGTAGCCCTAACCCAACTAAACTTCTGGGGGTAACCTGTGCCCCCAATCTTACTCTGCCCCTGGTAGGAGAACATTTTCTAAAATGGAAAAATACAAATTATTAGTTGACTTAAATGCAACTTTCTGCAGGAGACGATCGCTCCTTGTTTACATCTGGAAGTCTGAGACGAAGAACCACGCTTGCAATTTATATATTTAAATATAGCCTATGTATAAATATACACGCTAAAGCTGTCAGGGAAGCTCTGCAGAGAAAATGCAAGCATAAAACGAGCGAAAACGAAAAACGAAACCGAAACCAGAGATGAAATCGCCAATCCTGCATAGTTCCTCTTTAAGGCAGAATTCTTGATTGTTGGACTGAAAGACCTTATATTTGGCAGTGATCATTTTGCATTTTGAAATTAGTCTGTGAATTTAATTATTATTAAAGTATTATAATTATTGGGTTGTGGTTTTTTTTTTTTTTTTTCAGAATTCATTTGACCACCGAATGAAGACTTGGCAGAAGTGGCAGGATGCACAGAACACTCTACAAAAGAAGCGGGAAGTTGAGGCAAAACTTTTGTGGGCTAACAAGCCAGACAAATTACATCAAGCAAAAGAGGAGATTACAGAGGTAACTAAAAAAGCACTCAGAGAGCGCAGACCTCCACCTAATTGTTCTTCCTTGGTTGTCATACATTTAAACCTAAACTATTCAGATCGCCACCACGTGGCCATACGTGCCATTACACAAAAAACATAACCGCCCCCGGAATCCAGATGGTGGTCACTCATTTCTTCCTTGGGTCATTTCAGACCTTCCCTGAAAATGTCATCGAAATCTATCCATTACTTTTTGAGTTATCTTGCTAACAGACAAACAAACAAACCCCGATGAAAACATAACCTCCTTGGCGGAGGTAATAATTATTTAGCATTTAGCAAGTTATGAAGCAACTTCAGTGTCTGAAATGACACAACTTCAAAATGTTTTCCATGTGATCCGTTCCATAAGACCACAAAACCCTGTACGATTTTATCTGTGCAGCCCTGTAGATATTGTTGGATAGTGTTTTGAGATGGGGCTTAAATTAATGTTTTTCCTTATAATTTATTTCAAAAGGTGAATCTCATATATCTGACTGATGGATTGACTGCTTATCAACAGCTGCACATGCTCATGGTTATTTGTACTGTTTACAGTGGGAGGCTAAAGTCACCCAATATGAGAGAGACTTTGAGAGGATCTGCACGACAGTTCGTCAAGAGGTTCTCAGGTTTGAGGTAAGACCATTTCCTGCAGATATATAGAAATTACGATAATAATCATGCACAAATGCATCTTTTCATTATGCTTGTGCTAAATTGCAGAAAGAAAAGGCAAGGGATTTCAAAATCCACATTATTAAGTATCTAGAGTCTCTCCTACTCTCTCAACAAAGGGTAAGTATCTTGGTTAAAAGTGATCATAATGTATAATTATAACTATGAATAACAGTGTATAAAAAGTTATAACTATATAAAAGTGTCATTACATACTGTACAACTTGTATTTGAATTAGTATTAACCAACTATTTCTTGTGCATCTAGATCATCAAGTACTGGGAGGCATTCCTACCTGAGGCAAAGGCAATTGTATGAATGAAAGCACTACCAAGAAGAGACGCTTTGAACACACTTGACATAACAACTTGAACATGACAGAAACCTCTTTTGAAACCTGTCATTTCTTTGGTAGTTCTATGGTGTTGCTCATGTCTGTACTTTAATTTTCCAGGTTACTCAGTTTCTATGCCTTAGAGGGAATTAATACACAAAAAGAACTGTTTTTGGCTCCCCACTGTGTGTATATACAAGAGCTGGAAAGAGCCAAGATACAAGAATGGTTTTCAAACGTGTGGTCAAGCAGAAGATTGTATTGCAGCAAATAATCTGTACAAGCTGACAACAGCTCCTGTGTTACCAAACAAAGAACATTTGGCTTGGGGAGCAAATCACATACAGTACCTTTTAAATATTTTGATTCCACCTTTGATTCAGCAAAAGACAGTTGAAGTTGATTTCCATAAAGTAAACGTAATGGTAGTGTTGACATTGTGTTTTCAAGCTCTGCTCTATTTCAGACTGCAAATACGTGATCTAACCAGCTACGGGTGTCTGATTTCTGCAGACTGGGTGTTCACCTGTTCTGCAGCTCAGTTACATTCCTTGTGTACTTTCTTATAAGAACAGGAGTATTATTCATAATAAAATTATACATTTTACTTGTGTGTACAACTCATATACTGATGCATTATTAAAGGGTCGTATTGCTATTGCCCATTCCAGAATGATTTTCCCTTAAAGGAACACGCCACCATTTACTGAAATTGGGTTATTCACCGTCTCCCCTAGAGTTAGTTAAGTGAGCAAAAACATTATTATTGTGGAATGCTAGCTTAGCATGGTGAATGGAATCCTTTATTGCCAGATCGCAGGTTGTGAGTAAAATTGAGCCAACAAAAAATATTATTTCTTGTGGTCTCCGTCTTCACAAGTCCAAATGGCAATGCAGATTAAGACTCGGCGGTTTCTAGCCAAACATTGTCATACTCAAAATTCTAGTCAGAACTTGAGTCTGATACTGCTCCATTGGGATGTAATTATGGTATTTCTGTTCAAACTGATGCTTCAAACATGCTATTAACAGTTTTCCCACATATCCACTTTGGCCTAAGTTTTCAGAAATAGTCGTGTGATAATCAGTGATAAAACCTCTGTTTTGGTGTAAATGAAAGGCCAAACAGCATGGAAATAATATGCATTTGTAGCCACAGCATTTCTTTTACAAACAAAATCAATCTTATCAGAATTTCAGAAATAATCACCTCTGGAGTCGTCTTAAGATGGCTACATGAAGTCGAATGAGCCTAATGCCAAACCAAACTTCCCAACCTCAAATTTTGTGGGCGGGGCTACGTTTGGCTGGCTCCCTGGCTAGGCAGTTTCCTATGCAAGTACTGACTTGGGACTATATTGGGGGTGAAGCACTGCTACTTGGGTGCAGAGATATCATTCAACTCATCAGTACTAGCTCAACCTCTCCTCCAGGCTCGTTCCCACTGATCCATAACTAACACTGGATAGACTATCCCATTGTTGCCGCCCCATCATTCTTCATCTAGATCAGTGGGAACGAGGACCGAGGAAGGAAGGGAGGATGTATAAAATGAAGAATGAGAGGCACCCAATCTCTGCACCAAAATAGCAGTGCTTTGCCCCAAAATAGTCCCAAGTCAATACCTGCTCAGGAAATCGCATTGCTATTTGTACTCATTGTGAAGATGGAGGCCCCAAGTGTGTGTGTGTGTGTGTGTGTGTGTGTGTATATATATATATATATATATATATATAAAATATTGGCTCACTTTTACTCAGAACATGCTATCCAGCAACAAAGGATTCCATTCACTATGCTAAGCTAACCTAGTGGGGGTGCTTCTGGAATTCGACAATGACAACTCTAGGGGAGACGATGAATAACCCAATTTCAGAAAACGGTGGGGTGTTCCATGACAATGCCATGACAGACTATAATAAATTATAATCAGAGATGGCACCTTTAATTGCATATCCTATTACCTGAGGGATAAGGAATGTGTTGTAATGCATGTCAAATGTTAGTAAAATCATAGTATTTATTTGCATATTTCATTTTTACATTCCCTTTCCCTTGTAATTTTAAAGCATTCAATATATACAATCTGGGAGAAAAATGAACACACTGTAAACAATACATAGAAAAATGAACAAAGTTCATAAAATTTTACAAAGACTTAGATCCTCGTTCAAGTGCAGAGAGAGAAATAACTTTACTTAACTACAGTAGATCCCCATGAAGATGTCAAAGATGAAAATTCAAAATATATATTATGGAAACACTAATTTCACATTGTGCGTGCTGACATGACAACTTTTTTGGCCTGACTTTCTCATTTAATGGCAAATCACTGGATAAGGGAAGACAAACTGCCTATCCAATACCTAACAATCTGTGAAAACAGAGAGTTGGTCAACTGCTATGCAGTAACAAGGACTGAAAGTCTGTTAAGTATAGAGAATATTATGAACTTAGTCATTGATCAACTGAATAGAAGGTAGCAACGCATTTGACAATGCATATTAGGATGCAAAACAAAAAGGTAGGATTCATGAAGCGCTATAAGCTGTTCCCTTTTAGTGAGCTCCCTACATAGCCACTTTTAAAAGTGTCACAATGATTGAATGTAAACAGAATTCACAAAATAACAGACAAACATAACAATGATGGTTTACCCTTTGTAGAAGGGATGGTCATGATTTTTCTCCAAACAACAACAAAAATCAGTGGACATCCACTGTGGTCACTGCACTGTGAAAAAGGCAACAGAAACACTTCTTATCCCAACAGTTAAACACAGTTAAACACACACACACACACACACACACACACACACACACACACAAACACAGATGCCATAGCATCTAATGGTTCTCTAGATTCCTTCAGTAGATTTCAGCGATTTTCTCGATAATTTTGGACGATGTGTCAAACATAACAAAACCAACTAGTTAGGTATGCAAGGCTTTTACAGCCCTGTCAAGTTTTCTTTTTTTCCCCCCAAAAGACAAGCGGGGAAAAAAAACAATCATTTAGTTTTTTCATCCCTGTTTCATCCAAACTGTGTTCACAGATCATCCTCGCCATCCCATGTGTCTTCTTTCCTTAAAAGATGGTATGACCGTCAGGAGTTCTCATCCCCATCATTGATGACATGACTGTAGCCAGTTGATGTCTCCTTTTGCCGGCAGAGCACAACGAAGAGGAGCAGGATGAGGAAAAAGAGGAGGCATGCACACACTGCCAACCCAATCACAACTTCTGAGGGAGGAGAGGCAAATACAGTGTTCAGCAACATCAAGAAGTCACAATGAAACGATTGACGGAGCAGAAAGTTACTGAAAAAATTACACAACAGGTCAAATTTGGAGGTGCATGTACCCATACATGCCGCATACCTGTCTATTTTAATTTGTATACAATTAATGCACTAGTTCTAAAATAAAAAGTAACAGGTTCAAAAATCACACATATTCTCAGTAATACTTGAAGTAAAGATGTGTAAATACTAACCTGTGTCTTTTACTGTAGTTACCACCTGACATTCCTTCTCCCAGTCAGTTGTTATGACACCCTTAGTGAGACGAATGAAGTCTTGCAAAGGACAATACTGTTCACAGCTGGGCAAGGCCAGTGGATAGGGTAATTTACTGCTGTCATTGCGGTAGAACATGGCCACAGTGAAGGACCTAGAAATCAAAGCAAGTACAAAACATGAAGCAGTATCAGCTTATAAGCATCACATGTGATACTCAGGCATGCAAACTGGTCAGGGGTGAAAAAGGTGAGACTCTTCTCCGACCCCCAGACACCCCCCCCCCCCCCCCCCGCGGGAAAAAAAAATGGAAAAAAATCTTCCAAAGTGTGAGGGACCCGCTTTCTTTTCTGATGATTTCATAGGCCTAATGGACACAGGAACACTTCACCGACTAGCATTGAGCTTTGTATCTTTAGAAAACTAGTCATGTTTTTGAATGGTCATGCATTATTCCCTCAGTTTGCCTTGAGATGGGAGAAATACTGATTTCAATGTTGGACTTCCTGCTTTCAATGATGTAAAAATCATCATTTTACATCATTGAAAGCAGGAAGTCCTATTCATGGGTTTCACTGAAATCCGTATTTCTCCCATCTCAAGGCAAACTGAGGGAATGATGCATGACCATTCAAAAACATGACTGGTTTTCTAAAGATACAAAGCTTAATGCTAATCGGTGAAGTGTCCCTTTAAACTATAAGTCTGAATATTTGTTGGACCAAACCAGGTAATCAATAAACTTGCTTGAGACACACTATTTCAAACTAGGCCTAATATTATTATATAGCCTAAAATAGGGAAGATAGGCTTTATTTTTTCAAATTGTTTTTAAATGTTTTAATATGCAGCCTAGGCTAGGCTACTTGTGGTTTATATTGTGCTAGTGTTTAACCAACCAATAAAGTTATGTGAACTGTCTTCATATTACATGTTAAACTGTAGGCTACCTGTAGGCACAGACTAGGGTCCTGTAACTCGACAATCAAGTGTAAATTTACGTTACGCATGGCTTACGAACTCGTAATGATCCGGATGTAACTGAAACTTGTCGCAAGTCACACACACTCAAACGGTTACGTGCGTTACGTGTGGTCTGAAGCAGTCGCACATTTTTTTGGCTACGTTACTATAGCAAATAATTTGAGTTGCATATCTTTTGCGTAGGCTTTGCGTAAGGTCTATGCGCAGTGTGCTTCGAGTAACAGGGCCCACGTTTCTTAAAGACAACATTAGCATGTCAATCAACTACGTCTCCGGACAAAACAAACCAGTTTATGAGCATTTAATTCAACTGTCACATTAGCCTTTGATATACTGATAAAGTCTGCCTATTTGCTTCACCTTTTGCCGATCTAGATGGTTCAAACTGCACGTATTCTTCTTCAAAGAACTCGTTATGTCTACATTTTTGTCTAATTTCGCTGACTTTCATAACATTAGAAGAAACAATGCCCGTTGCTTCACTCAGCGTCTTTTTCTAATAGAAGTTGAAAGTTTCAACTAGCCCACCTGTGAAATCCCTCGGCATCTCTCCTCCATCTGTCCAGAATCACTATTCCACCTGAGACGCATCTATCTGCGCTCACAACAGGGAGGCTATCGGCGTGCGCGTTCTGTTCGTTGCGTCTTTGTCAACAATTAGCTTCCACTAATGTTTATTAAACGCATAAGGGCTACATTCACGCATCCCTTGCTGATCAGACACGTTTTAAATGCGGCTCTGGAAACACCTCAAGATGCGTTAGCGTCTGCGCATGATTTTTAAACTCAGTTGTAAATTCAATTCACCTTGACCCCCCCCCCCCCCCCTAAATATTTTCTCATCGGATCTGCACGAATCATGTAAGTCACCTATTTTTGATTCAAAACGGCGAATTTCGCCGAAAGGTGAGGAGTTTGCATGCCTGGATACTGTAATGTCAATTTGTAACGTTCCGTGTTGCCTACATGTATTTAGAACTAGGCCTACTGCCGACATGAGCAATATGCTGTTTCACCTTGTAGTGGCGCTCAACCTTAATACAGCCCTCCAGAGTGCGTAGCTGGAAAAGTGCTTAAGCCATGGCTGAATGCACGCAAGAGTTGTATAAGAAACACCCAGATTTTGGGGTTGCTCCACCCAAAACGCGTAACTCTCTCTACCATGCGCAAATGACAGATTTAAGTGGACTGCAGAATTTGCTTAGAGTGAAATGCGCGTAGTTATGCATTTTTTTGGACATACGCACTCTTACACACCCTCACGCGCATGGGAGAATTCCCCCCAAAGAGCATAAAAATGTGATTTATACATAGAAAATAGACAATGAGGAAAAAACACATTAGTTCATCAGTTAATAAATGTAACCAATTGAAAATGTCCATAGACAATGATGCCTCTATGTGAACAGTGCACTGCATGGTGACACTGAACAGATCAAACAGGTAGTCTTGTTGGCAGTCCGGAGCACACTGGAAGCACAGATCAGCAGCAAGTGGACTTCAGCCACAGATCCTAGATACTAGTTTGTTATCAGTCCATACTGTGGACCCAAACAGAACAACTGAACAATCTTGACTTTGCAGTCAACTTGGCAAGTCAAATGCAGAGCAAAAAATGATCAGCAGTTGACACCAATGTCAGTACTTCTACATGGAGCATGTGGAAATGGAGACGGAAAATGTGGGAGGGAAAATGCTGAAAGCGTGGTGCTTGAACAAAATCAACAACAAAGAATTATGAGGGTATAAAAACCCAATGCTGCCAAAAATCAAAGTGAGGACGAACAATCACACTTTACTTCAAGATACAGTCAACATCACCAGAGAGGTTCTTAGATGGAATCCTCAAGACAAAAGGAAAAGAGGGAATTAATATAACATCTGGTGAAGGACATGGGAGGATGAGATGGGGAAAGAGTGGCATAGCAGTATAAATGCTACAAGTAAGTTACACAAGATCATATTTAAGGGCTTTGTAGCAAATGGGGTTAATACATAGTACAGATAGTTTTTTCTTTAGCAAAAAAAAAAGTGTAAAATAAGTGTAGCATACCCATTATCCTCCTGGTACAATTCAAATATGTGGCACGAGGCGTAGGGGGGCTGCTGCCCATTGAATACATCCAAAGCAGCCTGCAGAGCCACTATAGTGGTGTCATGCTGTAGTGAATAAAAAAACATTATTGACAGAGGATGTACAACGCTTCACTCATCTGTTTATGTGTGAGTGACGTCGACACGACAGTAGTGGTAGCAGCAGAGAGTAGAAGGCATCAGGGAAGTGTTATTTAAATAACTCGACCAATGTCTGACCAAGGGGAAAAAGTCCCTTAGTTCTGAAATCACTTTAATATACAGCATCTTGAGAGCTATTGCTTAACCGGTAATCACCATTCATTAACTGTTGCATTAACAGACACTGCTAATACCACATGAAAATCTGCAGAAATGGTTTAGCTTACCGCTGAGTATACAGTCATCTTCAGAGGATCTTTAGAATCTTGAACAGCATGTGCAGACATGTTAATAATGATCTGGTTTAGGAGGAGGCCTGCAGTTTCAAAGAATAGCAACAATGGCAATACGTTAATCTTGCTCCTTTCAATTTAATTGTTACCTGGTGAAACACACTTTAATGACAAAACACTTCAAAAGTAACTTTAAAAAGTAATCTCTCTCTCTCTCGCTCTTTGGTCAATACCACCATCCACGGGCCGATTTGTGTACAGTCACTTATTCTTTCATTTACATTCATTTATTGTATGGCCCCCCATGGGCAGAATTCCATAAAACAGAATTCTATATTTAAAAAAAAGAGCCTCAGTTTTGCATTGTAGTGTTTTCATTTTGAACTATGTGGTGCAATATCATAAATGAGTGGTTATGGGATGGGTTTAGATGGCCCCTTGAGTCCAACGTCTAAAACAAATGTGGTCCTCTGCAGGCCCAACGGTTCTCAAGATATTCACTGAAAACTGTGTCTGCCCTCTCCTCCTTTCTGGGGGTCCCGTCCGGCAGGGGTGGTGACAAATCAAAACAAAATCAATGTTTCCGTGTCATCCTTTTTTTTTTTAAAAAAAAGAAATAAAAAATATTGTATATAAATATTTCATATTTCATCGTCTCTTTGGTCTATTCGCTGGTTCTGCCGTGATGAACATCTAAAAAATAAAGCCATCGCTGCTTGTTCTTAAAGCTATGTGTATGTCTAGGTATGTATGTGCATCAAATTTCAAGAGATGTGGATAAACGCTCTCTGAAAAGATAGATGAGTTTCGGTTTTAGATTGAAAATGGCGGGAAACTTCTATTTGGACCTCCAAATATTAGTGTATAGCCTGTACTCTGGGATATCCATTTGCCTATGTTCAGATTTACTAGTTCTAGTGTAGATGGAAAAGTTCATATTTGTGCTGGTGAAACTGGTGTAACTAACCTAATATGATAATCAGGTACCTCATCAAAGGGAACTCAAAGCCCATCCTGACAACACTCAAGGTGCATGTTAAACGTAACTGGCATACATGTGCATTCCTGGCTTAGTAAATGGGAAACACAGAGGTTTGGACTGAGCTGAGCAATACATTTCACCAAATCAAAATGAACATACCTCCTTGGAGCCGACACTTGTCTTGCTGCTTATAGACTCCAAACATCATCTCAAAGCCGAAGTTTTTTAGTCTCCTCAGTGTCTCCATTACCTCAGGAGTCACCCATGATGGGACAGTCATGTTATGCTTGAACTGAATGATTAAAAAAAATGAAATCCTATTTTTTACCACAGTAGTATTTGGCATCAACATTTGCTGAGCGACTGGACTAATTGTATTTAAAGAAATAATAATGATGCACTGTAATAATAAGAAGCAGCCTAGGAAGAACAGTACAGTGCATTTCCATGCACTGTGATAATGATTTGATACCCTGTAGCTAAAGCACATGGAGTGAGGGAGCACTGTTCGGCCCACCAAAGCTTTTGCTGAGGACCTTGCTCATGGTATCAAATCAGAGAGATCTTGCCTCATTATTAAATTAGCTTAAGTTGGACCTAAGCCTGCACTTAGCTCACCATTTAATTTAGGGCCACATGTGTTTCCAGCTTTAACAATCTATCAACTGCTCCATTCTTATGCAATATTAAATGGCTATGCAATATTTATTCTCATAGTTATGACAGATTTGGATGCTATTTACAATTTCACAACTGGATACAAAGCAAAATAACCTGGTGTGTAATTAGGTAATCTGACTTTCGAGATCACAATTCTAGATCAGAAGCATTATGAGGGTCATTGTTAAGGGGAATTCCTATATTGAGCTACCTTCACCATGGTTGTCAAAAATCTAATCACACACCTGACATCACATTAATGGGATGTAAAGCAGTGGCAGTTGAAGCATGACAGACTGTGTGCATCATCACTATACTAAAACTAGAAAATTAAGAAAAGATGCTTCATGTAACAATTTGGCAATTTCTGAACACTTTATATATTTACTATATCAAACATGGAAGTTACTCCATGTACTTCCTTGTTTTCTTTGACCATTTGAGTGTCACAGATTCTCTGTTCCTTTAAGTTTCTGAATCATTTTGGATATCAATCTCCTTAATTAGTGTATTCTCTAAACACAGCAGAGGGGACTCTAATCTTTCTCTGTAATTAGATTAATCTTTACATTCCTAACTCATAATGAGGTTTAAGAACATTAAATACCTTTTAGACTCGGCATGGTAAGAAATGTTACTTCACGTCACGAGTTCTTTCAGCTATCAACAGTCACAAGACCGCAGTGGCCAAAACTGCTCCTGCTTCACAGTTATTCTTTCATGCTTGACAGCTTGTATGCAGTGACACTGACACCATTCCTTGCAAATTCATCAAATGCAGAAGCAGCACTAGGAAAAACTGCCTTTGGCACTGTTCTGGTTTATTTTTGACCAGTCAAATTTATGCAAAAAGGGCAAATATAAAACATGCCGGTCAAAATGTCCTGTAATCATTTTCAGCCTGCTGTACAGTTTTACCCCAAGAAGGTATGGATTACCTTAGAGTGACATCTCAACTGCTATAGGCACACCTCTTTTTTATTACAAAGTGTCAACTGATGCCTTCCTCAGGCTTTAAGCTTCACTTCTTGTGTTTGTGACTGTTTACTATTTACTTTATTTATGTGGCCTATTTAGTTATCTTCTTGAACGTTAGCACTAATAGAGCATTGAGTTTTGGAGACAAGTGAGGCAGTATATCTGCTACTAATTATTTCATTGATATATGAGTATTGGATTTACATTAATTTAGGTAATTTACTCAGAGGTTTTTTCTTCTTTTTTTAATTTAAGTGATATTCTTACTCATATTACAATGTAGTGAACAGACAGGGTTTTGCCGATTTGCTAACTTGCTACTCTTTGATTTGAGTTGTTTAAACATTAATGTTAATTTAAAGGTCAAACTGATTTGAGGACTTCATTCTTTTGTACAGTAGGTCAGCTGCTCAACTGGTGCATTTGCATTGCACTTACTTCAAAATAAAATCAGACGGAAAAAAAAAACATTCTATCAGAAACCCTGTTCTAGAATGGATCTCACCTCACAGTACAGGGTGTCATGGACACTCCAAACACTCTCTACTGTGGCTGTGGTCAAGCCTGTTTCATTCCTCACCATTGCCAGGAAATCCTTTATTAAACACGGGAAAAAAAGAGAGATTATGTGTCATGTCATAACACCACACCACTCCTACAGCTCCAAAGAAACACAACTTTATTGAGGGGTAGGGTGGAGACTTACTTTGTACGTTTCTGTCATATTGCGGAAGAAGTCAGAGTGCTCAGTTTCATTCATAAGAACCTTGTAGCGAGGGCAGTTGTCAATGGGAAATGAAAGCAACTAAAGAGAAGAAAAAATAGTTATCACAGCAGGCCTAGCTCCTCCCAAATCCCCTACTTGTGAATGCAAGTCTTATATTCTCTCACCTTAACAACTGAATTATTGTTTAACAATGCAGCACCATAACAAAGCAGTACCATGAAAGTGAACCAACAACCACAAAAAAACCCGTATTACTTCTTGTGGCCTCTGTATTCACAATGAGTACAAATGGCAATGTAGATTAAGGCTAAATCCCATTTCTATATCTTGCCCGTGCCTGTTCCCCTCCCCTACCCCTAGCCCTCGTCCCTCGAAACAGAGAGGCAAGACATAGGAGTAAAAATATTCCCCTGGGAAATGAGACACCACTATACCAGCCAGGCATATAGGGAGAGCTGGGCTGAGCTGGGCTCAACACTTGAATTATACGTAATTTACAGACAGATCGTACCACACTGAAAGTTATGTTTATTACTGGCAATCTACATCTCTACATCTGTCTTCTGTAAAACAGGCTACCACTGCATTGTCAACTCTCAATAAAACTGTTCAGGAATTATATCGACAAAAGTGGAACGTGCCTATGTTCATCCGTACCTCCTAGGCTGGATGAATGAAACCAGGATGGTGGACAAAATAGACAGAGTTTGCTGTTGCTTTGATATTTTACAACATATCCAAATGATGATTACTTGACAGAAGCAATCAGAAGCAATTGTTACCTGTAGTAGATGCGAGGAGTTGGCAGCAGCAGTAGGCTATGTAGCATTCATTTCAAACGAGTGGTAAAAAACGAATTTTCCTGCTGCTGGGCTTTGGCTACATTTTGGACATGGTATGCTAACAATTCGCCGGGTGTCAGACATGGAGCTATGCAAAATGCGTGACAAGTCTTTCCTTTAACCCATCGAGGGCAGAAGAAAAACAGCCTAATATTGTGATGTTTTACCTTGAGTCACACTCAAGATACACTGTAGTGTAGCATGTGGCATGTGTTTGTTAGCAAACATTTTCTTACTTTCCTCGGTCATATTGCTGCTGCAGGCAGGCTATGCGTAACAGAAAGTGACAGAAAGCCAACCCTCAGAAACAATTGAGAGGTAAGTCTGCAAAAATAGCACATAGCGAGGCCAATCACTTGCCTGTCACTCTCTCTCTCTGTCTTGTCACTTTCCCTCCCTCTATCTATCTAGCATGAAATCGACGATAGTCTCACTCCAGACTATAGGAAATTGACCCCCCCCCCCCCCCATCGAAAAAAAAAAAAAACGTACACGTTTCCCATGAATGACATATTTAATTCAAAGTGGCAATTTTCTCCAAAAAGCGACTAGTTTGAAGGTATGACTCTAGAGCCCTGCATCGTGTTAAAAAATAGATGATGAACCATCACACTTATGACACTTACCTTCTCCTGACTCTGGGGAACTGTGTGAACAGGTATAGGCTGCCACTGTACAGTTGGTTCAAATATCTGTGAACCATTGGGGGGGTAGAGCCCAGCTAAGTTGGACTCTGCACTCATCAGGGTTCGATCATAGTCAGTACTCCGTACAAATATCTGCAAATAAACATGAAGAAAAATTATGATGAACATTTTTAGTATGCAGCAAATTTGTGAAGAGCATCCTATGCCCCAATTTTCAGAACATATGTTGCATTGTTTTTCTTTTGAGACTGATTAGAATAACCTCATGGCGGTTGTATTGTTCACTAAGGAATCCATGGTAACGTCTGCGCAGCATCTGTCCCAGTTCAAAGTGCTGCTTCATTCCTTCCTAAAAGAAGAGGATGGATGAGATCATGTCTACAAACACAATTCCCGATTTCCATCGGATGTGTGGCAACTGTCTCAGCTGCATAACCTGTCCTTCTTCATTTCGGTGCCAATGCTAACAGGTTAGAGCAGGCATACTGTCTGCATGACACACATCTCAGGTGCGGCTTGAGCCACGCTCAAAGCTCATGCCAGCTAGAAACAGGACTGGTGCCTATATTTCATGGAAAGCGTGTTAGAAGTGTGTCCAGCCAAAAGAGATAGTGAAGAGATGTTATAACAGGCAGGCTGGCCACAGCAGCACCGCATTAGAGACGTTTCTGGTATGAAAGCTCACAGAAAACGCCACGCATGGTTTACTAGGAATGTTATTTGTATATGTATTAATATAAATACCAAAAAATAAAAGATATTAAAAAAAAGAAGAATAATAAAAAAAACGCCACGCAGGAGCCACAGTACAGACACACAATGCACATACCGCATAGGCGGTCTGAATTGGAGGTAAGTGAAGACCATAACTCCTCAAAAAGTTACACAGACAGCTATTGATTAAGAAATATCATACAGCTACAGAGGTTCTAGAAAGTCTGCATACAATTTAATCAGAAAAAAATCTATAATAGGGATAGAGATTGGATTACACTTCCCTGCTTGGCAACTAGGATGTCTGATTATTGTGGACAAAGGTGAATGTACTGTAGTAGGTGAATTGCATATATTGCAATTAGAATTGTGTGAATTTTTGTCTTTGTTTTTCCTATGGGATTTCCTAAAAGGTACTGTATAATCATCTTGCAATGGTTGTGATTGCAGTCTTCAAAAGTGACTTGAGTTTGCTGCAGGAAGAATTGTGGCAATTTTAATACAATGTTGACAATAAAAGTAATTGCAGATAAAGATGACATTTCATGATTGTTTTCTTCATAACTACATTGAGTTAATATTCAGCAATTTAGGTGTTTAGGTTTTAGGTTTAGGTAATTTAGGTTTTTTGCACTATGAATTATGAATCTACAAATCTCAAGCACATCTTGACTCCTCATAAACAAACCTCAAAGCTAAAGCGAAATTCACGAAGTCAATTCTTTGCTAGGCGATGTGATGAAACACCATTTTACAGGCCCTATTCTATTCAGTTCACCATGCTTAAATTTTCAAACAAATTAAACTCAAAATGTTCACGCACCATGAACGGAACCCTTCAGTTGCATGCCAAGTGTAACCTGCCTAATATATACGCCTTGTAACAATGTTAACCAATGACCGTTTGACTGAGGGATGACAGTATCAACGTTAATCGATCATATCGAAGTGCTTCCTATAGTTAGGTATGGTGCAGTGTGGAACTTCAACCACCTCAGGGTCTTACTGGAACGGACCACCTCTGCTGTGGGCTTGTGTGACTGGTGCCCCAGTCATGCATCCCATGGTGGCTACTGACCACACCTGAGCTGGTGCTGACCACCCTCCACCATGCCTTAGTTATGCTGCTTTAGCATTGCGCTGTCATGGACTTCTTATGTGGCATGCCGTACAACTCCTCTTCTCCCCTCTCCCTCTGTCTCTCTCAACTCTCCCTCTTTCCTTCTCTCCCTGTCCTGTCCTCTATAGTGTAGCTTGGGGGGGAGGGTCCCGCGTACTGTCTGTGCGCGTGCGGGCATTTGTTCATTCACTGCGCATGCGGGCTTTTGTCCATTTGCGCCGTTTCGGTCATGGGCCTTCCCCGGGTGGGCTTGCGCATCATGTCTGGGCTGCGCGCCTGGGTGGTGTGGCTGGGTGCTCTGGGCCGGTCGGGGTCCGTTCGCGGGTGGCGTTGCTCGTCCGCGGGGGGCCTCCCGTCGCCGTCTGTGGATGGGGGGGGGGTGGGGTTCGTGTCGGCTCCATTCGCCAGTGGCTCTGCGTGGGCGTATATTGGCGGTCTGGCTGGGGCATGCGGTCTGATCAGATGTGCACGGCTGTGCATTTAGTGGGATGGGGGGGACGGGGGAGGTGGGAATGCTGGGAGTGGATGGCGGAGGGGAGGGCTGTTGCGGCATTGTATTTGGATTGGGCTCGCGGTCCGGGCCTTCTTGGGGTGGTGTTTCTAGAGTGGAAGTCCAATGGTTTTAACGATTTTAATTACATTACACCAATGTCCAATGATTTTAACGTTTTTAATTACACTACATCGCCTCCCTACGCCTCCCGACCCTGTCAACAGGATGACAGGATGACACGTCCAAAGACATGAAGCATTCTGGACTTTTGCTCTGGGGGCGCTGCTTCCGGGGGGCCTGGGCGGCGGGGCGGATCAGACTGTGTGTCCTGGTCGGGCCGTGGTGTGTGTTCGCGTGGTGTTGTGGTTGGGGTGGGGCTGGCGCGGGCCCCGTTCTCTCTGCTCGCGGATGGTGGTGGGGGGTGTCTGCGGATGGGTGGCGCCGCCTGTGGGCGGACTCTGGCTGGCCATGCTGCTCCGACGCGCGGTTCAGAGGTGGTGTGTGGGTTCGCCTGGGGGGGGGCATTGGGGGGGGCATTGTGGGTGGGTGGATGTTGCGTGCGTGGTGGGTGGGTGGATGTTTGCATGCGTGGTGGACGATGTGCGGGATGCCTCTTCGGGTTTAACTGGGTAACCTATTCCTACGCACCTGTCCCCACAAAAGAGGTGTGTAAAAGCGTTTTGTAAACCCTCTATAGTATAACCATTGATATCACCATTGATATACTTATTAATACTTAATATGACTTACAGTAATACTAACACACTCTAATTCTCTTCCCTTTCCCCTATACCTCACCTGTGAGGTAAACCATTACCAGCCATCAACCATCTCTGTGCCTGTCCCTCATCACACCTGAAGTCACATCCCTCTGACTGCCCTACCATCGCCATTGCCTTCGCCATCCCTATGACTGCCCTAACATCGCCTGTTAGGGTTCCCTGCCCGAATCTTTGGCCCTCGGATCCCAGCGACCCATCACCTTCCGAAATAACTAATGGATTACTAATGGACAATTTATTCCCTACACTGGACTATTTGAACTTTCATTGTCATTGTAACTTTCAAACTACAAATGACTGTACTGTAACTGACCCAAGGCAGATGGGTTGGGCCCTTGAGTCGTGGGTCTGTCTGAGGTTTCTTCCTATATGTATCTCCAATTCTAGGGAGTTTTTCCTTGCCCCTGTCACTCACGGGCTCTCTTTGAATGTCTAACACTCTGTAAAGCGCCTTGAGACATGTGTAATGTATTGGCGCTCTATAAGCGACATTAAATTGAAATTGAAATTGATCGAAGTCGTAGTCGGTTTTAAAAAAAAAGTGATCTCTAAATTAGGCTATTGTAGACAGTGGACTATATGCTACTACAGTTAGCCATCTCATTCCAAGATCTTTTTATGTGAAGTGAACAAATTATCCCTCACACTCAATTTTTCATAACTCGCCTGTTATGAAAGCACTAAAAACATTTGGCACAAGGTCACAGCTTTTGAGTTCGCACACTCAAAAGGTTAGACCTGCCTTGGCCGAGAAATCTCATTTGCTTTGACCAAGCGAAGTGATTCATCTGAGAAAACGTAGCTCTATGTAAATAGTGATGTGAAACGATGTTGTAGTCGATGTGACGGGGATTTAGAATTTGCATATCACATATTTTGGAAAAGCAAGACCTTCAGCATCATCAATAGACGTTAGCTTAATAAACACCATTTATGTGGGAGCCTACAAGGGCTAGCAGTGGGCCAGGTTGCAAGCTAGAATGTTTCAAGACATCGCAAGTTAACGTGGAGCTTATTTGACATTCAGAGAGATTTACATTTGTATGGTAGACTTCTTCATAAGGGTGATGAGAGTGTGTGCCAACACAAACAAGCCACTGTACATAAGCTCTTGACATTTTATTTTATAATTTAGATGAAAAAATATCTAAATGATCGGTATAACAACAATTTGAATCTTAAAATGTAACTTCACTGGTTCTGTTGGTTATGGGTTATGACTGTTTGGTTGGGGCAATGAGAACTGTGAGTGTGGGTGTGGCTATGAGATGGGTCACCATGATGGAGTTAGGGCCACTGTCTTGGTAGATTCACGATGAAATGAACCTTACGGACAGAGTAGTTTTTAGGGCCAGAAAGAAAGATTGGCTGCTTTGAAGAACCTTAAACATTTGGCTTTGATTACACTTTTTTGTGAACTACACAACTCCACATGTGGGATTTCAGATTTCAGTTTCAGAGTTTTCAGTTTTGTTCTACAATATAAAAACAGTGATAAAACGAAAGACCCATAAATGAGTAGGGATGTCCAAACGTTTAACTAGTAGTGAGGGAGTGAGTGAGTGAGTGTGTGTTTACACATTCTGTAAAACATGTACAGTAAACATTATTTTTTCTGCATGGATAAAATCAAGATTCTATATTAATAAATAATAAACTCTCAAATGTCTAGCTTGCTTTCAGGCTTTCTTAGTTCGGCCTGTCATGATGTGAAGACCGTAGTAAATAATTAAAGTTGGCAGGCTTGAACTATTCTGGAATCATTTCATTTAATTTTTTCACAAAGACATTTCAATGGCTTAAATATTTTCATAACATGCAATGATGTGTGTGAGAGTTGAATCAAACAAGTGACAAGAGCAGGTCAACACATTGTGGTTGTCAACAGAGAATATATCAGAATTGTCTGTGTTCTGATTGGTTAAAAACTAACACCAGACAGTATCTGAATTGCAATTGAAAGTGGATCTGGAAGGTTTTAAAAGTTGCTTACTAAATTCCAAAGAAAATGCACATCCATATCGCTTGCCATCAGGACAACCATTGGTTGTTTTGAATGTCATTTATCACCATATAAAGTCAGTTCCATGTCTGATTAAAAATTGTGATTGGTGCCTGGGTTTTTGGAACATTAGAAATGGTCATCAACAATCCTAGGACCTAGCCAGACTAACCTGCTGAGCGAATTCAAATTTGCTGACAGGTTTTCCCACAAAGGCTGCCTCTAGCTGTCCTATGTCTGCATACATGCAAATAGCTAGAGGCTTTGCCTGTAGTTGTCCTACGTGCAAACATGCAAATAGTAATTCAAATTGACCTTGCCTTATCAGAGCAACGGTAATACTGAGCTCACAGCCTTTTTGAAATTGAAGCACTTTGTATTGAACAAATACAAATAATGGTGCCTCAAATCAGTAATATATTCTTAGTCATAGCATCACACACAAACTTGCATCATGTGAGGAACGACATACAGTACCTGAGTCAGCTGGCCAAAACCCTGAGGCCAAGCACTCTCATTATGTGGGTCTGTTGGGTAGGCTTTGACAGGGGAACGGTCACCATGCCGGTACAGCTATGTGTAAACACAAAATGAACAGTTGGCCAAAAACAAAATGTTATCTAAATCATGCATAACACTAACACTATTGTAAGACATACAGTTGTATCAGACATTCAAAGTACAGCATCTTCTTCTCTAAGCAGACACAACTTGAACTTAAATACTTCCGTCCTTAATTTACTTCGTACAATTATTGAGCTAGCATAAGAAAAATGCCTGCAGTCAGCAAGACTATTCTTAGACAATGACAAGCATTGCAAACCCCATGACCTGTAGTGTCGCAAGTTACTTTTGACTCCGCATTACATGTAGCAAAAACATGAGTGGCTAACATCACAGTCGGGATGAAAGATCTCTCATGAATAGGCCTACAATGTTCCCATAATGGCTTTTTAAGAATCCCTTAATGTAAGCCTACTCCTTACAAAGCTTTTATACAAAGTCTGCAAAGTTTTTCAAGTCCAAAATCGAAACAAACAGCTAACATGAACTATAAAACGTTAGCTAGCACAAACATGTTGGATTTAACATTGGTACAATATGGCAAAGGTCTAAGCTAACGTAAACAGTGCCACACATCAATTGAGCTGACTGCAAAATATTTCGATGATGCATTTCATGCATTGGAGAGTGTTGCATTTAAGGTTTAATCTAACGTAATAGGGAGTGCAAGTGCTAACAAGCTGCTGTGCAATTACACACCACAAACAATGTTAGGAGCTTCAGTAAGGGCTATTGAATTCACATTGAGCATCACATTTCCTAGGTGATAAGGCAATAAGCAAATTAGATAACTTCAGCCTAACAGTAACGTACATCTCTGTCCTTTAACTGGCTAAGTTGAAGTAGCGTTGCTCAAAGTTAAGAGAGGTTGATTAACAATGATACACATTATTCTAGGTTGTATTCTTCAATGTTAGCATAGTATCATAGACTTACTAGTGTGACGTATTTTAGGCGTCTTTCTCCAAAACAGGTATTCAAAGCAATATAAAATACCCACGAGAACCGTAGGAGTGACGGCGACATTCTTCGAAATCTAAAACTGCTAAACAACGTTACAGCAGTGGCAGTTGTCAGCAGCGTGAAACTAGCGACCGTAAGGGAAATTCCAATATGGATGCAATTCACTATTCCTTCAAAATAAAAGCCAGAACGTCTTTCAATGGACCATGTGCACGAAAGTACTGAAGTGATGAATTTCAGGCTACTCAGTTGTTTCCAGTGCAGTGTCTACACCAGGGCTATTCAACTTCAGTACCAAGAGGGCCGAATGGAAAAATCACTGGGTTTTCAGGGGCCGCATAAAATAAGACGCCGCAAAATAATTGTATCCAACAATATTTGATAAAATCAGAGTAAAATTCAGTTCAATTCAATTTAATTGTATACACTGGCATACAGTAGAAACTATTATCCATATCCATAAAAAAAAATCTTCTCAGACAGGTGATAGGCTGCCAGCCTGCCACAATAGCCTACAAGTATTTGAAAACACCCAGGCTAACCATAGTATTTCATACCTGATGTCTGATAGCTGCCATATCTATGGAGTTTCGTTTGTGCCAAAAAGTTCAAACAATACTTTTTCAAATTCAAACAAAAATCAATTAATCAAAATACCAAATACAAAATCTAAACAAAAAAAATAAAGTCGAAAAAAAAAATCTAAACTCGCAAACAAATTATTTGTGTAGTTGCAAAAAAAAACTGTTTGAATAACTTGTCTTTTGGTTTACAATAACAACAGTCATTTGCAGCGACATCATTCGTTTGTTTGCTCCTGGCTTTTTCAGTTTCGATTCTGGCTCTCGCGTTTGCGCTGCCTGTTTCTTTGCTTGCGATTCTGGCACAAACTTCACATGTGGGTGGGTGTCTGTGGGGTGCATTGCTATTGGCTGATGCGTTTTGACTGACAGCTTTACTATGGATTCAAGCGCAAGAGCTACCCACCTCCCCCCCAGGTAGTGGTGCAACGCTCTTTTTGGCCACTATGTACAGGTATATGCGATGTGGCGCTATTGAGCACAGTATGTCAACCGCCATATGAAGAAGAAGAAGATATTGACCACAGTAAGTAGTTCCGTGGAGCTAGCTACACCAAAGCCATCGATGGGCTACACGCGTTATGGACTCAAAACAATGGGTTTTCCTCACTACTCATTAACCCAAGGTAAGAAGTGTAATCTAATTTGTTATGGGTCTAATTTTCACGTTTATGTGGGATGTTATGGCGTAGTTGTTACAATACTGACGCTGGTTTTAAGGTATCAGATGGCTATCTTAGCATCGTAGGTTTGTCCACATACAAACGAGGCTTTTGATGAAATGTCGCACTACAGTAGCCTAAATTATGAATTCATACCATGTATTTATTTGTTCAGAAGTATATTGTTAATGTCCTCGCGTTATATAAGCGTATGTGTCCGATTATGTCATGAAATATCGCTATGTTGTCAACGGTAGTCTAGCATAGTATGAGCGCGATGGTGCGATCTATCTGTGGTCAGTTCATCAATGGCCCTGGCGATCTCTGGAGGTCCACTCTTTGTGAACGTTTGGAGACCACAGACATAGTGTAACCTTAGTTAGAGTATTGGTTCATTTGCCTGAGAAAGACCCAAGGGTCGAAACGTTACTTTTTGTAAACATGGGAGCTCAAGCAGTGTTGCCAACGTTACCTTCTTCTGTTACATCTCCCCAGGAAATGTTATTAAGCACTGTGACCAGCTCTGTCTTTTGATTAGTACATGTCTCATGTCTTTTGCTTGTGCTTGTGTGCTTGTGCAGAACAACTCATCGTGATGGAGCACCTGTACTCCCTGATACAGCAGGATCTGAGGGGATTCCTCAGACAGGACGCAGATGTGGATTGACAACATCCTGCAGTTTGACCTGTTCAACCGACCTCTTCTCTGTCCCATACACACCACACAGTCTTTGGTCAACCTCTGCTTCATTGCCATCACAACCATCGGTCCCTGTTTCATCTGCAGCACAACACAGCACAGCTGACGGCCTCTTCTCCATCTGCAGCACAGCACCACACACCAGACAGAGTCCGCTGCGTCTTTCACACACCTGGTGGATCCTATTGTGTGCCTCACATACCTGAGAGACTCTGCTCCACAGTACCTGCAGGCTCTGCCCTGCCCCACCCCTCGCACACCCGATGGACCTAGCTGTGTCCCTCACATACACAATGTGCTGTACCCCATCCCTCACACACCCAACAGATCCTGTTGTGTCTCTAACACACAGAGCAGGCTTTGCCCAGCCCCTCAGGGTGGCTCTGAAATCTGTGGCTTTCACACTCCCAACAGACGCTGCTCTCTCCCTCACACACCCGGCTGGCTCTGCCCGGTCCGTTGCACACCTGCAGACTTCCAGCCGCCACAAACCCAGCTCACCCTTCTCCTGCTGTGTCCTTTACAAACCAAAAAACACAGCTATGCTCCGCACATGACTAGCTGACTCTGCCTGGTCCCTTGCACACCCAGTGGACGTGGACACTGTTGTGACTGTTGATATTGCTGTTATTGTTGATATACATAGGTTTCTCGTTTACCAACTATACTGGCTGCGCGCGCATCCGAGAGGCAGAAAATGCCAAGCTACATTAGAAAGTTACCAAGTAGTTGGATGTTAAGAATGGTAAGCTTATATGCTATGATTAATTAAGCAATGAAAAAGTGATGTTACCTTCCAAAAAAATGTATTTATTCAGTCAGAGTTCCCAAAAGTACAGCTTGATGATGGTATTGACAAACATACTGGGAAGGCAGAGCGCCGAAACGCGTCTGTGTGAATAAATGGTGATTGCTTATGCATAGTGCGGCCTGTTCTCTTGTTTTCATTGACAAACATAGCACATCAGTTATGAAACCATGCTGTGTGATGGATGTATATCAGGTTTATGTAACAACAGGCCACATTTAATTTTATGTGTTTGACTTCATGGCGGGCCACATGAAACAGAGCAGAGGGCCGCATGTGGCCCCTGGGCCTTAGTTTGCCCACCCCTGTTGTAGTAGCATGTCAATAAATTAGTTTATCCAATCATATGAAAGGTGTTTTGACAAGGCCCTGCCTTCTGAAATACATTTCCAATGGAGTAGTTCCAGATGAATGTGAGGAGCTAGGTGGAACGAAATTCAAGTGGTGAGTCAGGTTAACATACAGTAAGTAGTATGTAGTAAGTAGTACAATTTTATTGTTCTTTATTCAAAACAACACTTATTCTAATAAAGTTAAACTGCAGGATGTTGTCAATCCACATCTGCGTCCTGTCTGAGGAATCCCCTCAGATCCTGCTGTATCAGGGAGTACAGGTGCTCCATCACGATGAGTTGTTCTGCACAAACACACAAGCACAAGCAAAAGACAAATTACATGTACTAATCAAAAGACAGAGCTGGTCACAGTGCTTAATAACATTTCCTGGGGAGATGTAACAGAAGAAGGTAACGTTGGCAACACTGCTTGAGCTCCCATGTTTACAAAAAGTAACGTTTCGACCCTTGGGTCTTTCTCAGGCAAATGAACCAATACTCTAACTAAGGTTACACTATGTCTGTGGTCTCCAAACGTTCACAAAGAGTGGACCTCCAGAGATCGCCAGGGCCATTGATGAACTGACCACAGATAGATCGCACCATCGCGCTCATACTATGCTAGACTACCGTTGACAACATAGCGATATTTCAAGACATAATCGGACACATACGCTTATATAACGCGAGGACATTAACAATATACTTCTGAACAAATAAATACATGGTATGAATTCATAATTTAGGCTACTGTAGTGCGACATTTCATCAAAAGCCTCGTTTGTATGTGGACAAACCTACGATGCTAAGATAGCCATCTGATACCTTAAAACCAGCGTCAGTATTGTAACAACTACGCCATAACATCCCACATAAACGTGAAAATTAGACCCATAACAAATTAGATTACACTTCTTACCTTGGGTTAATGAGTAGTGAGGAAAACCCATTGTTTTGAGTCCATAACGCGTGTAGCCCATCGATGGCTTTGGTGTAGCTAGCTCCACGGAACTACTTACTGTGGTCAATATCTTCTTCTTCTTCATATGGCGGTTGACATACTGTGCTCAATAGCGCCACATCGCATATACCTGTACATAGTGGCCAAAAAGAGCGTTGCACCACTACCTGGGGGGGAGGTGGGTAGCTCTTGCGCTTGAATCCATAGTAAAGCTGTCAGTCAAAACGCATCAGCCAATAGCAATGCACCCCACAGACACCCACCCACATGTGAAGTTTGTGCCAGAATCGCAAGCAAAGAAACAGGCAGCGCAAACGCGAGAGCCAGAATCGAAACTGAAAAAGCCAGGAGCAAACAAACGAATGATGTCGCTGCAAATGACTGTTGTTATTGTAAACCAAAAGACAAGTTATTCAAACAGTTTTTTTTTGCAACTACACAAATAATTTGTTTGCGAGTTTAGATTTTTTTTTTCGACTTTATTTTTTTTGTTTAGATTTTGTATTTGGTATTTTGATTAATTGATTTTTGTTTGAATTTGAAAAAGTATTGTTTGAACTTTTTGGCACAAACGAAACTCCATACATATCATGCATCAGTGGGAAAAATTGCAGTGTTGATTTAACTAGCCTAAGATAATTAGGCTCATAAGTGTTTCAAACACACACAGTAGCCTACAGCGCCAATCTCTCAAATATACTTAGCATTGAATTTAAAGAAAAAGTAATGCCAGCTCTGCCTCTGTTTATCTATTTCACGATTTCTTACCGCCAAAGATTCTAAACTTCGAGCCTGCGCAAATCACAAACAATAACATTCCCACGAGTGGAGTGAAGATGGCTCTGTCTAAAGAAACGTCTAATCGTTCGTTTTACCCTCTGCAACAAGTACGAGACTTTCATGTTTATTGTGCAACGAATCCATCGCTGTAAAGAAGGAATATAAAGTCAAGAGGCAATTCTCTACAAACCACAGCTCCTTCATTAACTTTCCCGAGGGCTCGGAGGAACGGAGACCGGGTATGATTGTAACATTTATGATTTGCGCACGCTCGAGGTTTAGAATCTTTGGCGGTAAGTAATCGTAATTTAATCAACATTTAATGATAACATTTAAAACTAGTTACACATTTGGAAATGTCAGTTTGTGTAGTGATGTGCTGTGTTCTCTGAGTGAAGATAATTGGAAGAATTAGTCTGGCCAATAGAGGCGGGCCGACAGTGCGCTACTCGCCAATCATATGAAGATCTATGCACACCCGTCAAAGCGAGTTCATTCTCATGACGAGACACGCGGGCCACAGGACATTTGAAGCGGGCCACATCTGGCCCGCGGGCCGCTAGTTGAATAGGCCTGGTCTACACGAACCGTGGTTTGGTTTCAGGTGTCCCCGTTTTTGGTTGCCTGTCTGAATGAATGAATGAATCAGAGGGGTTACCAGGATGCAATTTTTGGGGGGGCATTTGGCTTATTTGGGGTGGCTACAAAAAAAGCACGATCTTTTAGCGCATGGCCACTTGGCAGACTCACAGGGCCCATAGTCTAGGCCCTAGACTAAACAATGTAGTAGTTGTTAAACCAGGTGAATAAATGTATGGGTTTCCCAATATCATTTGTAGTGGTGTTGTGACTGATACATCTCACATTTAATACAATAATAGGTATACAGAATCATAGATGATCTGTAGCCATTCTATCTATCTATCTATCTATCTATCTATCTATCTATCTATCTCTCATGCATCAGCCAGGAGACAGTAGTCAATGAAAAATACATAAGACTATGTGTCACAATTGTTTTGATACTGATTTGGTATTGATTTGATTTGGGAGTCCAACCACACCAGTGGAGATCAAAGACATTACAAGGCATATTCTTCCCCCAACACACTCAGTGAAAAGGTGGCTTTGTTTGTATTTCAAACATTTTGAAATTCATATTAAGTTTACATTATGATAGGCTGGCCTATGCGTAATTAGTTATATTAAGTTGACTATTTCATATAGATTTTTTTATTTTGACTCACATTTTACATGATTGTCATATTGATTTACATTTAGGCTATCTTTAATGTCATTGAGTGCCTGTCACTTTAAGAGAACGTGAGAGTAATTAGGCTTCAGTAATGATATTCGGCTAATCTAAAATAGGCATAATGCATAGAAATATGTGGAAGCAATGCGTTGATGTGGTTTAAATAAACGTTCAAAAAAACAAACAATAAGAGCACAATATGCATGCAGTGATTATTGTGGGGTGCTATTACATACAGAGCGAAGTTGGAGACCTGTGTATGTGCTGCCTGCAATTTAAAAGCTGGATTACTCGGGAATGGCTCATTGTAGGCTACAAATTAATGCTTTATAGCCTCGTAGTTGGTAAGGTCTGCCATTTGTTTTGATATGGTTTGCCACGTGTAGGTTGAACGAAGAGCTTGAGATATTTTACCGAGGATAATGTTGCGGAGATGGAATAAAAACGATTAGGCTACATTTCATGTAAATTCAGGTTGATTTTCTCGCGAACTGTTTATTACAGCAACTAGTGTTTAATATCATCGGAAAGCTAAGATCGTGCTCTGTCAGGTGATATGCATGTGATATCAGTGTGATTAGAACTTCGTGAGCAATCCAATACAGAATGGGTGTGCATTTTGCACTTTTCGCAGATAATGCGAATGTTAATGCAGGCCTTGCCTAAATTCATATTGATTTTAACTAAGTTCTTAATACCATCAGAAAGCTAACATCGTGCTCTGTCAACATGCGCCACTATATATTAGTATGACTACAACTTCGTGAGTAATCCAACAGAGAAGTAGGCTATGGGTGTGCATTTTCCATTTTTCGCCCGTCGCAGATAATTTCTCTGGGGTGGCAGAGGTTATCTTTGGGGAGGCACTGCCTCCCCCAGCCTCCCCCTAGACACACCCCTGGAATGAATGATTTTATTTGACATTCTCAGTCTTGCATAAAAATAAATACATGATTCAGTTATTATAAATATACCACACCGCGTAAACTAAAAACAGAGAGTCGGGATAACACAGAAGCTCGAAAGCTTATTTCCATTGTGGTCCTTTGATGTTGTATGGCGCAGCAGATGTAAAAATGACAAGAATGGCACTGTGACATTACTAAAACTGTAAAAACAAAATTGCATAAACAGGCTTCTTCAGACATAGCCTACATAGGCTACACATCCTATATGTGCTAGCCCTACACTACCTGATCTCTAAGCCATGTTTTAGTGGGGTACGAATTGTCATGAAATAATGGTCCTGTAGGATTTTTTTGCTAAAATTGATTCTTTTGTTTTATTTGCTTTGGGGTCCTACTGTTGAAAAATGACAGGGTGCACATTTTCTGACCCCGTTTTACCCTCTCTCTGGGGGGCGCTTTCTCACCTTGGCCAGGATACTGACTGCACACATACTACTATTAGCCTAATGATCACATTTTCACAATCTTGGTGTCAAATTAGGGGTTATTGAGGATGCTGAGTCCAATTATGACAGTTTCATTGTGATCAGAAGTTGTTATGACTAATTTCCTGCCATATTAAAGGCAAATCCACAGGGGCAAAGTGGCAAAACAGTAAGTGAGCTCATATCTTGGGAACACTTTGATGTATGTTAACGAAACTTGGTCACATGACAACTGACCCCCTCCCAAGGGTATACAACATATTTGGTGTAATTCGGCCACTGGGGGCGCTATAATTAGCGACCATGCGTTTAGGGGTTAAAGTAGGCTATATCATGATGACGTTGGGCTAGCAAAAGAATTCCAATGGCTAGTCATACTCTTCATACTCATATTGATGATCATTGCAAATTTGCCCCACACAATTGGCTTTTTAGATTTTCCTGAAACAGAAACTAAATCGTCAGCAGTCACAACTTTGTTTGGCCCCCTCATTGCTGCTTGTCAATTTTTGTCAAAGATACTGTTTCAATACTGTTTTATTTCTGTCCAATGACACAAAGCTGTGACACAAGAAGACAAAATTAATGATGCCATTTGTAAGGGATCCCTTTTAACAATTGTCTCCTATCCTTTGGATTTGAAGAACTTTAAATTTCGCATGTGATTTTTTTCCGGTCTCATCTCTCAGTGCAGACTTTCATATAACGCACACTCTTCAGTTTACTGTTTGATAGTGAATGTGATGGTGATTTCTTGGGTATTTATGTGTCATACTGCTCGTCACATTGAAGTTGTTTACAAAAAAAATCATATTTTCTCATTTCATCCGATATTGATTTTCATCGATTTTTATTTACCGAGTTTTAGCTGCCATCATTACAAAGATAGATAGATAGATAGATATACTTTACTAATCTAATTACAGTGTTTCAGCAGCTACAAACACAACGTCCAACATATACAGTACATACATAAATTAAATCATTCACATGCTATTCCTTTCACTCTGCTCAGGGGGGAATCATTATAAAGTACTTGCAGTGGGTAAAAAGTCTCTGTATCTGTCTTTCTTACAGCTGGCGTAGCCTCCAACGGTATCCGCCGTTCATTCCGACATACCAGCACTCCGACATTGACGTCCAATTGTCGTAGTGGAGGCATGTCTCTTTATGGGAAAAAGTCCCACCACTCCGACATTTTTTTTTTTCATGGTCGCAGTGGCGGTATTTAGCCTAACTTTTTTTCAAACAACGTGCCATTCCGACATGAGGTCATTAATAGGCTATTAATGTCATAAGTATATCCAATTGTGTAAAATAATAAAGATTCATATTTAAAATGTCATTGTGAAGACTTCTTGATATGGTTATTATGTGTCCAGGGGCGGGACTATGGGCGGGGCAGGCGGGGCAGCTGCCCCTGGGCCCGGGCCCTTCCAGTGGGCTCAAAGGGCCCTTTGCACTTCGTCGAAAACGCGAACTCATTCTCCCCGAAATGCAATTTTAACTCTCACCGAACGCATTGTAGCGTACATCACACATAATTGTAGAAGATATGTGGCTAGGTTGTACATATATCTAGCATTTTAGATCTACTATTTTATCATGGTGGGAGTCATGACTCAAAAAATACCAGTGAAATACAAGCTGTCTTGTAATGTAATAGTTAGTCATGTTCTTTTAAGATAGCCTAAGCTATGTTGTTAAGGCTTGTATTTTTTTTTAATCATGTTTGTGTAATTTTTTAACAACTGCAGTGCATGATGGGTATGATATCTGAAGACTTGTTGAACGTCATCATCAAAATTCCATGTAGTGAACAACGTATAGGCTTGGACCAGGCTACGGGATGTTGGTAATACCTGGTTTAACTTGTTCTTATGCCAAGCATCAGCCCCGGATCATTCTCACACAATTAACGCATAATCTATCGTTTTTATGAATGACAATTCCAATAATCGATCAAACGAGAAAGATCATTATAGCCTACTGTACTTTGTGGGCTCTCTCAATGCTCGTGACTTCTACAAACTAAAGCATAATATGGAACGAAATTATGAGCATGCAGTAGAGACAGAGAGGCAGGTTCCAGCTTCACTCTTCCGCTGTCAGACCGCATAGCCTTTATTTAGGTGTCATTATCTGCCCAGCTAACGACGGAAATTCTAAATAAGATGTGAACAGTAAGTGGGCGCTTCACGTGATGTCCGTTACCGTCCGAAATTCGGCAAGATTATCGCAAAATGTGCAGAACATTTGAAAACAGCTATGAGGCAGGTTCCACCTAGCTTGTCATTGTTGACATCTTCTGCCATAAGAATCGTTTTAAGAAAGGTAGGCTAATGATGATGGCAGCAAAGACGAGGGAAGGCTAAAGGAGGTGGCAGATCAGGTTTCCAGTGATTCACCATTTGTAAGCTGAGGTTGGTAAGAAGACTATTTTACATTGGCTGCACTCACTGTGAGTAACTTAGCCAATTTATTTATTAGCTAGCCTTATATTTACCATCTGGAGAATGGATTCACAAATTAGACTATTCTTGTGAATGCATTCCACTCAGATAGCTAAGTGGCTACCAGGTTCAAAGCAACAAATGAAGGCTGCTTGTAATAATACAAATATTGTGATATCAATATGGTGCAATCAAACGAGCTACAGCTGGTAGAGCCTTCAGCCTGGAGCATGACCTGCAAAAGGGCATTATGAGAACCGTTCAGACTCTTTTTAAAGTGACTGCACCATTTATCAATATCAATATCACAATTGATCAAAATATCACATAATACATAAGCAATTTGCATTGCTTTAGTTGCTTGTCACATTTTTGTTATCATTCAAATGTTATGATGCGTGTTGGGGGGCTGAGCGGGGGCGGGGGGGGGGGGGGGGGGGGGGTGCGTATGGGGAGGGGGGCCCATCAACCATCTCTGCCCCAGGGCCCTGTGTGCAGTTGTTCCGCCACTGTATGTGTCTGTTGCGTGCGCGACTTGGGGAGGTGAAAGCAGTTCTGTACATGGCAAGTTCTCATTATACGCGGACTAAGTGGAGCTAAATTAAGTTATTATTTTGCTGTCACTTCGTCTGTTTCATGGCCTAGAAGGTTGTATTTGGTATCTGTGGATAGCTCTAGCTCTCCTCTTTTATCTGACATGCAAGCCATATATTTTTGACCACAGTTTCACTAGTAGGCTAAATCAGACGAAAGTAGCGGTAGCGGTAGCCGAAGCTATATGACATTCTTATTTGTTTGTCACTTCGTCTGTTTTTATAACACAAAAGGATCGATGTGTTTGGTATCAATGGAAAGCTCTGTTTCTTCTCTTTCATTTGATATGCGTGTCATGCCTGTGCGATGCCTGGTCCCGGAGTACCTAATTCAAGCGAGAGCAGTGGCTGTGGGTGAACGCAGAGCAAGACTGTAAATATGATATACTTTGATTTAAATTCATGATTTTAATTTATTTTCATACTTGATCGTACAGACACGTGTCTAGTCTCGTTGGAAAGCCCCGGTTCTGCTCTTTCATGCAATATAGGTCTCATCTCGCTGTGACTAATAATCGCGGAGCAATGTAACAGAGAAGAATGGGTGTGTTTTTTGACGCACTTTGCGTCCGTCGGGCTCATGGGTCCGTTAAATTGACTTGGAAAAAAATAGGATTTGTAAACTGTCGGAAGCATGTCGTAGTGGTGGCATGTCTGAGTGGCAGCATGTAACCGCCTCCAACTGAAAACACTTTTTTGCTTGACCATAAGTTGTGTAGTGGATGTGAGGTATTGTCCAATATATTTAAAAGTTTGTGCAGCATCCTTCTCTCCACCACCAACTTCAGGGGCTCTAGGGCAGATACCGACACAAAGCCAGCCTTCCTTAAGATCTTATTTAGTCTTTTTGTTTCCCTGGCTGTAATACTACTTCTCCAACAGATAGCACAAAAGAAGATTGCACTTGCAACAACACTCTGATAAAACATATTCACATTGAATGACATATTCACATTGAATGACCTGAGCTTCCTCAAGAAATAGAGTCTGCTTTGCCCCTTCTTGTATACAGCCTCAGTGTTGGGCTTCCGATCCAGTTTATTGTCTATATGAACCCCCAAATATTTGTAGTTTTCTACAACTTCTACTTCCTCACCCAGTATAGAAATATTATTTAGCACAGGCCTGGCCCTCCTAAAGTCCACAACCATTTCCCTTGTCTTAGCCACATTCAAGACAAGGTGGTTGTTTTTGCACCATGTCACAAAGCGGTCCACCAGTTGCCAGTACTCCATCTCCTCATCATCACTGACACACCCCACAACTGCAGAATCATCTGAGAACTTCTGCAGGTGACATGACTCAGAGTTGTACTGGAAGTCTGAGGTGTACAGTGTGAAGAGAAAAGGAGACAGCACAGTCCCTTGTGGTGCTCCAATGTTACTGACAGCCTGCTTAGACACACACCCTTTCAGTCTCACAACCTGTGGTCTGTCAGTCAAGTAATCAGTAATCCATGAAGTGGAGGTGTCCACCTGCATCCTTTGAAGCTTCTCACGTAGCAGCATAGGCTGTATTGTGTTAAAAGCACTTGAGAAATCAAAGAACATGATCCTCACAGTGCTGCCAGCATTGTACAGGTGAGAGTGAGTTCTATGGAGCAAGTAAATTAAGGGATCCTCAACACCCACACCCACACACGTTTATGATTGTGACTGAGCAGGAGAAGAGTGACAAATTGTGGAAAATCAAGCCGTGGCTCGAGATGTTCCATGGAAATTGTCTGAAGCTTGTACCTGAGGACCACAATACAATCGACGAACAGATGGTTGCCTTCAAGGGAAAGTTCAGCAACATCAGACACTATCTTCAAAATAAACCGCACAAATGGGGCTTCAAGATATGGTGCCGCTGTGGTATTTCTGGTCAACTGTACGATTTTGAGGTCTATCAGGGTAGTAATGTGGCTAGTGCAGGCCTCGGTCTCTCTGGCGATGTAGTTCTTCGACTGTGTGAAACACTTCCAGCAGGGAAGAACTACAAAGCTATACGGCAGACAATTTCTTCACTAGTATGCCGCTCATCCTAGCTCTGAAAGAACGAGGAATCCTGTACCTTGGGACAGCTCGTGAGAACAGACTCAAGAATTGCCAGTTGAAAGAAGAAAAGGAGCTCAAGAAGGATGGCAGAGGAGGCTTTGACTACCGAGTTGAAACCACTCATGGGGTGAGCGCTGTCAGGTGGTATGACAACCGCACTGTACTACTGGCTTCCTCGTATGTTGGTCCAGAGCCTGTGGAGAACGTTCGTCGCTGGGTCAAGTCAAAGAAGGACTACGCTGTCGTCCCTCGACCACATGTTGTGAAAGTGAAGAACAGTCTGATGGGTGGTGTGGACTTCTTGGACAGTCTGATTTCAAAGTACAGATTCCCACTGACTGTCCAGGCGATGGTACATCTACCTCTTTTGGCACACCATCACTGTTGCTGTCATACAGGCATGGCTGCTGTATCGCAAGCACAGCATTGCCCTTGATGTCCCCAGGAAGGAAATTCTGACGCACCGGAAATTTCCATGCTGATTTGACCAGTTCTTTGATCATGGTGAATGCTCTCCGACAGAGAGGAAGGCCAAGCGGAAAAGTTGTCAGGGTGTATACACCAAGGATTCAAAGGCTTGATCCACCATAAGATGTCCGCTATGATGGTGTTGGACACCTGCCGACCAAACTGCAGAAGCGTGGCAGATGCACCATTTGCAAGGATGGGTACACTGACACAGCTTGCGAAAAGTGTGATGTCCGATTATGTTTCAATGAGAAGCGTAACTGCTACAAGAGCTACCATGTAAAGAACGTAGAATAATGGGTACGGACTACACGACTTTTTTGTCTTTCACGATTATCTTTTACGATTGACCATGTCAGACTAGGCGATCAGAGAACCACAAAATCATGCAGTGTCGTGGCCGCAAGAGTAGCCACATTACAAGATCATTTATCGTAGTCTTCTCGTCGTGTGTCGTCACAGTATCAGTGTCAACACAGGAGTCGTAGGAGATTCCCCCAAAAATCTAACATGCTAGACTTTTGGTCGTAACGTCTTAAAATGTCGCAGACAATAAATCGCGGGTCGTTGAACATGTCAGTTTACAAGACGCTTCCTCCTTCGAACGTCGTTCCCGACTTTGAATATTCGGACCCGACAATGGAAATTTGTCGGCCACGACACAATCGTGGCAAAATCGGGCTGAAATCGTGTAGTCTGCACAGGCCATAAGACAGTTCTTTGGACAGCTTATGTGAAGGGTCACACCATTTCAGAGACTAGTTCATTGTGTTACTGCAAACTTGAACATGTTTACACAGTTTTTTGCATTTTTATGTGCTTCACACTTTCATTTTTTATTTACAGAATTTATTTACGCAAAATTATTTATCTACATTATTTATTATAATATTATAATTTATTATATATTTTATATTTCTATTTACATTATGTTATTTACATTCAATAGTTTTTTTTATATTACATTTTATGTGCTTTATGTGCTGACAGTTGTCACTACAGTGACTTTCTTGACTGCGGTCAACTCAGCCGCCGTTCGTTTAGCCGTCACTTACCTGATCTTTTAAGATCCCAGCATCTTCTGGCATTGTGGTAACAACACGGCACTGAACCCAAACCACCTGACATAACAGAGACGGGCTCTGGCGACACCAAGTCACACAACATTATACTGTAGGTTTACTTCCGAGTTTCAAAATAAAAGTTAGAAACCAGCGAACTTGTTGTGAGGGGGAGGGGAGGATAAAATATTTTTTATATTAGAAAACATGTGTGGTGCTTTGTGGCTGTACAATGTGTTTTATAGCCTATATCATATAGGATATTTTGTTATGAAAATGCAGACGTTATATTAGCCTACAACTTGTAGACTTGTATAGCCTAGGGCCTGCTGACGACAAATCTGCTGTCGTTTTTGGAAAATGTTCATATTGATATAATATTGTTTTTCAGCTTCTAAAAATTCTACAGACACTTTTATTGGACTGAACAGCCGAAGCTGATTAACGATATGTTCTGATCTTCGTGTGTGTTGATAGTCACATGCTTACCTGTTTATCATCTGTAAGAATATCATTGTATGCAATAAATAGTAATAACAATATAATAATAATAAAAAAAATACACAATGTTGAATTTATGACTGGTCATACTGATATATACTGGGAAGATCGGCTGTGATTCGCTAACGTCAACAATGACATGGAAGGGGTAAGCATGCAGGTGTAGGCTACTGAAGTGTTTTTTGAACTTTTTCAAAAAGCAACATGTTTATTCCGTCTTCATATAATTGCCTACACTAGGCCTATATCTAAACTACCACAATGCACAATTAAGCAAAATGAGCCCTTATAAGACAATTAATGCATTTGCCGTGACTTAACATATTTTCACACTGTAGCCTAGCCTAGTTTGGGCCTAACGTTTTTGTCCTGAGAGAAAAAAACATTGCTCTGGCTGGATTCTTCTTTTTTTTATCCTCACCTGCACACACAGTTATAGGTGAATTAAGTGACGTGTTTCGTTGGCCTGGTAAATAAGTAAACTGACACAATTTAACTTGCCCGCATGTAGAAGCTAGCTTGCCATGATATGTTTCATAGCCTAGGGAGAGTTAGAGCGGAAGATTCGAGCAAGGTTTGGCATGAGCGTCACCTAATGATTTTTAGTTAGATTAAGATGTAGCCTAGTAGTTATTCATTCCCTACTTGGACATGCATATCGGTTTGTGTTTTTAGTTTAACTTGCCCTAGAATACATTGATACTACACTACCTCAGTCCACTTCACCAAATGGTGGCATTCCTTCATTTATGAGAATGCTGTGTTAATATGCCAAGTTGGGTGATTTTAATTTCATAAATCATACCACTCACATTACATAAATCATATACAAAGAATAGCCAACATGACACCTAAGAGAAGGTAGACATTTATTATTTTAGTCAATCCAGGTTACAGAATTTCGTAGTGCATTCTGGGTAGGAACTACCCTTCAGATGTCCATGGCTCTGCATTGCATGAAAACATAATTATACCTTAACTCAAGTAGCCTTTCAAATCTAGATTTGATGAGGATAATTACATTTTAGGAAATGTGTTTTCATATACAGTACATTATGGATAAACTTTGAAAACGGAGGGCCCCCGACTGATACCCAGGAGACAAGAGGATTGATCCCCATGCCGCCAGTTATTCCTTTGGATAAAAGTGTCTGATATTTCCAGTCTGCTTTACCTGAACTTCCAATGAGATGCATTTTTCTTTGTTGGTTCAATGGGTTTGTATAAGATGGACTCTACATTTGCACGACTAGTATTGGATAAAACATGAATATTCAATTTGTATGGATCCCTGTGAATATTTCAAGACCCAGTATATTTTAGTCAGACAAATTAATCTGACAATGTAAAGCACTATACAGATTGTACAGGAAAAGGGTTGTTATAGATTCCCAAGCTTGGAGGCTTTATAGTGTACAGTATAAAATGACTATGCGACATAGCAATGTGGATACAATATATGCATACAAATCATTTAGAATGTTGGGGGACGTAGGAGTTGGGATAGGTGCCATGGAAGGCACACTGACTAATAACAGGTTTTGACCTTTAACTCATCAGAAAACAATAAGATAAATACAACATAACATCTATTTGTGTTGGACAATTTAATTAAATGAAGAAAATGGGTTTCTTTCATAAAAAGGCTGAAAAGGTAATTAAATAGGCCTACTAACAGTTTAGGACAATTTTTGGAACAGATAGCTAGGAACCAGCACCACACACGCTCAATTTTGAATACAGTGTAGGTACTGTAAGTAGGCCTATAATCAAAATTTGTCATCATCTTCATATGGAAATTCCAACAGAGCATGAATTCTCTAAATCAAATGTAATGTGGCCCATTGTTAGATTTCTCTACGCAAACTTTACTCAGACAGTTACACGATTACTCATAAATATCAACAATTACACAATTGACTGCAGTATCATATAATGGTTTGCAGATCACAGGTTGTGTTATAAAAATACCTATTTCTATTTCAGTGTTGAAAACTGTTCTATTTCTGGGGGGGGGGGGGGGGGGGGGGGGTTAGATGTGGGGGGTAGATGTGGGTTGGGAACAGGGGGTCAGGATTTGGAGGGTTAGCTTCAGCCAGTTAGCATGTCATTTGGCCGCCGACATCTTTGAAAAAATGGCGTTCCAAGGTTGCCACATATCCGGCACCAGCGCATGCACAAGACAGCTCATGCACGAGTTTCGAGTTCGGCACGAGCTTCGTCGCGCATGCATGATAGTAAACTCATTTCTGGAAGACGATGAGCAACTTCCTACTTGAATAACGTTCCGGACTTTTGACTAACAGCCTAGTCTGTGTCCGGTTTTGAAGTCCAAATATTAGCATAGGCTACTTTGCCTGTGACATGATTTTTTTTTAGAACGCACGTATGGGCGGCTTGTTTGTGCCCAAGTTGTCCCAAGACGAAAAAGAATATAGACCAGGTCAATCAAGAAGGCAGTGAAATAAGGTGTACAGTACCGCCACTGAACTTGCATTTATGTAGGCCTATACGAAACTTTGCAAGCAAGAATAAAAGGTTGATGATAAAGTATTTCATCATCAAACATACCAAAGAATACAATTTTAAGAGTAGGCCTAAAAGCCATAAACATCTAGCAAACTAGAAATATCGCAGAAAGAACAGGTTGTGGCAATATCTTGATTGTATCTCTTAAATGATCCACAGGGTAGCATTTGTGATGAAACTTCTCTTCTTTTCAAAGTACTTGAAAGGCAATGACCAAACTTTTCTCCATGGTATATATATTTTTTGGAACACCATTCCAGAAAGGGATCATATAAGGAACAGAGATTAAGTTTTTTGTAATAATGTTGTAATTTTCCTATTTATGTTGTGATGTCTATAGAGACAAAAGTCGCCCACAACAGTGTCGGATAAGGCAGCTACATGAGCAAGGTGTCGACGTGGACAATATGGACTTCCTAAAATGCTGAGGCACAAAGAACTGTTCTTCTATAAACTTTCCACTCTATGACGAACGTCTGATTTTAGCATTTCTTTTTACTCTTTTTTACTTCAACTCCTACGGCCCTGCCTTTGTCAATGCATGATATCATCCTGTATGTACAGTATGCACCCCTGTTTGTATGTCTATTTTCCTCCATAACAACAATAAAAAAGAAAAAAAGAAATAATAATATAGGTCTAGTAGTGTAGGCCTAATACTTCAATGATGTTCTGAAGTTCAATGACAAGCCTATGTTGTCTAAAAATGTCATAACATCCCTATTTGTGAAATGTCCCTCGAGATATCTTTCTATCTACACTTTGTATTCTTTTTAATGTACAGTAATGGTCTCCTCATAATCTACTGTATGTCCAAAAGAAAGTTCTGACTATTGGTTTGCTTTGCATCATGTAGGGCTGTTCGAGTTAGCCCAAAAAGAAAATCCCGATTTCCTTATCTTAAAATCCGATTTACGATTACGATTAAGATTTTTTGTGAAATGACAAAAGGCAAGGAATTATTTGAAACATGCCGTTTTTATTTTTTATTTCAAATCTTTTTTATTGAGGAATCATCTGCATTCATACATTTTCCAAAACATATGCAAGAAACATACTGCATTTACATTTAGCAAATAATTTCCCCATTGGGATTTAAGTGCAAAACTTGCTCTTATTAAACAATATTAATGATTCATTATTCATTTTAAATGATTAATATTAAGAAAGAATACTTTGGCCACAAAATTCAACACAATTCAACGCAAACATACAGTCGGGTCCGTGTACTTTTTCGTTCATTCGTTATTCTATTTTGGAATGAAATGTGAAAATGTGAAAAGGGTGCAACTTGGTGTTTTATTCAAAAGAATAAAAGCAGACATGTCTGTATTTTGTTTTCAAAATGTGTAATCATCTTCAAATAATAGTATTAGAAAAATAGACGACATTTCCGATAATTTTTTAATTTGTGATATTCATTTATTCCTTTATTTTAGCTTATTCCATTTGACTGATCCTATCTTTTCCCTGGAAGTACACCGTTTCGCGCACCGCGCACTCACGCATCTCCACGACCACAATATTCCTCCCGTGGGGTAGGCCTATAGCCTACTATGAACCTCGATTAGTGAGTTAGCGAGGTATGTTGCGCTCAAAGCTAGGGTATGCTGTCATACGAAAGTGAATATTTTCTAGTGTCACTGTATCACCATGGTATCTTAAGCTGCCAACCAAACCTGTTCCGGAGCAGTGGCTTTCACGAAACTCACTCAGGGGTGAATTTATCAAACTAGGCGGTACTTTGGGGTTAACTGTGAGGCCGTTTAAATGCACCAAATCAACAGGCCACCTGTTCACCATTCACCATTCAAATCAACAGGCCAACAGCCTCCGAAAATGGTTACAGTTTACTCCAAAGTACCAACTAGGCTTTCAGCTCAGAGCGCGTTCTCTGGGTTGTGAATTTGGCCAATCGTGAAACGTGGAGATGCACAAGACCGCCTATATTAATACAAGATTACTACGCTAAAACAGAGCCACTTTCGTGTCACAGCATACCCTGGCTTTGAGCTCAACATACCTCGCTAACGCACTAATCGAGGTTCGTAGTATACCCCACTGGTCACCCAAAACCTGGGTCCAAAATAGACCCAAATGCAATCCAGAATGGCCTTTTTAAAAATTCGGTTTTTGTTTTTTCCAAAAGTTCAGTGTTTCATTTTCAATACGTAAGATATATTAAAACGTGGCACTGGATTCAATTTCACAAGTCATACATCAGCGTAAAAATTCATATACAACTCATTTTTCATTTCCCATGCAACTTCCAAAATAGAATAATGAATGAACGAAAAAGTACACGGACCCAGTACTGTAGGTACCGTAATTACCCTAGTTAGACTAAAGTGAAAAATGGATTTATCGATTTCAGATTTTTAACATCGATATTAACACATCATCGCGATTACGATTTAAAATCGATTACATGGTGCATAGGCTATTTAAGATTATTGAATTCACGCTGTCTGCAATGAAGTATCTAATTAGGCTAATTAAGCCTACGCCAATAGCTCCTGTGCCCAATCTGCTATAAATAGATGTAGTTCACCTGAATAGTTCTCCTCCAGATTGCATGGTGTCAGATGTGATTGAACAGTAACAGGAATTGCAGACATTTAAGATGCCTGGTTGTTCGGCAATTCATTGCTCCAACCGCAATATACCTATATGCAAGGGTGTACACTTCTTTAGGTAAGTTGTTTCATTTGGTTAATTTCAACAACCTACAAGTGTAAGGCTAACAAGCTGCAAGTCTTACATTGTGCACCTGCACAGCTCTCCAAAGCATTAGGCAAAGTTAATAATTGGTGTATATAAAGTGTGTAATCTCAATGACTCCCATCACAGAAATTAACATCACATAATAGACCTTTAACATAAAATCCACAACAAACTATATGTAAATAATTGCAATAATTTATTAATGAGTTCATCATGCTCTGCATCATTATCTAAAGATGAATTAACTAAGTCACTGCATGTGCATACACACAGATTCCCTTTCCGGGAAGAATGCAGGCTAAATCAGTGGCTGCTGAATATGAGACGGCCAACATGGACCCCCACTCATCACTGAGCAGTGTTTCTACACAACACCTGAAGGCCAAGTGTGTCTAACTGAAACTGCAGTGCCCACCATATTCTCCTTCCCTAACCATCTGCAAAAGCTGGTAAAAGAAAGAGGGTGAGTAGACGGGTAAGAAGACAAAGTCAGGCAACAGACCACAGCTACTGTAAAGTAGCTCTTCTGGGCGAGGATGTCACTGATAATGAAGAGGAGGGTTTGGTGATGGAAAAGCCAGGTATTGATGATGGGGAGGACGAGGAGGGTATGGATGACGTGGAGCAGGGTTTTGAGTTTGGGGCAGAGGATGCTGGTATGGATGACTGGGAGGACAAGGACAGCATGCATGATGTGGAAAAGGAACTGGGTAATGAGCACATAGTGGCACATGATCATTGTTACCATGGCACAGATGCAGATTATGTTCTTTTAGACCATGAATACATCATCAGTGATTCACCACAAACACTGAAACGCAAGGTAAATGTGATGGAAGGTAAACTGAAAGAATGCCGCAAACGGGTGAAGGTCCAAAATGATAGACTGAACTTTTTTTTTCAATCTGTTAATTCTATCCTCGGTCATCCTTGAATTGAAGCAGAAACTGCTCATCTCGTCGCAGTGTGCTGAGCTTCTAGAGGGCTCCATCTCTGGTGTGCCTATGGAAATAATGCTGAGAGTTACAAGAAATAGGAAGTCTGTTCGAATTTCAGAAGAATTAAGAACATTTGCCTTAACCTTACACTTCTATTCTGCAAAGGCTTACCAGTATGTGTGGCAGTACTTCGATCTCGTCCTTCCACACCCCCAAACCATCCGGAGCTGGTACAATTCTGTGGATGCAGATCCTGGATTTACCAAGGCTTCCTTTTCAGCACGGCAATGATCGCCAACGATAACAAGGAAAATGAAGATAATAAATACACGTGAAATATTAATCTTACCTCAAGAACTGTAACCGTATCACCATAGCTTTTGCATATGCCGGATGAACTGATACCCCGCATAACTTCAAAACGGAAAGTGTCTGACATTAGCGTGAAAAGGGCGAATCCGGATCGATGTACCTTACATTACTTATGTCTGTAACGTGGAACCTAATTGGCTAATTCTAGCTGGTGACAGAAATGAACACCCATGAGACGCCATTTTCTCAAAGATGGCTGCGGCCAATTTCAGACTTTTTTGGGTGAAGTAGCTAGCCTAGCATGGGCCATTGAAATGAATGGGGGCGGGACTTAGTCCCTCTCTCCAGTTCTTATAATACCTCCATGGTTGGGAAGGTATGGTAATGTTGTGAAATGTTTGAAGGGGAAAATGACAATTGGTATTTGTACTGAAGTCTAGGAAAAAGACTAACAGCAGCTGAGATTGTACTAGTCAGTGACCAGGTCAATTATTCAGCTCAGTTTCCCATCACAACGGAGACATTCTGGGCAGTGTGCCTGCGCCTTGCTGTTGCTAACAGCAAAAGCAACCGTACACGGGCCTATCAAGCCTACAAGGTAACGGATTAATACAGATGGATTAATCCATCTAAACAATATTGGGTTCAGGCATACTGATATGTTGGACTAATTTTTGCCTTTGTTTCTTTTTGTCTTACCCTTGTCATGTGTACCCTGAGCCCCAAAACACACACTCCCTGGGCCATCCTCTCCTGACTGCCCTCACCTGCCCGCAGAGAGAGACCTGCATGAGGAAGCAGCAGAGGATCTCCAACAGGTGAGCATTTCTCAAAGTACAGACAAAGCTGTTACAGGGAAGGAAATAGGACAGAGGCATAGCCTTCTATTCTAAAAGTTAACGATACAACTATGCGTTTGCCAAATAATACATCCACACATATTCTTATTTTTAACTAACAAAATCTTTATTTTGGATTAATATTTGTCTTTGCTTTCTTTTCTTGTCCCCAAACAGCCCAGCCCCACCCTCTCCCAAAGTCCCAACAGTCCAGCCGCACCCTCTCCCGACCACCCTGACCTGTCAGATGTTGAGGCGGATGATGGGTCATCATCAGTGTCAGGGTTTGTCCATCATCCACTGCCTGGCAAGCCGTGCTCCTTCCCTGTCCAGGACAGTGAATGGCAGTCTCTGGTGAAGAGTCAGGTCGGCCGGAAGTTCACAAGCCTTGACTGGACTGTTTTAATGGCAAAAGGGATCCGCTCCGTCCATCCTTACTGTTCTTTCGCCTTTAAACGCCACACTGTGAAGGTGATGGGGTCTGTAAGACCGGGACCTCTCTTTTCATGCACAGGCTACTGCCACTTCACCGATTGTCCTGTTGGAGTGGAGGTCAGAATCCTGGATAACACTCTGCAGGCTCAATTGACCTTCAGTGGAGACAGGGTGTGCCACTCAACAACTGAGGTGAGGCGGAGGCCAGTGCGTGCAGGTGAAAGGCAACGTCTTGGCAACGTTGGACTGCAAACTCCCAAGGAGTGTATATCTGGAAGACATCCAGAATCTGGAAGAGGGTGTATATCAGGCAGGCTGTAGGGATGAGGTGATATGATGAGCGTGAGGATGATGGAGGAGGACCGTGGCACCCCAGAAGCTGTGATAAAGAACAGAGGTCTCTTCCCTAAATCGGTCATGCTGTGGTCAGACAGTACAATCAACATCTTTTATAAGCGATGCAGGGAGGACATTGTTTACATTGATGCCACAGGCAGCATTGTCAAGAGGTCGTTGGGGGACACCAAACCTTTCTACGTCTATGAGATTGTGGTAAGGAATCCATCGAAGGGGTCATCCCCTCTTCCGGTGGCCACCCTCTTGACCACAGACCATACAATCGCGTCAGTGTCACATTTTGTAGCCACGTTCATCACCGACGCAATTCGGTTGCACGGACCGGCGGTCAGGAGGAGGCCGGTTATGTTGATGAGAGATGGCTCAATTGTCCTTCTCCAGTCACTGTCCATAAACTTCTGTGGAAGGTCCCTTCCGGAGCTGCTAAGGACATATTATGGACTAGTGACTGGAGAGGGACAGGCAGATTGTGTGGGGCTACCCATTCTGCATCGCTGCCTGAGTCATGTCATGTGGAATGCCAAAGACCTGTGCAGAAAGCAGTGAGTGTTCATCACAACACTGAGAATTCACAATGTTAAATGTATCATACTAATTAAAAATATATATAATCATTTTGCAACCTTTCTTTCTTTGCAGTGCCTTAAAACATTATGACCTAGCCATGCACGTCATTGGCCTGATGACACAGGCCACAACTCTGCAGGAGCTGGACGAGGTGGTGATCAGTGCTGCTGTAGTTTTCTTCAGCCCCTTCAATGGAAATGTTGAGAAACATTTTAGGACGCTGCAGGTCCTCCTTACCCACGCAGGACAGCCTGGCATTGCTGAGCCACTGGAGGAGCATGATTTTATGGTATGTCAAAGGAGTGCATATCTTAGTCAGTCATTACCAGAGCGTATAGGGCTGCACGATTCTGATCAAAATTATTGTGACTTATTTCTTAGTTCATTTCATAGTTATTTTTGCTCAATACTGAGATCACGATTATTTCCACCATTAAGGTAAGTGCACCCATTAAGCTCACCAAAATCTAAGTTCAAATATTTTTTACACACATTAACATGGTTTATAAACATGATCATTTGCTAGGCCTACTAAATTAAAGACATTTTATGAATTAAGTCCAAAGTCTGGCATGGGCTGTAGTCTTTCAAAAATCTTTTCCAAATCTTTGCAAAGTCTGTCAATGTAGGCTAAAGGCTGGCTTGGCTACAGCTGTCGCCTATTTTGCCCCTTCCTGTTTCGTGTTCGACCAGGTCACTATTGGTTTTTAATGTTCGTCACTATTTGCATGAGCCACGACTGAAAAGACTTCCGATAATATCAAACATGTTTGATATTGTCGTAACGGCAAAACTAGAAAAAGACTGACTCAGACGGACTTAAAACCGCTAAGATTGGCACCTTACACTAAACGATTTAGATGACGGGAGCGCTCCGAGATTCTAGTAGGCCTACAACTCCCGATTTTGGAAATTTAGTCGCCGACTGTTAAAACAGACCAAAATCGTGCAATGTAAGCCAGCTTTTAGCGGTTTTATGTCCGACGGAGTCAGTCTTTTTCTAGTTTTGCCGTTACGACAAAATCAAACATTGTTATTTCATTTCTTATAAATTATTAGTCTAATTATTCTACGTGACAGAACAGCTCTATTAGGGATGTCACATATGAAACAATGCTGCAGAAACGCGAAAAAATTACTTTGATATGAGTAGGCTATCGTATATGAGTTCCTGTTGATATACGTGCACGATGGAAATAATTTGAAGGAATCTAGTAGCAGTCTTGTAAATAGTGACCCACAGTCTTTGCAAAATCCTAATCTGAGACTGGCCTGTGACTAGACTGTGACTAGAAACTCGATGAATTGTCTAGATGTGAGCGGGTCTTTCAAAAATCTTTTCCAAATCTTTGCAAAGTCTGTCAATGTAAGGTAGACTTTAGATGGGTTTATAACACTCAAGTAACAGTAAAATGTAATTTTTGGTACATAGCTTATTTATTGCGTGGGTGCTTGAGTTTCTGTAGGAATCCGCTGTCTTAGTTTGTATAGAAATGAAGTGACACAGCCTACAGTACAACAATGGGGGACATGCAGTAGGCCTAGTTGGTTTCATTTTAGCGTTTGCCCACCAGCTTTGAGTATGCACGAAAGGGTCACGCGTGCGAGAGGGAGGAGGAAGAGGCATAAGACCATTAGATTGACGAACAAGCTATGAAATTATAGCCTGGCAAGCCAAACTATACATTAAATGTATAGTCTGGAGTCGGACCATTCACAGAGCTGAAGCCTGTGGGATGAATCGTTAGGCTAGTTCGTGATTGCGCAGCACAAGATGCACGTGGTTAAAAATCTGTCCACGATGGTCTAGATGGGTGTGTTTACGACTCTGCAGTCGATATCACATGGTCTTAACTTATCGCGGGAGTAAGGCAGCTGCTGAGCAGCAGCGCAGTAGCTCGCTAGGTACTGCGGAGCCTAGACCCTGCCTTCATGACGTCGGTACTTTGCCCTAATTGGTTTTCACATCCCTGACATATGTGCTGGCGTTTAGATGTCTCTTCATATCCACAAGGCCCTGTGCCTTTTTTCTACTCAAATATCACATCGTTTCAGTTAAATAACAGCCATATGGTTGCACCTATGCAACAGTCAACATGAATATACCAATATTATCCTTCATGTACCACAACACGCCTGAAAGATGTGGTGAACAAATTGCTCATTTCTATCATTACATTGGTAGTGGTGGTGATAGATACAGTAAGGGGGGAATTCTCCCCTTCGAGCGTAAATAGCGCGTAAGCTTTTTTTACGAGTGTATGTTGCGCACCTATGTTTTACGCGCATTCTGCCGTCCCGGCTTCTGACACACCCACATAGCGCAAATTCCAAATCAAGGCGGCCTTAAGGAAGAGGCGTGATTTATTTTAAAAAAGAACCAGACTTATCTACCACCTCCTTCATTTAGGTTGATATGAAAACGTGGAACGTGGACTTTCTCATTGACCTTCTGAATGCCATTTAAATCCAGAAAGAACACCAACCAGTCTTTGATTTTGAAAACGTATGCAAGGTGAACTGAATAAAGAACTGCCTACAATAAAATGGTGTGTCATCACATAGCTTAACAAAGAAATTACTTCACGAAATTTCAATTTTGCTTTGACGTTTGTTTATAAAGAGTCAAGACGTGCCAGAGGTGTGTAGATTTATAATTCAAAAGCTCAGGGTTGACAAAGGTTTCGCTGGCAGCTGCCTCGCATAGCATAGATAAATTGATATTAGGCTAAGACATACGTAGACTGACATCTGCAGCTTCGAACACAGTAGAGAGACTGGCATAACAAGTTCAATCTCCATTACAAACAAATTAAAAGACGAGAGAATAAACTATGCTGCTCCACTGTAGTGCAGACGTCTGTGCAAATGTATGGATGACTTCGGTGAAGTTCGAAAGAAACGGACAGATTCGAACAAAGTATGCTAAGGGATTATGACTTCTCGTCAAGTTAAAACTGAAGATGCATAATTGGTAAGCTCCAATACTGAAAGTGGGTGATCACATTTGATACTGTAATGTAAATTTGTAAATTCCGTGTTGCCTACATGTATTTAGAACTAGGCCTTCTGCCGACATGAGCAATATGCTGTTTCACCTTGTAGTGGCGCTCGACCTTAATACAGCCCTCCAGAGTGCGTAGCTGGAAAAGTGCTTAAGCCATGGCAGAATGCGCGCAAGAGTTGTATATATAAGAAACGCCCAGATTTTAGGGTTGCTCCACCCAAAACACGCAACTCTCTCTACCACGCGTAAATGGCCGATTTAAGTGGATGGCAGAATTCACTTAGAGGGAAATGCGCGTAGTTTCGCTTTTTTTTTTTGGACTTATGCACCCTTACGTGCATGGGAGAATTCCCCCCCTAAGTGGTTAACTACAAAGACTCTCATGCAGTCACACAGGGGTTCAAATCCAGACTCCTTCAAAGGTTATTCCTTAAGGCCAGTTCAAACACAAGATCCGCGACGAGACGAGCTGCAACATTCTAAAAACCAGCAACGTTCTAAAACTCTGCAACTAAGATTTGACATGTTTAATGTTTAGCGACGGCTTGCAACTGCTTGCAACTGCTTGCAACTTTTGATTCACACCGCCGCAACTGCTCTCCGCAACCGTCTCAGACCGTCGCGAATCTTTGGTTTGAACTGGCCTTCACCGTTTGTAACTCTTTCTTTTCCTGTGACGATATGAATGAAAATCATTCAAAGTGTCCCTAAGTTTCTGATGGTCCTGAATGAGAGTGTCATGCAAGGGACTTGGGTTCAATTCCTGCTTATCCCCAGCACAGATTCTGTAACACTGTTATTGGATATTGCGTGACATTATTGTTATTGACACAGTATATCAAATACAGATTAAAATGAAGTGAAATTGAAGATGGTTTGTCTATTTTTCTCAGGCCACAAAAGGCAACAGCTACACTGTTTTTCACCATAAGTTGCATGAACTAGCAGCTGTCCTTTAAAGGGATATTCCGCCATTTTCTTCCTGCTATGGGGACTATTTTCAGATATCACTGCGCCCATGGTACTCTCACGCTTGCCATTTTCTGAAACTTGCCAGCCCTGGCCATCAGGCATTCTGAAATAGCCAACAAGCAGTGGCAGCATTAGGGCAATACGTTTTGTGACTTCTATGTTTAATATCATGTGCTGTGACATTTTTTTTCTTTTTTGCAATTAGAGTGCATACTGTTATCCGATATCTTCTTCTTCGGATTTTGTGCGTCTAATTCAGCTTCAACAGTTTAACGTAGAAACTTCATTCAAACTGTGCTGCGTAGGTCTTACTTATGTGCCTTCAGCTATGTATTTGCTTTTGCTCATGCTTTTATACTTCTATACTTTTTGAACTATAAATTAAAAACCATTAAAATTTCCCCATAGACTTAACATTTCCATTAAAATTAGTCACATGACATCCAATGACTAGCACTGTGCAGCTTCATAGAGTGAGTGAGTCGGAGGCTAACCAGAGCCCATTTGGGCTAACTGTCATGGCTAATGGAACTGATTTTGTCACACGCATTCGGTCACGTAGCTTGCAGTTAGGACACGGTGTAACAGGACTGCAGGGTTTATACTGTATTGCCCCTGGCTGCAGCAATGAAATGTATAGGGCTAAAACAGCTGGGGTTGAGAAATTTTCTGAACAGACAAGGAGGACTCGCACTCAGAAAAACACAAGTCAAAAAGAGAGGTTTAGTTTAAAACCACTTGTATTTTGTATGGGTTTTTTTAAACGCTTTTTTTCTCACATTGTGCTAAAGTGCAAAAAAGTGCAAAACGTGCTGTACAAACGTTTCAGTCCCCTGGCCTATCCTCAGTGCAAATGAGAGATAGCACATAGAGCCAACCATTTAACCAGTCCAAAGCAGGTGCATACAATCAGAGATGATCATTAGACAATTACAAGATACATACAAAGCCAATCACATGACCCCAACACATTGGTAGTAACCAGGCAGCAAACAGTGTGCAAATAAGCAATCAAACACTTAATAAGGATTACAGAAAACAGGACATCCCCAATTCCTCATTGAAGCCATTTGGATACAGTGTTTTTAAACAGAAAATGTATCTACTGTACATTCACATTGCAATAAACATTTGTCTACATTTCCACCACGCCTTTTAGGAGTGACAAAGTCAATGCCACAGAATTCTAACTCTAAAGGTTGGCTTATATTGTACGATTTTGGTCTGTTAAGACCCTGCGTCCTCATATGAGGACATTACATTTAGGCTCTGCTTTACCTTGTGCTTACTTTTTCTGAATAAAAACCTGTTGTCCTTATATGTGGACACTTCATTTTACCCTCTAGTGTTATCAGACACACAATACAATGTTTTGGGAAAAAGCAATATGGCGTCAAAATCCACCTCCATGCTTTACCGGCATACGCGTGAGAACTATCGTCATGGTAACGTGCCAGTGAACATTATGATTTTTTTTTTTTTTGTATATGTTTGTGAACAGTTGTAGTATGATATGGCATCAAGTTTCCCCCATTTCGATCATTGCAAACAGACCAGGACGTGTTTAACTTTCATGTCCTCATACGAGGACATCGGGACTGAAATGTACGCATAATTTCATTTTTAGGCTACATATTACATTGAAAATTGTCGTTCATTGGCCATATCAAACTACTGTAAAGCAATAATGGAAGTCAAAGTGTGGACATAGACATAATAGAGTAGCCTGAATAAATACATCCATTGAAGGAATTACAAAAATAAATAAATAAACAAATAAGAAACAAGTAGAGCAGAACTGTTTTGCTTCAATTGATTGTGGATAGACTTCTCTCCACATGGGTGTGACCCATACGTACAACTAACATTTACAAATAAACACTAAACTTAACCAAATGAATAACGGGACATTTCTGTTCAATAAAAACAAACTGTTTTCTTAATAGTTGAATCTTAGGCACTTGGAGTACACACATGAATATTCACATTCTTTCTGGATTGGCAATCTCATTGTATTTTATGGTAATAGAGACCCAATGTCCTCATACGAGGACATCGTTTTTCTCAAAAACTACTTGATGTACAGAGGTGAAATTTTTTTTGTATGTTTATGAAGCCCTACTAAGCCAAAATAATTGAGTGAAATGAAAAATGCATTCAAATTTACATCCAGGGTCTCAGGAGGTTAACAGTCGGCGACTAAATTTCCAAAATCAGACGGAAATCATGAGAGTTGTACTGGAATTGCGGCGCGCTCCCGTCAACTAAAGCCTACCTTACATTGACAGACAAAGATTTGGAAAAGATTTTTGAAAGACTAGGCTACAGTCTCAGACTAGTGTTGCCACCTGTCCCGGTTTCACCTGATTGTCCCTGTTTTTAGTGGTCTGTCCAGGGGAAAATAAATATTCTTCCGGGACACTGAATGTCTAGGTTGTCCAAACTACGGACTGCGGGCCAACTGCGGCCGCCCGCCACGCACTTTAATGCGGCCCGCCAATGTCTATGGCAGCCCTTCGCGTTGCATATGAACACTCGGGGGCACCTTCGGGTTCCGATATTGACGGCAGGGGGCTTTACCATGCGTCCTTGTTCGACGAGTTGGGTGTGAGACCGTGTTATGGCCGAGCATGCATTAGAATCATAGATCTGGCCCGCCATAGGTTATCATTGGCTGACTGTTCCTTATTTCTTTCCAGCAACGACGTTGTTATTAACATTAGGCTACTGCAAACTGCTTTAGGCTACACTCTTCATAGAGAACGTTTACAATGTCAATATCAAAACAGCATGTTACATAAAGATGATACTCTTTGAAATCTCTATTGCAGCAAATCATTTCCGTTATGTTACTCATAGGCCTAACGTTATTAATTGGGAACGCGTTTGAGGGCGCACGAAAAGGAGAGAGAGCGCCAGCTGGCTTGTCATTATTTTTTATTTTTTATTTAAAGATTATTTTTTGGGCTTTTTATGCCTTTATTTGGACAGGACAGTAGAGAGAATGACAGGAAGTGAGTGGGAGAGAGTCGGGGTGGGATCTGGAAAGGACCACGGGGCGGGAATCGAACCCGGGTCGCCAGCGTACGGTGCAGGTGCCCCAGCCAGTTGCGCCACTGCCGGGGCCTGGCTTGTCATTATTAATATCTGATATCTAATTTGTATAAGAAACGTTCAAAAGAAAAATGTGAAAAGTAGGCCTAGTTGCACTCAGAGCATTTATAAACTGTGAGAGCCACCGAGTAGCCGGCAAGTCTTAAAGTGACAGTGCACCATTTATAAATGAATTAAACAGCATCATAATAACCGTATTTAACAAAATGACTTTGTCATTATTATCATTTGAATAATATATTCATATAGCCTATATATATTCATATAGCCTCTTATATAATTATTAATTTTCAAGACCCAATGTGGCCCTTGAGCCAAAAAGTTCTATATGATGTAGTCCAAGAGCATTAGCTCAAAATAGAGTCAAACCCGGAACAAATTAGTAACAAGCTGAATTTTTCAGGATATGTTCAGAATACCTTTAGGAATAACATACTTAAAGTCCCCGTGAATCCCCCTTGTGCTCTCTGAGATATTCAAGATGGCGTCCAAAATGGCTGCTATTTGGAGATTTTTCCGCATCTCAGGCTTAAAACCTAATACAAATGCAATTAATAGGTCAAAATATATGATTTTTAGGGTAAGTAAGTCAAGTTCATCATTAGTTTATTGAATGGAGACATTTCATAATAATACAGTTAAGTATTGGAACACATGCTTAAGTTGACTGTATAAAATCGTCTTTTGGAAATTGATCTTAATGCCTTAAATGGAAAAAATGAGGAAATATCCAACCTTTAAGGACATCAATTTTGTTTGTGAATAAGTATCATAATGGTTTTATTTCAGTTAAGCTATTAGCTGGTTTCATTCTCATTGAGCTCAATGCAATTCAAACCAGCTAGTAGGCTAACTGAAATAAAACCATGCTAATCTCTTGGTATGGTGAAGGGTATGTGATAATGTGGGGTTATTTTAATTACAAAGGCCAAGGGGACTTTATCAGGGTGCATAGTGTCCTGGATGGAACCATGAAATATGTTTTCTCATACAAGGAATCCAAATTCACCATTGACACACTGCTAAAATTAACCATGAATTAAAGTTAACCAAGATTACAAGATCATTAATGTGACAATGACACAAAATGTACATACAAATTTGATAGTCGACATGATTGTGAGATGGAACATAATGTAACACCAAGAGTGACCAAAGCTGCGAAATCACCTTCGGAATGAATTAGAGCGAAGACTGAGAGCCAATCTCCTTGTCCAACATCAGTGTGTGACCTCACAAATGTGCTTCTGAAAGAATGGTCAAAAATTCCCATAAACACACTCCTGAACATTGTGGAAATCCTTTCCATAAGAGTTATACTGTAGCTGCGGTTATAGCTGCTTGGACCGACGTCATATTAAACCCTACGGATTAAGAATGGGGTGTGACTGAAGTTCATATGTGAGTCACGTACTACCGGGTGGTAGAATGCTATTGTTTTCCAACATTATAAACTAAAATGGTGACAGATATTCAAAAATCTAAATGAGTGTCTTTTGTGGAAAATGTCCCCTGACTGGCAGATCTGTAGTGGCCACTGTAGTGGCGTTTGTCCTGTGTTGTCCTACTGCCCAAGAGAGAGCCCCATCAGTCTGACTGCATGTGATTTATTGCTTGCCACTAGAGGGAGATAGATGCCCCTGAGACTGTCAGTGGAATGCTGTGCATCATGGAGCCTTTCTGGACTACAAAGGACAACCTCTGCCCTGGTGAAAATTAATGACTTCAATTCTACATGCCTGATTGTACACTACATTGTCATCATATTACTGTTTTACGTTTGCTTAGCTATTGTTATCTCAATAAAGTTGAATGCACAAGCGTTATGTCCACTTCCTTTTGAGCAAATCAGGAGGCTTTAATAGCTGCAGGAGTGCATGCATTCATGAATATGCAAAAGCTAAGTTGATAAACGAAGCCAGGCTAAGACACACCAGGCACACTCGAGGCAAATCCATGGCTCTCTGCTCCCACTGGAGAGTGAGTGGCATGTGTGGTCTTTAAAAGGGACAGTATACTGTACCAGTGAGACGCAAATCTTCCTCACATCAAAAATGCTATGCACAATTGGATAGACCTAACCAATCAGAGCAACAAAATAGCCTACAGTGAATTATATAGGGAGAGCTTAATAGTTAAAAAAGGCTTTCTTTTCAATAATTTCATTTCGAAAAAAAGGAATTTGGTCAATAAAGGAAATTATAGCAAAAAAAGTGTTACACATGCGCACACACATAGGTTAGACTGCGGATAGCCTCCATTATTGGGCCTTTGTTTAGAGCAGCAGTGTCAGTTGAAACCCTGAGCTCTGCACGAGAACACGATCAAACACACACACAGCTGGTGTGTTTGTGTATGAGAGAGTTTGGAGATCTTTACTTCCAAATACACTCAAAACGATGGTTGAGTCGTAACACGTGTGTGTTTTTTTTAAGGAAGAATCCAACCATTATTCATTGTTTTGTGGTGCATATTATGGACTGAAATAATAATAAAAAAAGCCTCTTATTGAAATGGATAGTAGGCCTATATTTTGTTCAGTTTCAAGCAAAAGAAATAGCCAGTTGTCACTGGTCATGTGAGCTAAAGAGACTTTAGCTTTTTAGCCTTTTAAGTAGACCAATATAAACCTGGGCCTTGTAAATTGCCTGACACATATTTGTATCATAACACTGTACAACAATAACATCACAATATGTTGTTATGTATGTGTATCAGTATCTGTGAATGTTTGATGTAGGCTTTAGTCTGACCGCTGAGCAGGACATTAGTGTTACTTACTTGAGTGTGATCTATGCCACCCTCATCTTGTTTGCCATGTTTGTGCCACCCATCTTCATCAAGAACCTGGACCATTGTGGCCTCCATAGGCTGCATGGATTTCCTAAGGTAAGACTTGATGCTAGCATAATTGAAATATATTTGTATCATGACACTAGATTACACACAAACTCCATGCTCTTGAAGATTAGAAGTTTCACAGATCACTAGTCCCCTAAGGAGTACTAGTGTTTGTGTGTGTGTGAGCCTGACCTGCTGTGCTGTAATAGCGGTTCCAGCTGGGTGTGCATCCTCCTTATTAGCCTAAAGATTTATTGATTATGAAGACGAGAGAATTTAAGGCCTACTTTTAGGTTTGTTAATTCATTGCTTTCATAAGCAAGTCATTGGAGCCTAATCTAGATATTCAGTAGCCTACCATTTGACTCCTGTTTGCATTGTTTTATCTAAGACAGTCCTCCATACAGTATCAAGTCTACTTAAACATAATAGTATTGTGCATTAAAAAACAAAACAAAAATAGATTGCCACTTTTGGTTATTCATAGCATATGTTTGTGCATTTGTGCATGAGGAAATGCTTAATAGAAAATTAACTTCTTAAACTTTACCAGCAAGTTCTCTTACGGTGATTCCACCTTTTATGAATCGTAGTATGTACGTATGTGTTCCAGACTCAATCTAATGACTTTCATCACAAGTGTTAAACCACAGGATTTAAATGACTTTATTAGCAGCAAAACACTTATCTGGTGCTTTAGATTTGTAGGTTGCTGGCCATAAAATTGAAGTTAATAAAAACTTTCAACTAGCAAAACTGATAATAATAAACCATCCGACATCAAAAGGCTAGTAGTGTTCTATTGTACAATATGTGTTGTGAGCAATGGCTTAATAACACAGACACAGTCAGTACAAATGGGAATATGTGAAGAAGGACACTGATAAAATCCCACCATAGTTTGGCTATACACACTCACACATACTGTATAACACACAAAATCAAAGTCATACAGCATCCAGAATCCTTGACTAAAAATAGTGCAAACATACAGTACTGTGATATATAAAAACCGTCAGTAACGTTGCTTACATTCTATTGTTGTAGGTGCAATTTGTGTGAGAGCTTCAGTGAGCTCAATTCCCTTTGCTGTAGAGCAGTGCATCTGTGTGTGTACACTGCCTTGGACGTCCTGGTCAACTCTGTAAGGAGGGGAGACTGTTCACACCAGTGGCAGTGGGTAGGAGGAGCAGGCGGCAAGACCACACATGTTCCGCCCTCGCTCTATAAGGAAGTACCTGACACAAGAACGCACCACCGCAAAGACAGAAGTGCAGTATGAGTGTGAGAGTGTGAAACAAGTCTCAAGAAAACTGCTTTTGTGTTGACTGAGCACTAGGACTAATAGATGCAGGAATATGTGTATCAATCAAAACAAGACGAGAATAGAAGGGCTCATGTACCATACAGTAACTGCAGAAAATTCAGCATCTCTATTTTATATAAAGTGATGTTGGTCTGTATTTGGCTTGTGGAACAGGAGACTCCACAGTGTAGTGACATGAAGAGTTCGGGCTGTTGTGTAGTGATCAACTCAAATGATCCATTACCCATCTCTGCCCCAGGTGCTGCCCCAGGAGTTCTTGACAATCCAGTACAGGGTTCCGTCCTGTTCTCCGTAGCCCACAGCAAGGACTGCGTGATTCACCGTCTCTGTGGAGTTCTTACACTTTGTGCTGTGTGATGGAAGACCAAAACCCCACCTATATCAACACCTCTACTGGTTGGAATTCATGACCTCAGAAATATGTCAGATCAGAGGTATTGCAATTGAGTGATGAATGTGGGGAAATGTACTATGTGACTGTGCTTTATGATGGGAGGTGACATTTTAGGCTTGTAGAGAGAGAGAGAGAGAGAGAGAGAGAGAGAGTGAGTATGTACAGTCTGTAGTTTGTGGCTCACACCTGCTGTATATGCCATCTTTGTAGTGCACAAAATCAGCCGTCACTTCATATGCAAAACTGACTGGATTCAGCCTGGCCACAGCATCTAACATTCCCATTTCATCAAACTAGACATAAGCACAAACATAAACAAAAACACACATATTGTATAAACACACATACAGTATGTCTAGAAGATCGACTTAAATCCAAACTAATGACATCATACGGTGGGGATAGGGGTGTAGTAGCTAAGGAGCTGGGCTAGCATGCAGTAGCCAGAAAAGTTGTGGGTTCAATAACTGACTTCTACCAAATACCATGTACTAACCACAAAAATTAACAGAAAAAACAAATGTGTTCTCATGTATATCCCCTCCCTGTTTAATTTAAAGACATTTTGCAAACTCAATGTAGAAACCTAGGTTAATAGTCAAGAAATCACGGTAAGGATATTAAAAAAAAGGTAAACCTTACATTCTGCTTGAGGTCACAGAAAATAGTAAAAAAAGCATTGTTCAGCCAGTAGAGGGTAGCAGAGGCCTTGAAAGCACTTACTCTGGTTATGTTAACAACATCCCTGACAAAGGCTGCAGCCTGTTCAGGCTGGAACTTACAGGTGCTGTCCTTCACATGAGACAGACAAAAAACAAAACACGAAGAGAAGAGAAGAGAACATATGTTTATGTAAGGCAGGCTGTTTACCTTGCTTTGAGCTAAAAAAAAGTGAGTATAGCAAAAGAAACACAGATGTCACTTTCTTCAACATCCTGAATAATATGATGATGACCAACAGACATACTCACGTGTGCCTTATATGGGTAGCCATCTTCTGTCATGAGACCACCCCTGAATTTGATATACTCAAATGCCTGACTTGGTAGTCCTCTGCAACAGAAATTACATTTGTACTTCACTCATACACACACTAAACATGAACATTCAGCAGAACACCACTTCATTGCATGAGTGGGAATGAACTTCCAACCTCTTAGTCCGGCAGCCAAATGCCATAATTTAAGTGAACCTGGTTTTGTCGGTTAAAGTTTTTTTTTGTTGCAGAATCTAGTAGACTAAGGGTACCTTTTTAAGATTTAAGAGAGTGCCCGGTGATATCCCTTGGGCAATTTCGTATATTAAGCCTTTCTTATCCAATGTGTTGAATATAAGGCGGAAATATGGATGAGTTTCCTCTCTCACTCCGAGAACAAAATCTCCACTTCACAAGCATCTACATACACCAAACCTTTCAGTCTTATACCTAACCATGTTTAGCAGGTTTTTGCAAAGGGGTTTGTTGATATATTATTCTTAGCCTGATTTACATGACATTTTATTCCAAAAAACATGGCGAAAATTGATTTTTTTAAAGGCTGGTATAGTATTTTCTGATTTACTGAATAACTAAATGAGATATCCATAATTCCCTCTCTAAAATACTTTTCATTGCTTATGTCAACAAAATGAAAAGAAACAAATTGAAACTGGCTTTATCCAATGTTCAGATTTGAACTTTTTAAGTTTATGCAAATATGCGCATATTTAATTACATTATACCTATTTGTATATTCAAACATTACATTTCAGAAAACTTGTAATACATTTATTTTTCATATAGATCTAAGTAATCAACTGGTGAAGTTTCATAGTAGTATCTGCTTGTTAATTTTTTTACCCTATTCACTTGTAGTATATCCGCCTTATATTCAAAACATTGGACAAGAAAGGCTTAAGATACGAAATTGCCCAAGGGATATCACCGGGCACCCTCTTGAATCTTAAAGAGGCACCCATAGTCTACTAGATTCTGCAAAAAAAAAAAACTTTAACCGACAAAACCAGGTCTGACCCCATGGCTGCCTGACTATCTGGCATGAAAACTGAAAGCAGTTTTGAATAAACGCTAACTACATGGTCACTATCTTTGGCTTTTGAGTTTAGGAGGTGAAGGTAGCTAAAACTCTGAGTACTACTACACATGATCATGCTCACTTCCTGCATGTGCACTCCTGAGCAAACAGACATTTTAATCGTAATTGCCTAGTGTTCACCTGTCAGTGCTGCACACTCGTGCTGCTACTGCACTTGGCCAATGCAGACTACTGAGGAGAGACTCACCCAAAGCAACCATGATTGTTGAAGTCCTGGGCACAGTCTATCAGCTGCTGCTCCGACTGCAAGAACCGCATAGCACATACATATGTAAAAGTACTGTATGTGTGCCTACGTGCCTACTGTACTTGTGCCCTAGACATGTCTGGGTAGGAGTCTGTTGATGTTGTGTCTGTGTGTGTGAGTCTTTTACCAGCTCCAAGAGTTTCCCCGTGGCGATGGCTGTGACAGACTCAAGACAGCCAGTGGTGGAGAAGGTCCAGCAGCTCCCACAGTGACCCTATAGATGTTTCACAAACACACACACACACACACACACACACACAGACAAACATATTCAACAATCTTATAACTATATACAAACATTCATACTACAAGTGTGATGACTCCACGTGTGATCACACCAGATACACACACTGCATGTTATTGCATCTTATACAGGGCTCTAAATTAATAAGAGCCCTGACCTTATATAATATCCATGTCTCTATATAAATATGTAAATAAGTGTGTGTGTGTGTGTGTGTGTGTGTGTGTGTGTGTATATATATATACAGTGGGTATAGTAAGTATTCACACCCATGCTAAAGTTGACTAAAAAGAGGAATATAAAATCATCTTTTGAGAATTGATTGTAATGCCTTAATTCAAAAAATGAGTAAAAATCAAACCGCTAAGGACACTAATTTTCTTTGTGATTGAAGAATGTATCGTAAATAGATAAATGTTCTTCCTTAAATACAGGTTGCATGAGTATTTGACCCCTATGTTAAATTCCCATAGGAGCAGGAGGATTTTTATGTTTTTATTTTTAAAGGCCAGCTATTTCATGGATCCAGGATATTATGCATCCTGATAAAGTTGCCTTGGCCTTTGGAATTAAAATAGCCCCACATCATCACATACCCTTCACCATAGCTAGAGATTGGCATGGTGCTTTTTCCAGTTAGCCTATTAGCCTGTTTGATTTGCATTGAGCTCAATGAGCCTCAAAATATTGTAAACAAAGTAGCATAGTTGGCTATATCTACTGTTCAGTTTCCCCACTTGTGTTTAAGTTTCAAGATAGGGTAATACTTTGTCTCCTTGGGACAGGCCCTTTTGAGTCTTGGAGTTGATCAGTCAACTTGAGTGCAAGAGTTTTAATCAAATATAATACATTATATTGTATTGTATGTATATTTTATTTAAGACTTTTTAAGGATCCGCGGAGACCCTGATATACTGTGTATATATACTGTATATATATATATATTTATCTCCCTCAACAATGGAATTCTCTTCTCTGATTGGCTGATGGGGTGGCCATTAACTTCGTATAACCTGCTACCTTTGAAGTAGTTCCCGTATCACACTTGAATATTAATTCGCCAAACTCGTTGCGAAGTTTAAATGAACTGTCACGTTGCATCCAAGCTGAAATACAGACGTGCAGAACCATAGTAACATTGTAGCATATGACGGAGGTGGATTGTAGCTAGTTGGATGCCATTTAGGCTATAAAAGTAGCGATCTTTCAAAGTTAAAGTTAATCAGAATCCTGGGATATGCCCGCTTGACAATAGAACTAACGACTGGCTTTTGGCCGTAGCAACCAGCCATTTAGAACTAACGACTGGCTTTTGGCCATAGCAACCATCCATTTAGAACTAGTAACGGCAGTTTTGTCCTGCAAGTAGAAAGTTGATATGTGGCGGAAAAGTAGTCCCACAGTCAAGACAGTTTTAGCGATGTTAACGGACGCAACGGTGGAATAAAACTATGTTCTAAATATACAGGTTATGAATACAAACGGGAGATAAGCGGGATAACGGCCTTCGAGGTCGACCGGTTCGATGGAAATAATGGCACGGCGGAGGTAACTCCGTCTCCGTGCTTCGCACGTCGCCGGAGTTCTAGACCTCCACCTAGCCATTATTTCCATCGAACCGGTCACCTCGTCGGCCGTTATCCCTTACATATATATATATATATATATATATATATATATATATATGTATAAGTATGTATATAAATATGTACAGTATATAAGTGCACCATCCCTCACCTGTGTTTTCACTGGAGTAACGTAATCTCCTCTGGTCCTCCAATCCACATAGTCTGGGTAGGGCCCTGCTTGGCGAGGGTGGCCCCCTGTAGTAGCAGAGCAGTTCTGAGGACACAGGGAGGGGACAGAGCAGCTAACGTTGTAGTTATTGTTAGAGAGACAAGCCAGTGGTGAATATGGATAAGACACAGACATTAAACATCAGGTGGCATACTGTATATTTAAAGGAGCAGTCAGTGGCATTATGTTTCATAGTCAGGGGGCCTACAGTATGTGTCTAATTTGGGCGTTTGTTGGAATTGCATGTTAATTTTTGAAGACTATTATATCTTTGTTCTATGAGTTCTTAAGCGTAAAAAAAGGTTGAAGGTTTTAGTGACCCTAATCAAAGGTCAAATTCTGAAAAGGTCCAATTAGGCGTTTTGCCAATAAACCTCACATTTCTGGTATTGTAGCACAGGGGTTGATGCCAAAAAGCAAAGATATTCTACAAGGTTGTGTGCAAAAATGAACCATATAAACAATACAACATTAGTCTAGTAGTATGTTTGAGTGTAGGCCTATAGCCTGCTCTGCCAGTTCTTGTCTACACCCATTCAGAGCACAAAGTGCAGAGATCTCTGTTAGATCTCAAGTTTAATCGACTTCATAGCCAGCACCAGCTGAGGCCTGTAAGGCCTTCCTAAGCCTATGTATGAAGTATGAAGAAAAGAAAGGGTAAAAGGATCAGATAGACAAACAGACAGGTGTGTGTGTGTGTGTATGTGAGTGAGAGAGAGAGAGACCTGGATTTCCCACTAATATATATGCTTACTTTTACTTGATTCAATTAAAAAAAAGTGGATTACTCAATCGGAATTACTATTTTAGCACAGTAAGGATGTGTTTCATTCAGAACTAGACTGTTTCATGTAATTGTAACATACAGTAATATGGTTTGATAAATTGGACAGCCCTAACTTTCCATTTGCAAACTTTACATCCTTATTGTGTTCATATAATCATTCAATTTGAGTAATCAAGTAAGGTAAGCGTATACAGTACAGGGGAAGGGAAAAGAGGGGTTATCAAACCACAAAACATTAATCTAAACAAACAAATGTTTTTCTTTCAAACACAGTGTTGTTATGTTGAACTGACATATTTTGCCACAGCAATGAATGCATCCAACAGAATCATGTTAGATCAATGTGAGGCACCTAAGTACTGAACCAGTAAGGCAAATGAATGCATGGGATGCCTTGGTGTCATCATCATTACATTGTGCTCCCATGAGCCTTTGCAAAAACAGTGAGATAATAGGCGCGTTCAAATTCAACGCCAACTAACCTCTTGCAGCAGCGAGATCTGCCGGTGACAGCAGGGGTGGGGATACAAACGCTGCTATGAAGTTGGACACTTTCTACTTCCCGTAGTCTAGACGTGACCATGTGACGAAACAGGCCCTTGTGGATATGAAGAGGCATCTAAATGCCAGCACATACGTCAGGGATGTAAAAGCCAATTAGGGCAAAGTCCTGACGTCATGAAGGCAGGGTCTAGGCCGGTCTGTGCTCCGCAGTACCTGGAGAGAAACTGCGCTGCTGCGCAGCAGAAGCTTGCTCCCGCGATAAGTTAAGGCCATGTGATATCCATGTGATATCGACTGCAGAGTCGTAAACACGCCAATCTTAACCATCATGGACAGTTCTGCGCAGCGCTGCTCGATGCTGCACGAACTCGCCTATTCATGCAGCTAACAGTGTTGCCAAAAGTTTTCACATGAGAGCATAATGCTTAGAAACCAGTACAATTTGGTGCCAAGTTTTATCTTATGTTATGTTTTCTCCACTTCTGAAGCACTTACATGCACCAAACTAAACCAAAGTCTTATACCAAACTATATTTACAAGATATTTACAGAGGGATTTGTTGATATATTATTCCTGACCTGATATATGACATTTTGTCCTTAAAAACATGTCAAAAAAACGATTTCCCAAGGCTATTGACAGTATATTCTGATTTACTGGACAAAAGAAGTATCCAGAAATCCCTGTGTAATTTTTAAATGAAGAAAAAAAAAAAAAAAGAACCTAGCTTTATCCAAAGCTCAGATTTTGTATTTTGAAATGTAGGCTATGCAAATGATAGCATATTTAATTAGATAATGCCTAATTTGCATATTTAAATATTAAATTACAGAAAACTTGTAATTCATTTTTTTTATGTTAATGTAAGTAAACAACTGGGGAAGTTTCATAGTGATATCTGCTAGTTAAAATGTTTACCCTTTTCACCTGTAGTGTATCGCCTTACAGTGAAATATACAACATCAGAAAAATAGGGTTAAAGCAGGTAAAAGAAAAAATGGAGACATATTTTTCTTCATGTTCAATGACCACTGAAGACAGTCCAACCACTCTCCAAATGTTTCAGTTCCACGGAAACCACATAGGCCCCCTAACTACTAACCAAGGACCAAACAATACACACCACACAGCTAGCTCAGTCTTCCCTTCAGTATTCACAGATAAACTCCACACAGGGTTTGTTTGGGGAGAGGCTGCCCCTACTTTGTTTCCAGTTTTCAGAGCCTGTGCTGCTTACAGAGACCAGGTTTTTCACAGAATGGGCAGCTAGTGGTCATGAGGAGATGACTGCTGAAAGTGACAAAAAATGGGGCTTCATGTATGATCGCTAACTGCGCCTTTAATGAAGCTGATGGAAATGGCTAATTATATTGTCTGAATCTGAAGTTGTGTACTGCACCATCTGGAATGGACCTTTCAATAAGCAGCTTAGTTTCAATGGAGCCTATTAACATATAAACAAGTGAACAATTAACACATATATCAGTGGGTAAGGAGAGGTATATAAACAGATATCTAACAAATAGCCTAAAGTAACTGTATCTCTGGAAATAACAAATATGTACAGTATCTCAGTGTGAACAAAAAGGCCCAGGTCAACTGTACCTCACATGAACAATTTGATCCTGAGTGGATTTTTAAAGGAGAACTCAAACCTGAGGCTCGTGAAGGAGGAAGGCCTTTTTGAACTCTGCAAAGGTCAAATCTGAGAATTGATTCAGCCCCACTATACAAATACAGCCAAGCAGCACACACAAACACAAAGACAGAGAGAAAGATATGAGTTTTTTAAACCAACATCATCAACTTCTAACTTTACAAAATTCAGCTAGCATCCTCATTCCTTACAGACACAAAAGTAAAATCATATGAGAATTTTTATGAAAGGTTATCTGAGTTTTAAGCAGAGTTATGGTATGGCTGGACTTAAAATAGAATACTGGACTTACTGGTAAATGAGGATCTACCCGCGTTGTGTTCCAAGATCCTCCTCCTGTTTTGGGTGAAGATGTGCAGCCTATGGTAGTATTCAGGTAGGCCTAGGTCATACGTTTTCCCATTCTAAACAAACAAGCAAACAAACAAAACTCAAATTGGAAATTATTTATCCAAACTTAAAACAAACAAACAAACAAAAATAACAGTGTTTACAAAGAAGCAAGCCTACCTCGGTCATCCACGTTTTAAAATGAAATTCATCTGAAAGATATAAAGGCAGAGGAAATTATTCTTCATAAAAAAATTCAGCATGTCGTCTGCAACCTCCAAACGACCCTATCACCATCTTAGGTTTTCATAGACTAGAGCAGATACGCTGTTGCCTTCATCAGGCCGCGGCAAATTGCTTTGCCCAATCCAAAAACTGTTTTAACTGCCAGACAAAACGTTTTCTGCGCTAACAATACCAGAAAAGTTAACCAATAACCTGACGCATTTAGTGAAGCGCCATATGGCGTAATGCTTTAATAATAACTAATGGCTTACCTTCAGGTGAAAATATGGGGTTTAAATATGCTATGTGTAAGAGTGACAATATGCCAGAAATAAGAATAAACATAGCCATTCTAGCGCTTATTCTCAAAGTGGAGGTTGGTTGGTTGGTTACATCAGAGTCGGTGATCTCCGGTTACATTTCGCAACGAGTGACTGTGTACATCACGTGACTCCGCTTGTACGCGCGGTTGGTTGGCACTTGACTCAGTGACCGATTTCCTTAGTTGTGACCGCTGACACACAACCACAATCATCCAATAATAATTTAGGCTCGCTTTGATTCCATTGATACATTTCGGGGACGGACGGACGGACGGACTACTTAATAGCTATTAAGTCTTCATAATAATAAACATCATCATTATCATCATCATAATAATCTTACACACATCATACAGTAGTCTACAAACCATGCCTCTGTAAAGAGAATGAATTAGCAGGTGCAGAGTTTCAGACAGAAAAAGTGTTCAATTTCTTGTGTTACAAGGGATTTCTCACAGTGGCCAATCTACAGCCAAGCCTATTCCACATACACTGAAATTCATAAAGATGCACAATATTGGCGTGTGGCAGTTCAGTTGCAAACATGCCGCATGTTGTGCCCGTGAGATCCATAAAGACACTCCTTCACAAGGCAACATGCGCTGCCACGGGGGCTATTCAACCACCAAGCCTATCAGAATTTACAAAACAGGACAGATGGGTAAGCATCTAATATATTTAATGACCGTCCACTACACAGTGCTGTGTGTCAAAAAAAAAAATCACACTTCTCAACTGTCTTTTCATCACCCCAACTCCTACTCCTTCTAAACCACAACACTTACATGCTCTCCCTCTTGATTGGTCAATGATGGTAAAACTCAAATGCATGTAGCCTACTCATAGGTTTCTTGAGTTGTTAAAATGTGATGAATGTGTATAGTTCCACATTCATTATCATATTCTCTTAAATGAAACCTCACAAACCTTTGTGCCATACGTTTTGATTAGTTTTTGATTACTTTTCTGATTTTTTAATGATATATAGTCCCCAAATCCATGCAAAGATTTCAGCCTTGGTCTCCAGGCTGCCAAGCAGTTCAGTACAAGAGCACAAGGCAGCATGGGCATTCCCAGGCTATATTGAGCACCTTTTAATACATGGATTAGCATCACATTTTTTTATGAGGATTATATAATGATTACCACCACAAGGTCAGACTTCAAGCCAAATTTTACAGTAAAATCAATCTGAGTTCAATGCCCTTTTCCGTGACATATAAGAAATGTTTTCTAAATTTCCAGCTATGAAATGCATTTCTATGAGACATTGCTACAGACACACACGTTACACTGCTGGCAAACTGAAATTCAGATCGCTGCATGCACAGGCAGACATGTACGCTGATGGCGCTGTAGACGTGATAGAGCCTCGGAAGGTCCCGTTTCAAACTATGGCTGTGAAGGGAAACAATTATTTTTACATACAATTTTCTTTGCAAGGTTTTGCTGACAATATTGAGATGTAATTCAAATTGTAATTTTGAAAAATGTCAAAAAGTCAAAACTTGTAACTGAATTACTCATTTTTCTCCAATAACTGTAATGTATTACTGTTACATTTATTTTGTAATTAAATTACGTAACACAATTACATGTAACTCGTTACTTCCCAACACTGTACATGTGTGCATGTGTTAATCTACAGACTTGTGTGCAGTGTTTCATCATGACAAGTGTACAGCAACAGAGAAAATATACTTTGGTGACCAAATATTTGTCTGAGCAAGTACATTTCTGTCACATACAGTACGTATCACTGTCTGTGTGTCAAGTCTAATAATAATAATAATAATACCTCCGTTTTTTATAGCGCTTTTCTTGGTACCCAAAGACGCTTTACAAAGACACAAAACAAGAAGGATACAAAAGGACAATACAGTACATACAATACAGACATGTAAACAAACAAAAATGCAAAAAGAACAATACAAAGGATAAGGAAAATTTGTCAGGTGTTGTAAGTGATGTTGAACAGATGGGTTTTGAGGTGATTTTTGAAGGACGGCAGTGAGTCAGCATTGCGGATGGCCAGGGGGATGGAATTCCAGAGGTTAGGGGCGGCGATGGCAAAAGCTCTGTCACTGATGGTGCGATATTTGGTCTTGGTGGTGAGGGTGAGAGTGTTGGCAGCAGAGGAACGTGTTCGGTGGGGGTGAATGGGGCGGTGGAGGAGATCTGTCAGGTATGAAGGGGCAAGGTTGTTTAAGGCTTTGTAGGTGGTGAGAAGAATCTTGAAATGTATGCGCTGTTTTACAGGAAGCCAGTGAAGTTGACGGAGGATGGGCGTGATGTGTTCTCGGGAGGGGGTGTGAGTGAGTAGTCGGGCAGCGGAGTTTTGAACATATTGCAGTTTTTGAAGAACAGTGGAGGGGAGACCATACAGGATGCTATTGCAGTAGTCGAGTCTGGAGGTGATGAAGGCATGAATTAGGGTTTCAGCAGCTGAGAAGGATAGAGTGGGTCGGAGGTGTGCTATGTTCCGGAGGTGGAAGAAGGATGTTTTGGTGACGTGGTTTATGTGTGACTTGAAGTCTAGATTTTTACAACTTGAGTCAGTGTGTGTGTGTGTGTGCACTCCAGTGTGTGTGGGTGTGTCTGCACAAGCTTTTGCACAGTGTCCCTGTTTGTGTAGGTGCATGTGCTCGTGCATTCATGTGTGTGTGTGTGTGTGTGTGTGTGTGTGTGAGTACAAACTTGCATGCATGCAATGTGCCAGTTTGTGTGTATGTGTGTTTGTTTGCAATATACATGTGTGTGTATGTATATATGTGGGTATCTGGGTGTGGGTGGGAATGTATGAGTGAGTGTGTGCATTTGTGTCTGTGTGAGATATGTGTCAGTTACAGTGCCCCCTATGGGCAGAATTTCACAAAACTTGGTGTTCGTCCAGACGCTGAAGGCATGGTCCGTGGTCCCTGGGGACCAAAAGCTTCTATTCCTTATCATACTAGGGTTACACGTGCCCTGGTGTTTACGTGTCCTGGGAATTAATGAAAGGGGAAAAAACACTGACAAAACTATATAACAAAACTATACAAAACTATATGACCTTGCTGTGTTAGCGCTAGTGGTGGTCATAATAGATTTTCCTGAAAATCCCACAACGCAAGAATGTAGAAGACAGCTGATGCTCGTAAGAGAAATGCAGGTCGAGAGGCGAAAAAACTGGATCATGTTATTGTCATCCAGTAATCAAGTTCGTAGGCCAGAATGAGGGGGTTGAATTTCTGCTAGGAGACCAAGCTTGCTGCTTGCTGCTGTCAACACACACACACACACTTAATGCATTGAATTGAGTATTTTACAATAAATCACCTGAAGGGAACATTGTTTGTTGACATGATGTTTGTGGAGTGGGGAGTTTTTTTTTTTTTTTTTCGTATATTTTTTGGCCGTTTTATGCCTTTATTGATAGGGACAGTAGAGAGTGACAGGAAGTGAATGGGAGAGAGAGTAGGGGTGGGATCCGTAAGGGACCACGGGCTGGGAGTGGGAATCAAACCCGGGTCGCCGGCGTGTGGTGCAGGTGCCCCAGCCAGTTGCGCCACAGCTGGGGCTTAGTGGGGAGGTTTTTGACATAATTCCCGCGTTACAATGGCATGCCTCTCATCCAATGAGAAATGAATTGGTTCAATAGTTCGATTGGACCTTACTGGTGTAGCCTATGTTTGTTAAAGATTGGGAGAAATTATTCTTAGGATGTGCAAAAGTGATGAGATGATATGGAGTTTGAACAAACAGCTTAAGGGTATGTTCACACTTGGCGTCTTTTTCTGACAAAAGAAGTTGTGCAGACAGTTTTTTCGTCATGGAAAAAAAATCTGCCAATGTTTTTATTCCAAAAGCAGCCGGAAGCGTTTTTTTTATTGCGATAGGCAAAGTGACTAACATAGCCTACATGTGGACAAAAAATATTGCGAAAAAGAAAGAAATGGGGTTGGCTATTGCTTTTAGTGTGTTATGGCAAAGTTGTGAAGTCATGTCAAACATTTCCCAAAGCTTCAGACACCTAAGACGAGTCTCTCGATCTATGTTCTGTCACATTCTCCATTTTTTACTTGTTGTCATGGGGAACCACAGGTCTCGTTAATCCGCTTGTGATTGGTCAGTTGTAAAAAAGACAGCATGACGTAAGGCGTTTTTCCGCTAGAAGTTGAACATTTCGACGGTTGCAGTCGCGTTTTGAAAGAAGCCGGCAACTTTTTTGAAAACACGGTCTACTCCATAGGGTTATAATGTAAAACGGACGGTTGGCAGTGTGAAAAAGACGCTTAGTCTGAACGTACCCTAAGAGTTGTAGTTCTGGGGTGCGTTTCCCGATAACGATGGATAGACGCACTTACGAGGGTTGTCTACGATTCATCTTAAGACCGATCGTTTTGGTTTTTCCGACTGTTTCCCAAACATGCTCGTAGCGTGAACGCACGTGCACCGCTCTTAAAGAGGAATAATGCAGGATTGGCGATTTCATCTCTGGTTTCGGTTTCGTTTTTCGTTTTCGCTCGTTTTATGCTTGCATATTTCTCTGCAGAGCTTCCCCGACAGCTTTAGCATGTATATTTATACATATATAGGCTATATATAAATATATAAATTGCAAGCGTGGTTCTTCTTGTTCCTTTCGCGTCTCTGACTTCCAGATGTAAACAGCAAACGATCGTTTATCAGAAAGTTGCAAGGTTGTAATTAGCGGATAGGGACACTAGGGGCGGGAGGAAATGTGACCGTTTTCGATAAAACTGGTCAGTCAAGCAAAACAACGATTTCTAAGCGATTTTATGACTACGAAAAAGTTGCATAGGGTGTCTTTAAGGGAGCTGTCTACGTTAAAAGTTCTGAAATATCCCCTAATTTGATGGTGATGTCAGGTGACTGCACGTCACAGCTAGGCTTACCGTCTGAACTTTGGCTCTATACATTAATTAACATCAATACGATAATAGAAAACCATTGACATCTGCATGTAGGCTATATACCACACCCAGGCACACATCATTGTTATTATTTAACATTAGATTGTTGCCCCATTTTTATGTTTGTTGGAAGATATGTAGGCCTAACATCGGCTAGCTCTAAATCGTGCCAGTTCTTTGCTCACCCACTTGTGAGAGGACAGTGTGCTGCCTATGCAATAAAGTTTCGAGGTGTCACGTAGACGTTTGAAGAAAGAGGTTGAGTAAGAAAATGAGGAAATGTGTAGGCTTGAATAGGCTATGTACATAGCCTAGACTTAGATTTTGATGCAGCACAGACTAAAACCACATGTTCCTTTCTCTGTTTTTACCTCAGGCCTAATAAAAGGTAGCCTACACAAAGGCACAAAGATAATGACAAACCTTTCTGGCAACGTCTCGTTTCATAACTTGTTAGGCTGTTTTTGTCCGCTTTTAATCACATTCGTATGTCCATTGAATGAATGCTATTTTGCATGCTTAAATCTGAATCATCACAAGTGAATACAATAAAGAATGGTAACGTAATTTGGATAATTATATTCTTAGTTATAATCCCCCTGCATTTCCTGCTGGTGACTCCACTGAGGCATACGCGTTAAGACGCTCTTAGTCAGTAACGAGAACTCTGGAGCACTCGTAGATCTACGAGTGTTTTCACAATGCTCTTAAGCTACGATGGTTTCGGGAAACAGTCAGAAAACCTTAAAAGACGTTCGTAAGAGGGACTTTACGATCATCTTAAGGCCTGAACACACCAACCCGATAATCGGCCGTCGGGGGCGGTCGGGGACTCAAGTCTGTTTGGTGTGTCCCGTGCCGTCGCCAGTCGTCGCCAGGGCTAATTTTGGCCAGTTTTGGCCTACCTGACATGTAGAGTCGGCCAGTGGCCGTCGGTCTCAATTACCAATCTGATTGGTTGAGTCCTAACCCTTCGTAACATCTAGGTAGCAGAGGACTTCGTTTTTAAACTAACCATTAGCCCTACATTCAGCGATGTAAGTTTTGGACCCATTTTGATAGACCTTCCTAACATATTTTTGCTAAAACTAAGTTTCTGAACGTGTGTTATTTCAGGTTACAGCGCCCTCCACAATTATTGGCACCCCTGGTTAAGATGTGTTCTTTAGCTTCTGATAAATTCATTTTTTTTCCAAATAATATAGGACCACAATGAAAAAAAGCGTAAAATCCAACCTTTAATACAAGTGCATTTATTTAGAAGGAAAAAAAATCCCACATTAAGAAATAATTATTTTACATCAAATCATGTGTGCCACAATTATTGGCACCCCTGATGTAAATGCTTTGTACAACCCCCTTTTGCTAATAAAACAGCACCTAATCTTGTCTTATAATGTTTCACAAGATTAGAGAAAACAGAAAGAGGGATCTTCGACCATTCCTCTTTGCACAAAATCTCCAAATCATCCAACGACCTGGGTTCTTTCCTCTGCACCCTCCTCTTCAACTCACCACACAGGTTTTCAATGGGGTTGAGGTCTGGGAACTGAGATGGCCATGGTAGGAGCTTGATACGGTGTCTGGTGAACCATTTCTGTGTAGACTTGGCCATATGTTTAGGGTCATTATCTTGCTGAAAGACCCAGTGACGATCCATCTTCAGCTTTCGGGCAGAGGCCACCAGATTTTGATTTAAAATGTCCTGGTATTTCAAAGCATTCATGATGCCATGCACCCTAACAAGGTTCCCAGGCCCTTTGGAAGATAAACAGGCCCACAGCATCACCGATCCTCCCCCATACTTTACAGTGGGCATGAGGTACTGTTCTGCATACTCATTTTTTGTTACGCCAGACCCACTTAGAGTGTTTGTTGCCAAAAAGCTCTAACTTTGTCTCATCTGACCAAAGCACACGGTCCCAGTTGAAGGCCCAGTATCGCTCCAGACGTTTGTGCTTATGATTTTGAGTGAGAAAGGTTGTTTTCTCTGTATGCCTCCCAAACAACTTGTTGGCATGTAGATAGTGCCTGATGGTTGTTTTGGAGACTTTGTGACCCCAAGATGCAACCATTTGATGCAATTCTGTAACAGTGAGTTTTGGAGATTTTTTTATTTCTCTTACCATCCTCCTCACTGTGCGTGGTGGCAAAATAAACATGCATCCTCTTCCAGGCTTGTTTACCACTGTTCCAGTTGTTTTAAACTTCTTAACGATTCCTCTGACCATAGATATGGGCAGGTGTGCGAGTGGCTATTTTCTTATAGCCATTGCCTTACTTGTGAAGGTCGACACACATCTGCCTTACTTGAACAGTGAGTTCCTTTGTCTTTCCCATGTTGAAGAGAAATGGCCTCTGTGTCACGTCATATTGATAGCCCAGGGAAACAGGATGTTAAGAATTACTAATTAAATGTTCCTACATACTCTGATTGACTTTGTAAACTACTGTAGAAATGACAGAAATACTTTAATTACATTTATTTCCTAGGAATTGTTAGGGGTGCCAATAATTGTGGAACAGGTGATTTTATGAAGAATAATTATTTCTTAATGTGGGATTTTTTTCCTTCTAAATAAATACACTTGTATTAAAGGTTGGATTTTACGCTATTTTTTCATTGTGGTCCTATATTATTTGAAAAAAAAAATGAATTTATTAGAAGCTAAAGAACACATCTTAACCAGGGGTGCCAATAATTGTGGAGGGCGCTGTATTTCCCATTCACTTTTCGTTTACTGTGCTAATATTAGCTAGCAAGCTAGCTAGGTCAACGGGCGAAAAGTTATTTATTCCTAGCCTGACTCTCGCCAGACCCTTGTAGTTCCGCCATGCTCCACCAGAGGCGTTTCGCTGAGCTCCACACAAGGGTCTGGACGCGAGGGCAATCCAAACCCCTGTGCCAGTGATCAAAAAATGAGCAGCCAATCAGGAGCGCCGAAGCGAGTGTTTGATTCAAATAACAATGGCGGCACGCAGCGAGGAGTCTTGTGCTGACATTGATTCTGCTATTTCAACCGTTTTGTCGAATCTATCGAGTATTCATTCTTTCAGAGAATAGTTTTGAAGACATTTATTGGTGGCAAGGATGTTTTTACTCTTCTTCCGATCGGGTTTGGCAAGAACTTGAAGAAGCCTAGCACGTCATTCAAGATAACAGGCAAGTGGTTTATCAAATCACATGCGAGGATGTTTTACAAGGACCCGCCTTCAGAAATACATCTCTTATCGAGAAGTCCCAGATCCTTGTGTGAAGCAGACAGCGAACTACAGGATCTGGCGAAAGTCAGGTTAATTTATTCCGTGCCCAAGAGAGTGTTTCGTTGGCCTCACAAACTAGCAATGGCAATAAAATAATACACACTATATAATTATATTTATATTTTCTTATTGCTTAATCAGAGAAGTCTGAAAACTAGTGGCAATTAGTTCCGCGAATCCTGCATGATATCTACTTGGCTCGGCTGACTCTGAAGCCTGCAGTTATGGGTAATGTATCAGAGTTCACGCACGCGCAGAACGTACAATCGGCGTCGGCGTCGCTTCGGTGTGTTAAGTGGCACTTTTTTGACCGACCAGGGGAGACGAGAGCCCGACCTTATAGTCCGACTGCTTTTCTGCCATAAAACATGGACATAAAATATGTTTCCTGTAGCCTTAAAATATTTGTCACGAGTAGCCTATTCCAATGGTGGGACTGTCTGTAGACTGTTTTTGCCACCTAATTGTAAATATCTTTATGTGTTGTATTGTGTTACATTTACATTCGTTTTTCTCCGTCACTTTGGTCTACCATTGTACATCTTTTCATACATCCTGAAGGTCCTGTCTGTCAGGTCACAGACTATGACAAATAATCATGACAGCTAGTTCAACACAATTCCATGTACAGTAATGACACAAGCTATGAAATGAGGCAAATTTATCTTGTGGGGTAGGACTATTCAGGAGGGAACCAGTAGTGCATTTTGACCAACATGACTTTAGCAATTGAAAATAATAATAAAAAAGAAACAGCAGACATTTGTGCAAAAACAGTTGCATGGATGTAGCCTACTGAAGCATTGCTATTTGTTCAGGATGGGGAGATATCAGCTAGTGCATTCATTGACAACATTTTCTCAATTTTGTTTCTGAAAGATGAGACTGTTGTAAGAAGCAATAGTTTCCCCTGGGATAAATATCAGTATGTGCTCAGCACTGTCTTGTCTTGATTCATTATTCTCCGTTTCACTGCCATGGATGATGAGACAGGCAGCACTTGAAGAGGAACCTGGCATATGTGCAGATCTTCGCGTTATCTGCCTACCCATATGAAAAAGAAATAGAAAAAAACGTAAACTGCCAGCAATGTGTTTTATATACAAAACGTGTATGATTTACTCTTGAAAGTGGCCCCTTTCTCGTTTTCCTCATACAATGTCATATAAGTTTTATATGTTTCAGGTTACGCAGATTTACTAGGATCTTATAATGGTTTCACTGTCATATAAAAAATTATCAGGATTCAAGACCATTATAAGATCCTTAGTAAATCTGTGTAACCTGAAACATATAAAACTTTGAAAGGGGCCACTTTCAAGAGTAAATCATACAAGTTTTGTATATAAAACACATTGCTGGCAGTATGAGTTTTTTCTATTTCTTTTTCATATGGGTATGTGGAAGTGAGCCAGGCTTGTGCACATTCAGAATTTAATTGAGAATGACTTTTAAATTCCAATTGAATTCTTGAATTTGAATTGAATTAATGGCAGAGCAAGTGTCACCAGCAGGGGGCGCTACACACCACCACTGCGTTACCTTTTCTCCTGAGGAGCAACATGTGTCCCACCCAACAAATATCCAGACAAGAAATTATAGGAAGCTTATTCTTTTTTTTTTTTTAAAGTATATTTTTTGGGGCTTTTATGCCTTTAATGTGACAGGACAGTGTAGAGTGACAGAAAGCGAGTGGGAGAGAGAGTAGGGGTGGGATCCGGAAAGGACCACGGGGCGGGAATCGAACCCGGGTCGCCGGCGTGCGGTGCAGGTGCCCCAGCCAGTCGCGCCACGACTGGGGCCATAGGAAGCTTATTCTTGATTAAAGTAAGCGAAAGGGGAAGGTGAATACGGTAATAAGTCCGGACGCCCTTGGGCCGAATGGGGGGAGAGGGGGAGTAAAAGTCAGATCGGCCCTGGGCCGGGTGTAGGCTGGGGCAGGGTCCACCTAGGCCGCTAGAACCAGGGGAGTAGAGTCAGAACGTCGGGGCGGCGACAGGCTAGTCCCGCTGGAGGTGGGGCAGCACTAGGCTGGGCGGCTGGCATAGAGGAAAGGCGTACAGGTCTCCGCTTCACGTGAGGGGGCCTAGGTTACACCCGTAACCGTGCTTTAAAGGGATATTCCGCCATTTTTGGAAATACGCTCATTTTCCACCTCCCCTCGAGCAAAACAATCGATATTTACCTTGTTCCCGTTCATCCAGCCATTCTGTGAGTCTGGCGATACAACTTTTAGCTTCAGCCTAGCATAGATCATTGAATCGGATTAGACCATTAGCTTCTCGCCTGCTAGCTTCATGTTTAAAAGTGACTAAGATTTCTGGTAATTTTCCCATTTAAAACGTGTCTCCTCTCAAGTTAGAAAGTGCAATAAGACCAACTGAAAATGAAACCTGGCGTTTTTCTAGGCTGATTTGACATGGAACTACACTCTCATCTGGCGTAATAATCAAGGCAACTTGCAAACTACTGGCACTACTACTGCTTGTTGTCTATGGGGACTATTTTCAGATGCTGCGTACGATATCACTGTGCCTATGGTACGTTTGCGGTTGTACGACCGCACCGCCCACGATGCCCCTCTACTGCCAGGGGAGCGTGTATTAGTGCGGGACAGTCGACGTCAAGGGAAGGGCAAGCTAAGTGATCGCTGGGGGGCTACGCCATACGTGGTGGTAAGCTGCTCAGGCCCAAATATGCCAGTCTACAAGATCCGTCCAGAAGGACAGTCTAGCCCAGAGCGGGTGTTGCACCGGAACCTGCTCCGACCTTGTCCAAACTACCCAACTCTGAATGCAGCTCCGGTACACGTGCCAGAGGCCCCAGGGCAGCCACTAATGGGATGGGCTGTGGTCCTCGGTGGTCCCCGCAGAGGTATGGCAACTGAGCTTCTTAGCGAGGGACCGAATTGAGCGTAACGCAACTTCCATGCTGGTTTGTAAGCAGACCGGCATGACACATTAGCAGCATGATTACTAGCAGCTGAATACACTGATTCTATCAAGCTTGTTATTGGTAACTGTGCTAGTTGGAGTGCTTTGTAGCTAATGCCGTAACCAGTAGAAGACACAGACGGGCACGGAGAGAAGAACCGGCGAGCTGGTGAAGACAACCGGGAGTGGCTGACCAAGGAGGATACCTACTGCGAGTGTGAGCTACGTACCTGACGCTAAAGCTAAGTGTGCTGTGTTTGGATGTTGTATCGGCCTTTTCTAAGTTCTTTGTTTCCATAAGGCCGTGGGCCGAGTGAGCAGGTGGCTTTCTATACGCACGTCCGACACTTTCTTTATAAAAAATAAATCCTTTTATTTGATGCAAAAAGATGAACAAAAATACCTTGTTTCCAGTAGTATTCCAATTAAACATTAATCCACTATGGTCCCAAAAACGAAGCGTGTCAAACGTGGTCAAAAACTGTTTTCAACCACAGTCCCCCGACCCGACATTTGGTTTCTAAATTGCATGCCCAACCCCTTCCTGTATATATGCTCCCGGTAACTAACGTAAAATTAAGAGCATACAAATTTAAACCTAAACCAATTAATATATTCAAAACCATAAAATTATAAAGTAACTTATATGCAAATAGCAAACATAATTAGCATAAAAAGCATAATTATTCTAAGGCCTAAAATAACAAAATGGCTACGACATTCCGGCCCCTAATTCTTGTACTACAAGCAATTACAACAAAGCACCAGTAGCCATTACACTATGCAAGATTTAAACAAATGCATGATTCAATACACATTTTTCACTAAATGCAATAGCATGTATACTGCACAATACTTGCAAAAATATCAAAAAAGGGTTTCCACTGTCGTCTTCTTGGATAATTCAAAAGTCATAAAAAATAGAAAAAAGTAAAATGTCCATTAATGTTCCATGTGATGCTAATGGACTGTATGTGTTCTGCGTGTGTTCAAAAAGGTGTATGTTGCATAATGAGGTGTAAAGTATGTCAGTAATTGAGAATCAGTGTATGCAGAGTCAGAGGTTCCAGAACTTGACTCAGTTGAAGGCAGACATTCACTGTTGCCTTTATGCGGTCTCCATGAGGAGACAGATGTTGTTGATTGGCCTCTCCAACTCACTTGTTCGCGTCTTGACGCGGACACGCCGAACACATCCTTTCGAATCCGCCATGGCTTCAGTGATGCGTCCAGTGGGCCAAGAATTTCTTGGTGCAGATTCATCCATGATGAGCACAACATCTCCAACAGCAAAGTTTCTGTGAATCTTGTTCCACTTTTGTCGCTCTTGCAACATTGGTAGATATTCTCTCACCCACCTCTTCCAGAATAGATCCATGATGTATTGGACTTGCCTCCAACGTCTCCGACAGTACAAGTCATTCTTCTGGAATAAACCAGGAGGCAGGATCGGCTTGCCCTTTAGCTGGAGTAAATGGTTGGGGGTTAAAGCTTCAATGTCATTAGGATCATCTGAAGAGGGAGTGATAGGGCGGTCATTCAATATCGCCTCAACCTCACAGAAAATTGTCTGTAATGCTTCATCATCTAATACCTGTTGCTTTACCACTGATGACAAGATCCTTTTCACGTCCTGGACCATGCGCTCCCACACGCCTCCATGATGGGCCCCATATGGAGGGTTGAAGATCCATCTTATTCCATCTTGTGCTAAATTGTTTTGGATTTTGCTTTGATTCAGTTCTGAGATGGCTTGCTTGAGTTCACGATTTGAACTGACAAAGTTTGTTCCATTATCTGAACGAATCTCTTTAACTTGTCCCCTGCGGCAGATGAATCTTCTTATTGCATTAATACAAGAATCAGTATCAAGAGAATGCGCCACCTCAAGGTGGACTGCGCGACAAGTAAGACAGGTGAACAGGGCACCGTACCTTTTTACGAAGCTTCTGCCTCTCTTGACTTCCATTGGTCCGAAGTAATCCATGCCAACATGAGTAAAAGGTGGAAGGTCAGCTGAGATCCTGTCAGCAGGAAGATCGGACATCTTTTGCTCACCTGGCTTTTGCCGCTGTCGTTGGCATGTCATGCAGTCTCTAATGACTTTTCTTGCAGCTGAGTTGGCATGAGGAATCCAGTAGCGACGACGCAGGGTGGAAAGCATATGATTTCTTCCCCTATGACCAACCTTTCCATGTGCATGTTGAAGAATGAGTCTTGAGACGTGGCTGGCTTTTGGCAAGATCGCTGGATGTTTTGATTCTTCTGGTAAAGCTGATCTGCTCAATCTCCCGCCTACTCTCAACACTCCATCAACAACAACTGGGTCGAGCTTGTAAAGATGGCTTGACTTCTTCACGGCACCAGAGCTCAAGGCTGCCATTTCATCCCCATAGAACCTTCTCTGCTCAAAGCGCACTACGGCTTCCTCTGCCATGGCTAGGTCATCAGCTGTGAGTTGCAGTTTCCACTTGTTTTCTTGTTTCAGATTTTTCATGTTCTGTTTTTCCTTTACCTTCAGTTGAAGCCATTCCTTCACTTTTGAGATCCACGCCACGGTTCTTCTGAGCTTTGGCCAACTGGAAAAGTACATTAGCAGGTTAGTGGTGGGACACATCTCTTGCTTCAATACAGCTGCACATGAAAGGATCTCATCCCTCTCCTCTGAATCAGCATCTGGGTGGACAGATGTTTCATCCGTGACTGTAGGCCATTGACTCTGAGGTTTCGTGAGAAAATCAGGGCCGCTGATCCAGGTTGGATATTTGAGGAAAGAGCTTACTTTCATGCCGCGAGAGGCTACATCAGCAGGATTCAGCTTGGAGTTGATGTGTCTCCACTGAGTGACATTGGACAGAGCTCTGATGAAGGACACTCTATTGGCCACATATGTTTTAAAACGTGCTTTTGTGTTTGCAATGTACTTGAGAACAGTCATGCTGTCTGACCAGAAGACTGAATCACTCAGACTTAGCTCTAGATGAGCTGACACATACCTCAGTAAGCTGTTTATAGAGAGATATCGCTTGGCCTACGGAATAAACAGACTTAAGGCAATCATCAACATAGAAATTGTTCTGTATCGTATTGATTACCTCTTCTGGGTACAGATGTTGGTTGTCATCAGCAGTCTTCAACAGGGCGTACGTGGCACAGCTAGGGGAGGACACTGCTCCGAAGATGTGAACCAACATACGATGCTCAGTGAGTTCTTTGCTGATATCGCCATCAGGCCACCAAAGGAAACGGAGATAATTGATGTCTTCCTCCGCCACTCTGACTTGATGGAACATTCCTTTGATGTCTGTCATGAGAGCAACAGGACCTTGACGGAAACGAATCAGTACACCTAGCAAGGTGTTGGTCAAATCAGGTCCTTGCAAAAGCTCTTTATTCAGGGAGGTTCCAGCAAAAGTTGAAGCACAATCATAGACCACACGCAGCGTCTTCTTGTGAGGGTGATACACACCATGATGTGGTATATACCACGCCTTTCCATCTTCATGTTCCAGCTGATGCTGTGGTATGATCTCCGAATGTCCTTCTGCCAACACATTATTCATGAACTCTTTGTATTCATCATAAAATGACTGGTCTTTCTTAAACTTTTTCAATAGGTATTGCGCCCTCTGCTGGACTACCTGTTTATTGTTGGGCATTCTTACATTTGAGTTCCGAAAAGGCAATTTCAAGTGGTAATGGTCATCTTTGAGCATTGCTGATTTTGACATGATATCCATGAACTGCTTGTCCTCCACAGACATTTCATTCTGCTCATAATGCTGTTCAGAAAAATCTTGGTTATATTGTCTGACAAACATTTCTTCCAAATTGCTTATAGAGATACGATTCACATAAACAGAAGCATCATCATGTCCATTACTGTCTACACTAGGACTCAGTGGCCCATTGATGACCCACCCAAGACTAGTTTGTACAGCATAGGGCCCAGTACCCTCACTGTTAACTACTTTCCATGGTTCTAGTGCTTTAGGAACGTTCACCCCGATGAGAAGCCCAATGCTTGCATCTATTGGTGTTAATTCCACATCTTTCAAATAAGGCCATTTTCTTAAATCTTCCTGTTTAGGAATGTTTTCTCTGGTGACAGGAATAGACTTTTGGGTGTACACATCTGGCAAACTCAAATATGCATTTTCTTTCAAAGCAGCTACTTCCAAACCAGAGACTTTATAGCTACTCACGGGTCTTTCCTGTCCCATTGTCTTCAGCAATATTTCCACTTTCTTTCCACTTGCATTTAGCTCCATCATCAATGACTCTGTGCAGAACGTTGCAGAGCTGCCTGGATCCAAAAACGCATAGGTCTCTACAACTTTGGTTCCTTTGTGCAATTTCACCTTCACCGGGACGACAGACAATGCACATTCTTTTGATCCGGCCCCAGTATGGCTCTCTGCGTTCAAGGAAACAAGAGCACTTGACATTGATGCTTCATTAGTCACCATTTTCGTCTGAGGTGGTCTGGAGATGTCTTGAGATTCAATGTGTAGGACTGTTGGGTGATTCTTATGGCAAGTCTGGCATGACATACGTTTTGGACAGTTCTTACTTAAATGCCCTTTTCTTAAGCAGCCAAAGCATAGACCATTTGTCTTGATGAACTCAATCTTTTCCTTATTGAGTTTTTGCTTGAAGGAGTCACACATCTCCAATGAATGATCTTTCTTACAGAACACGCACTGGGTTTGAAAAACATTTCCACATGCAGAACTTAACTGGCCATGGTTCAATTTCAGTTTGCTATTGGCCTGTTTGGACACTGGCGCAACTGAGGTAGCAAAGCTACTGCTTTTAGGTTTGTATGCTGGCTTTGTTGCTTTTAAAGCTACTCTTTCTTTTGGGTTCTGAATCTCAGCAAAGACAGGATCTAAAGCAGCCCTCACTTGCTTTTCAAGGAACTCCAATAGCTCTTTGAATCTAGCTCTGCGATTGCGCTTTTCTCTTATGTTGCAGACAGTCATTCGCCATTTTTCTCTGAATCTGAAAGGCAGTTTTGACACAAGAATCCTCATGTTGGTTGAATTTTCCAGCTCTTCAATAAAACCGGCGTCATCCAATGTGTTAAAACAGCTTCTCAAGAAGAATGTGTAAGACCGCAAAGCTGAAGCATCATCTGGCTTTATAACTGACCAATTCAGAGCCTTATCCATGTAAGCAGAAGTTATTTTAACTCTATTTCCAAAATTCCATTCAAGCTGCCCTTTTGCTTCTTCATAAGCGGTCTTTGTATCCATGTGCATACAACTACGCACAAGGATTCTTGGCTGTCCAGTTGTAAACTGTTCTAAATAAAAAAGCCTGTCCTGCATATTGTCAGTTTTGCTTTCTATTCCCTGTTCAATTGCTTTAATAAATGACCTGAACTTCAGAGGATCACCATCAAAAACGGGAATTTCAATGGCTGGAAGTAGTGTTAATCTCTGCTGCTTTACTAACATTTCAGTAATCTCATTTTGCTTTCTCATCACGTCAGCAAGAGCACTGACGCCAGTGTCAGGTGGATTGAATATCTGCTTTGGACTTTTCACCTCTCTTTTAACTGATGTTGATGGTTTTTTTTTTTTTTTAGTACTTTTATTGCATGTTTGTCCATATATACAGTACAAACTTCACTTACTTCAACTAACTTACATTGCATTCATTTTTTGTTTTGTTTTGTTATTAAGGATAAAGCAACAAAAAAAAAAGACAGAAGCAAACCAAGAGGGGGGGGGGTGGGGGGGGGCAATAACATAATCTATAAAAAATAAATAAATGAATAAAGAAAAAGGACTGTGTAGGGGAAGGGGAGTTACATATATATGCCCTATGTGTAATTGCTTATTGTTGAGTATTTTTTGGGGGGTAGGGGGGGGGGGGGTGTTCTTGCGTGTGTGTGTGTGTGTATATGTGGGTGCGTGTGTGTGTGTGTGTGTGTATGTGCATGTGTGTGCGTGCGCATGTAAAGTTGTAGTTGTTATTGAGGGGGAGGGGCGGGGAGGGGGTATTCGTTGTTGTACATTATGTGTACATAGGTGTGGGTGTGTGTGCATGTGTGTTGGTGTAGGTGTGTGTGTGTTTGTGTGCGTGTGTATGTGTGTGAGTTCAGTGTATTTAAGCCTACAAGTATTGTTAACTTTTTATTTTAATTGCATACAAGCAAATCATGTCCTGTGTGGAATATTATTAATTAAATTGTATCATCTTATATTATTAAAGTAATTTGTTATTTTGTGTACTATTCTATCCGGGTATAAGTTTTCCCATTTGCCAAGCTGATCCCTAATTTTAAAAGTGAGTTTCTCCATTTCCAAAATGTTTTCTATTGTGTTGTGCCACTTACCTAAGTCTGGGGCTTTTGCTTGCTTCCAATTCCTGGTTATTTGTTTTATTGCAGATAGTCTTAATATATTGAATAATATTTCGTATTTAGGTTCCATTTTGTCAGACAAATTAATACCAAGTAAGTTTTCTGTTGTTACGTTCTGCTGTAAATCAAAAATACATTTAATTGCTTCACCAAATTCCTCCCAGAATGTTTCTAAGGCTGGGCAGAAAAAGAAAATATGACTATAGTTTGCGTTTTGTTCTCCACAGCTTCTCCAACAACTAGTTCCTTGTTGGGTGAATTTACTACATTTGTCAGGTGTAAGAAAGAATCTCTGTTGTACTTTCCAAGCAAATTCATTCCAATATCTTGATTGTGTTATTGCACAGTTTTCTTTTAACGAAGATCTCCAGTGTTCTCTTGTAATATCAATTTTTAACTCTTTTTCCCATTTTTCTTTAACTTCAGCCTTTACATCGGTTAGTTTTTGTAATATTTTGTAAATTTTTGAAAGATTCCCCTTACCTTTATTCCTATTGTGGATTAAATATTGTACTAAATCATTTTCTATTTCCTCCACTAACTTTTCCTTAACATAGCTTCTTACCTGTAGAAACTTAAAAAAGTGTCTTTTATCCAAGACATATCTAGAGGCTATATTTTCATATGTGTCTACTGTATTTCTATTCATAACTTGTGCAAATGTTATTAATCCCTTCTTTGCCCAGCAATCTAAAATATGATCCATTCTATTTGGTAGGAAATCTGGGTCGTGTGCCATTTCTCTGAGATGTATACAGTCTGTCTTTATATTTATTTTTTTACAAATTCGTTTCCAAGTTCTTATGGTACTCAAAATGCAAAAATGTTGCCCTGTATGAAGATTTTGAGTCTTTGAGTCCAAAAAAGGTAAGGTCCCCAAAGACACCGTTGTGAGTTCTCTTTCTATATTAATCCATTTAGTTTCTAATGCTATGTTCATCCATTTCATTATTGTTTGTATTTGTGTTGCATAGAAGTAATTTTGCAGGTCTGGCACCCCTAAACCCCCTTCTTCCCTTTGCTTAGTTAAGGAATTTAACTTAATTCTATGTTTCCCATAATTCCAAATAAAATTAGAGATCATTTTATTCCATACTCTAAACTGGGATTCTAGAAGTACCAGTGGCAATGCCTGAAACAAAAATAAAAATCGTGGAAGGACCATCATTTTGATCGCTTCCACCCTTCCCAACATACCTTCAGGAATTATTCTCCATCGATTCAAGTCTTGCCTTACTTTATGCTCCAATGCACCATAATTATTGTCATACAGATCATTCAGATTTTTACTTATATAGATACCAAGATATTTGATCTTCTGCTTATATTTAAAGTAGCAATCTTTCACCTCTTGTCTAATATCTCTCCCAATTATTAATGCTTCACATTTATTTTCATTTAACTTATATCCTGAAAATGTACTATATTCTTGAATTATTCTCTTTAACTCTGGTATTGTTTCTTTTGGTTCTGCTAAATAAACTATGACATCATCTGCATATAATGCTAGTTTGTGTATGTCGTTTCCTATGTTTATACCTTTTATCTCTACATTTTGCCTAATTGCTACTGCCAGCACTTCGATATATATCGCAAATAGAAGGGGCGAAAGTGGGTCTCCTTGCCTAGTGCCTCTCCGTATTTTAATATTTCTAGATAAAGTACCATTTGTTTTCACTCTAGAGGTCGGATTACTATATATTGCTTTTAGCCATGAACAGAATGTTTTATCTAAACCTACCTTATTAAGAACTTCAAACATAAAAGGCCAGCTAACTAAGTCAAATGCCTTTTCTGCATCTAATGTAATTAGACCCATATCCTTATTTTGTCTTTGGGCATAATCAATTATATTTAAAGTCCTTCTGATATTATCCCCCAGTAGCCTTCCAGGTATAAATCCACATTGATCCACGTTTACAATATCCACAATGATCTTTTTTAATCTATTTGCTAATATGGCTGATATAATTTTATGGTCTGTATTAAGCAGCGATATGGGCCTATATGAGGGACATCTTGTGGCATCCTTCCCCTCTTTATGTATAAGTGTTATTATAGATGACGCCCAAGTCTGTGCCCATCTTCCTGTATGTAGCGCGCAATTATATGCTTCAACTAGTAGGGGGGTTAATTCTTTTTTAAATGCTTTATAAAACTCATTTGTAAAACCATCATCACCTGGAGTTTTCCCTATTTTCAAAGCTTGAATTTGTTTACTTACTTCCTCTGTTGTAATGTCTTTTATTAGTTCCATGTTGTTATCTTCTGTTAGCTTCGGCATGTCTAGGTTCCTCAGGTAGCTTTGAGTTGCCTCTATATCTTCACTTACCTCCTCTCTATATAGATCTTCGTAATAGTTGGCAAACTCCTCTGCAATCTGTTCTTTGTCAGTAATTAATGTATCATGCTTTGTTTTTAGTTTTGTAATATGTGCTCGTTTCATTTGTTGTTTTAATCTATATGCCAATATTTTTAAAGACTTTGGGCCGCCATCATAATTTTCTTGATTCATGAACTTCATTAATTTTTCAATTTCTAGTGTACGTAATCTGTCTAGTTTAAGACGTTTTTCCTTTAGTTTTATTCTATCTTCGTTACTATTTGTCTTGCTATGAGTATTTTCTATCTTCTTTATTTCTTCAGTTAACCATTTCTGTTGTGCTTCCCTTGCTCTTTTCTTAGCAGATGAGTATGAAATTATGTGGCCTCGAACAACAGCTTTAGCTCCTTCCCATAGCAGAATCGAATCTGTATCCTCTCTATCATTGATCTCTACATAATCTTTTAATACCTTTTTAATTTTATCCATGAAGTCTGTATGTTGTAACAATGAGTTATTTAATCTCCACAGTGTTTTGCCTTTATTAGAATTTAATACTAGTGTCAATGTCACAGCTGCATGGTCTGACATGTTTATCGAACTGATCGTACACCGTTTAACAAGTGTTACATTATTTTTAAACATAAAGAAATAATCCAACCTGTTGTATACTGAATGCCTACCCGAGAAACATGTGTACTCTTTTTTGCCTGGGTGAATTGTTCTCCATACGTCTACGAGACCCACATCTGTGCTAAATTTTCTCAGAAGGCTTGCATTTTTCTCTGCTCTATGTTTTTTAGTGCTGGACGCAGGGCTCGACATTAACGGTAGCCCAGTAGCCCCGGGCAACCAAACTATGACAAGTGGCAACCAATTCCTCACTCCTGGTTGCCCCTGTGGCAACCACAACATTGCCCCATTTTTCCTGTGGTTTGATTATTATTTTCATTGTTTGGTATAGAGTATTATCAGTACATAGGCTACACATACATTTCAGCATTTCCCACATGTGGTGGGCAACGTAAACTTGAATGTTCTGACTCGGGATGGCCCGGCAAATCAACGCAGCTAATAGTAAACAAATTAAACTTTTTTCAAGTAGGCTAGGCATAAAGTTGCACGGTTCACCGATACTACAAACTAAAAATGTCACAATGGCTAATGTTAGCCTACTGTACTTCACGGTACTTTTAAGAATGACCATGTTCTTCTGAAGTAGCCTAACATGCGTGTGCGCAAGGCACCCCCTCCTCTAGAAGCTAGCCTGTGGCTGTGCGTCTTTTTCCCCCTCACACACACGTATGTGCAGCAGTGCCATAATGATAAACAGCGAAACATGGCTGCTAGTTTAAGTGATGCTATTGTAACACACAATAATAGGCTAATATCAAGTTGATATGCTCTCTTGCATCTCTCAAATTTGTGTTGCTAACCTATAGGCTATGGGATTTAGGCAATTTTGGGTTCATTTAGAAAGCTACGCAACCTTGGCAAACTTTTACATCTGGAGAGAGCTCCTGCCATGCCGCTAGCTCAGGTCATGTCATTCGTGTAGTGGTCACTAAAATCATTAATGAACATTAGAAGACACTTATCTCTTCTATGATCCCAAAAAGATTGTCTTCGACTTGTTATATTTTCGAAAATGTATTTAATCTAATGATATAGAAAACAATGAATTGCACCTCTGGTTGCATCCGTATGCGTTATGCGCAACTAGACTGTGTTAGCTAATTACTCTCCCCACGTATTTCTTAAAGTGACAGGCACTCAATTACAACTACTGTACACACAACCAATGTGCACTCAATTAGCCCTACACACCACATTAAACATACTGTAGTATGTATCCAAGACATTAAAGATATGCCTTGTTTTAGTGCACAGAGAATAACAGGCCTTTTATAATGGGGCAACCATTTTTTTGTATTTGGCCACCAAAACCTCATGCCTGGTTGCCCAGTTGGCAACCACTTTTAAAAGCTAATGTTGAGCCCAGCCTGGACGAATCTAATTTTGGGTCCATAACTAAGTTAAAATCTCCTGCCATTACTAGTACTCCTTTACTTTTTGTTATTAACAGCTCTGTTAGGTGTAGCATAAATTCTATTCCTGTGTCTGGGGGATAGTAGACATTCAAAATAGAAAACTCTGTACCTTCTATGTTACCAACAACCAAAACATATCTACCTTCTTTATCGATAACACAGTTTTCTAATTCAAAGCCTACATGAGATTTAATGATTATTGCTACCCCTTTCTGACTAGAATTATATGAGCTAAAATAAACTTGGCCTTTAGTTTTTATTTTCAACTTTTCATGTTCTTGTTTTTGCAAATGAGTTTCTTGCAAACAGATTATATCTCCCTTATCTTTTTCCATCTGCAATAAGATTTTTTCCCTCTTTACTCGATTATTTAACCCATTCACATTTAATGATATTATATTTAGTTCACACATTAAGAATCAGTAAGGTTTGTTTTGCTTAATCAAAACCACATGCTGTTCACACATCCTGAAATATATGAGACTAGTTATGTTCCATTGTAATGTAGATAATGTATTTATGTATGGTATATACTTGTATGTGTAGGCAATTACCAGAAAGTTAGCGGGTTGGGTAAATAGGCAGGGATAAGGAAAAAGTACTCCCAAAAGGAAAAAGAAAAGAAAATCTAAAGACAAAAAAAGTAAAAAAAAAGAAAACACAAAATGATAGGTTCCAAAAATATCATTATCTTCAACCATCATCTCTAGATGGTTGGTTTGGCGTACTTGTAGTCGCCTCGAGAAAAAAAACAGGTCTATATCAAATAACACAATTTCTTCATTGGTAGGGATACTACAGTGTCTCTCCCCCCTTCATATTAATCAATTGCTATTTATTAACCTAAAGTTCACAGTTAAATTAACCAAAAGAAAGACAGTCATAATGTTTCCATTGTCTTACTCTCACACCCTCTCACCACCCTCCTCTCAACCCACTCCCCTCACATTCAGATAGACACACCCCAGTCTGTTCACATTAACACACAAACAGGCACACACACACAGACACGCACACACACACACATACCTCTGTACTCGTTGATCCACCTGTCTTCACCCACACGCATACACTTGCACACTCACACAGACACACACATACACACCTCTGTACCCGTTGACCCACCTGTCTTTACTCACACGCATACACTTGCACTCACACGTATACATTCTTTCGCTCCACCATCACTTAAACCCTTGCTTCCACCTTCCCATCCCTATTCACATTTACACACTCTCACACCCTTTCATTCCCTTATTCATACCCGTAGCCCTTAACACCCTCACATACAACACTCCAAGACATGTATTCTCCTAATCTTTCCTATATAACCCCCACTCTCCACATGTAACCCATTTCATTCATACACTCATTCATTCATACACTCCCACACACAAATACACTCTTGTCTTTTTGCACTTCCATATACACCCACACATGTACAAACCCAAGCAAGCACCCTCACACAGATACACATGCTCACAAACACACATCCTTCATCCCACTGTCACTCACATCCATACATCCATTCCCCTCCCACCCCTTTCACATTCCCTCAACACACCCATTCACTCATGCATGCTAACTCAACCCTTCATCCACAGAATCCATAGAGAGAGATAAAGAGAGGGAGATACAGGTACAGGGAGAGTGAGAGACAGAGACAGACAGAGAAGAAGACAACAGCTGAAACAAAGACAAAAACAGAGAGAGAGAGAGAGAGAGAGAGAGAGAGAGAGAGCGACAGAGAGACAAGGATAGACGTCCATTTAGCAGTCAGTGTCCTCTTTTGTCTCTATAGCCTATACATTTTTTTTTTTTTTTTTTTTTTTCCATTGAGGCCTTCCACGATTCTTCATAGCTTAGTCCTTTGTCTCATTTTTAAATGTGTCCATCAGTCCATGAGAATAGTCGACCGCTGTTTAGTCTTAAACAAAGTCCCAATCCGACACAAAGTAGACTACAACAACGTCGGTTCGTTACACGCAATTCCTTCCGTAGGACGCTCCTAATCTTCGGCTGGCTTGTAGAGGCCTCTCTGTTGTAAATCCTTCTGGGCCTGTTCCGCGCTCCTATATATTGTTGTGGTTCCATCCGAATTGAACACCTTAAGTTTTGCTGGAGTCAGGATGTGTGATTTGAGCTGCAGCTTTTTTAATTGCTCTCGCAAAGGTCTATATTCCGCCCGCTGTTGTTTCACTTTTGTCGTCAAATCATGGTCGAAGTATACACGTGTATTATGGAAGAGGATCTCCTTCTTAGCGCAGGCAGTTTTAAGCATTTCATTCTTTCCATTGTAATTTGCGAAGTTAACAATGACTGGTCTTGAGAATCCTTCCTTTCGTTGACCAATTCTGTATGCCCGCGTAATGGGAAGTTCCTCTTTGATGCACAAGACGTCTGTACACAGTTTTTGGATGAACATAATCACGTCGTCACCTTCACTGTTTTCAGCAATATTATAGATGCATACATTGTTTTGTCTAGATTTGATTTCAATATAGTCCATCTGTTCGCCCATCTCATCAATGCGGGTTTGTAAGCAATTGATTTCTTTTTTATATTTTAACGTTTCGTCTTCTTGCTCACTCACCCTGGACTCTAGTTCAGAAGTTCTCTTCGTCAAGGCCTCTACATCTTCTCGTAAGGTCGCGGTTTGATGCATTATTGTCTTGATGTCTCGTTCCGTTTCTTTTCTGAAAGCTCTGAATTCCGTTCTAAACTCTTGAACTTCCCCAGAAAGTGATTCCTTTAAGTCCGTAATGAGCTGTTTAATTTCACCGGCGTCTACCATTGTTGTTGGCGGTTCGTCAGTTTCTTGTTGTTTTCCTTTCCGACGTCTTGTACTTGCCTTTGAGGACATCTGCGTTGTTTAACCAAACTGCATATCTTTCTTTGTTTTCCAAATTTAGCTTTGTTTGCTTATTTTAAGCACATTTTAGGGTTTGAGATCACGGAGTATCACACTACCTCCGCCATTAATCACCTGACCGGAACCCCAATTTGCTCTCTCTCATGTCGATGGTTGAGGTAAATTACCTGGAGTAAAGGACAGAGGTAACGCAGATGGAGAAGTTTTCTGTATTCTTTGAGGCCTTGGAACTGTTGCAGGCAGCCTGAACTCTGTAGATGTTTCTGACGAAGGTGCAACTGAGCTGCGTGATTTAGCTTGAGACCTGGAATCGTGCGTCGGTTCTTGCAGTGATGTGAAAACCTGCACCTTTGCGTTCGCTACGGCCAAATCGGTCATTACTGCCAATGTTTCTCTTCGTGCTTTTAAATGGGCTGTTAGCTGAGCTTCTTCGTATTCAAGAGCATGCTTCTCTTGTAGAGCCGCTGCCTGTGCGCTCAACGCTGCTCGCTCCACTTCAGCTTGTATTTGCGCTACCGAAGCTCTCGACGATTTGCTTTTCGTGCTAGAGGCTTTACTAGCGCGAGATGCCTTGCTGTGTGCTTTCGAAGAGGCCTTAGCGCTAACAGTGTCTTTGCGGGCCTTTTCCGCCACTTGGGAGATACTATCATCAGGCTGAATTGTGTCCAAATCCTCACTTAATTCTGCGCTTTCTTCTGCGACGTCTTCAACACCGTCCTTTACTGCGCCTCTCTCTCCTACGACGTCTTCAACATCGTCCTTTACTGCGCCTTTCTTATTCATCCAAACTTCCATTCGATCCAAAAAATCCTTTAGAATTAGTAACTTAGGTTCATACCAACTGCTGTGGTCAGTCTCTCGCTCCTCCGGATTCAGCATACTTTGAACTTGCACTTGTAATTCCATAAACTGTGCTAAATAATCATTAAAAGTGTCCAAATGTTCTTGAATTAAAGTTTTCGGTTCCCGAGCTTCAATTAAAGTGTCTATCTCATTTCGTTTTCTTGTGAGAAAGCCTAGCTTCCCTCTTCGTGTTTTAATCAAACTAAAAAGTTCTCGTTCTTGTTCAGTTTCAGGTTCCTTATCCATTGTCAAACTCATAATTCGATAGACTGGGTAATATAACTAATTGTCCAACTCAAAATATTCACTTTGTCTTAGTTTAAAGTTCGTAACTAAATGATTCAATGTCCTCTTATCAGCCCAACGTGGCTTCGTTGTAAATTAAACACGCGCTTACTCACAAACTTTTCAGCGTCTTTTTCAAGTCCATTCGATAAGGTTCCAAATAATCCAATATATATGATGTTCAAGTAATCCACTGTCGAAGTTGTTTTCCAAGTAAATCCAACGTAAATCCAGTTTTTGACTTAAATGTATCGGCCTTTTCTAAGTTCTTTGTTTCCATAAGGCCGTGGGCCGAGTGAGCAGGTGGCTTTCTATACGCACGTCCGACACTTTCTTTATAAAAAATAAATCCTTTTATTTGATGCAAAAAGATGAACAAAAATACCTTGTTTCCAGTAGTATTCCAATTAAACATTAATCCACTATGGTCCCAAAAACGAAGCGTGTCAAACGTGGTCAAAAACTGTTTTCAACCACAGTCCCCCGACCCGACATTTGGTTTCTAAATTGCATGCCCAACCCCTTCCTGTATATATGCTCCCGGTAACTAACGTAAAGTTAAGAGCATACAAATTTAAACCTAAACCAATTAATATATTCAAAACCATAAAATTATAAAGTAACTTATATGCAAATAGCAAACATAATTAGCATAAAAAGCATAATTATTCTAAGGCCTAAAATAACAAAATGGCTACGACAGATGTGAAAACAAAGATATTGCCGAAGAACGACAACGTTGTGTGCTGAGAATACTGTGCTCGTTACCCACCGCTTCTCCTTCTGACCTTTCGGCTAAGTGGCCCTACAGCTGTGCTCTGCCTTGCTGACGTCTTGACTGTGCTGGTGGGGAAACCTTGCTATAGTGCCGGAGGACTGCGGTTTGTTGCTGGTCACCGTGAGTCACTTTTAGGCCGTGTTCAGACTGCAGACGAATCTGATTCAAATCTGATTCCTTCTCATATCCGATTTTTAGGGCTGACTGTGCACACTGCCTTTAGCAAGTGTGCAAATCGGATATGGCTCTGTTCAGACTGGGTCACATTAGTAACAGATCTGACAGGTTGCTGTAGCAACGAAAACAAACATTTCTGCCATCAGGAGGAAATACTTGCTAATTTGGTGTGATTAAACATAGAACAATACAACTATAGGTGAGTGTTCATTGAATGCATGCATACGTGTGCGATATTTGCGCAACAGAAACCGAAACTAATCAGTGGCAAGCTCCGCTTCAAACTGTTGGAAGGCTGTTTAATTATTTAATAGAACAATGTGGATTCTTGCAACTTCCCTGAAACAGAGCAGAGACTATATAATGCTATATTTAGCATTGAGTATGATAAGTCACGGTTAATATAACATGGTCAAAAGACATAGCCGTAACGTTGCTCCACAACTCGAAATAGGTGGGCGGTCACGCACGTAAAGTCACGTCACGGACAGTCAAATCCGATCTGAGTGTTGGGAGCTGTTCAGACTGAGACGCATCTGTCCATATCCGATACGAATGCGATATGAAACTACCTCCCGGATGTGATTTTGGAAAATCGGATTTCATGTGACCTGTCACTGTTCAGACTACAAAAGTGACATCCGATTCAAATTGGAATGGGCTAAAAATCGGATTTTGGCTGGCAGTCTGAACGCAGCCTTAGTAGGCTAATAGCCTTGTTTGTGTTGCAGTGCCCTACGTGTGCAGTGAGTTTTACCCACGCTTCATGGGTTCCGTATCATTGGTCCGACATCCCATAAGTCCGACATCTCATTAGTCCGAAAATGAACCATTGACCAGAGATCCCATTAGTCCGACATCCCATTGGTCCGAAAAAAAGAAGCCCATTGGTCCGACATCTCATTAGTCCGACCATACAATACATAAACAAATCCAGACTTTGGTCTATTTCCTAAAAACTCCGTCTACCACTGTTTACAGTTAGAGTGATGTGACGCTATTTGTAGTATGATTTCAATAGCAGGGACATAGGCTAGTGGATGGGTGCGTGACTGTCATGCAGGTGACCCAGGCTCACATCCCGCGATGAACTTCATCTAGCATGAGATGTGTTTTATATTTTTGCAAACGAACATCGAAGCAAACGTGTTTCAGTCGTATACAAAACCACAAATTAGCCTACATTCCAACATAGCTAAACGTATAGAACAATGAACTCTTACCTTTATGTTCTAGGCTACAAGTTATCCACAGTTAGTCACAGTTATTTCCATCGTGCGTTCTTCTCGATATGAGCTAGAAATAGAGCCTTGCCATATTCTTCTATCACACAGGTCTGACTAAATTCAAAGTTTCACTCCAGAAACTCGTTTTAATTTGTGCATAGTCCTGGCTTCCCAAAATGTCGCACAACACACTGCCACATTGGTTTAGGTGCCATTTCTTAAATATTACATTGTTTAATTGCATATAATAACTCTGTTCTCATGTAATATTATTGTATGTATATGTAGCCTACTTATTTCTATGTATTTTTTTTATATGCACGCGCACCCGCGCACCTTACCCGAATGCGCTATGATGGGGGCGGTCTGAAGAGGGTAGCAAGTGCGTGTGAGATTTTGAATCTGTGGCGCCAGTAGGCCTAGCCTACTCAGTGCTGCGGCAACGAGTGTTTGTAAATTTTTTCCTTCGAGTTTGAAACTAACAACAATACCGAGGAAACGTACTTTCACATTAGTTAAACGCTGTGCGCAGTTTGGACCGTTGCGTTACCAAACAGAGGGCGCACGAAGAGAAAAAGCCGAATTCGGGGACTGCTGGTGCATTCACCAGATTTGGTGAGATCGATTGCTTTTCTGTGTTTTCATATTGCTTGGTCTAGCAGAGAGACAGCAATCGCGTTTTCCCTTTTTTCTGAGCATTATATTTTTTTGATTGCTGCGGGACGTTTTGTCGGCAGCGGCCCTTTAGTTTTCCTGGATTGGATTATTGACTCTTGTGCGCGGTCCTGGCAAAATACAGGACATCTTTCGTTTAGTTTGGACTTTTAGGTTTATTTTCGGGACTGAATGAAAGGGGGAATTGCAACGCTTGGGATTGTTTGGGACATTTAATTGTGTGTGAATATAAAGCGCCGCTGTGCACGACCTGGGTTATTGTTTGGTGTGTGTCTTCCTTTACTGTTAAACCGAAGAAAGCGACATTGTTTCATTGTTATAATCAAGAGACGCACTCAGATGTGTAGTCTACGTTGTAGCCTACTTCATTCTCAGAATTATCTGTTTATTGCCATTCATATTTAGTCATTCAAAAAAACCCTTCTGCATTTAATTAACACAGCCGAAGGTAAACGGTTGATTGTTACAACAGGCTAGCACATTTCCACCTGTTGTTAGACACACAATGCTGCAAAAAAAGATGTCTCCTCTTTTCTGCGAATTTTGCATCTTTCAGTTTCAAGTCATCCATGCATCTCTACTGTGTATGGTCGGACTAATGGGACGTCGGACCAATGGTTCTCTTTTTTTCGGAGTAATGAGATGTCGGACTAATGGTATCTCTATTGAATGGTTCATTTTCGGACGAATGGGATGTCGGACCAATGGTCCGGCCCCTGTAAGGTTATAACATAGGTGGGAACTCATTTTCTCCTGAGGAGGCGAACCTATTCTATGCCAGGTTTGAGTCAATGGGGAACTTGGTAAATGATGTGCCAGGGGGATCTAGTCTCTCACCTGAGGAGCAGGGGGGCAGTCTTTCTCCTTGTTCTCCCATAAATATTGACATGGATGAGGTCCACTCCCAGCTGAGGAGGCTTAAAGTTAACAAGGCTCCTGGCCCAGATGGAGTATGCCGCGTGTCCTTAAGACATGTGCCGATCAGCTATGTACAGTGTTTCACTATCTGTTTAACTTATCTTTGTCTTGTTGTAGAATTCCATCCATATGGAAAACATCCTGTATCATCCCAGTGCCCAAAAAGCCAAATGTCAAAGCAGTTAAAGATTTTAGACCCATTGCTCTTACCTCTCATGTTATGAAATGTTTTGAGAGAACCCTCCTTGTACATTTGAGGAAACAGGTGCAACTGTATCAGGACCCACTCCAGTTTGCTTACAGGGAGGGGGTGGGTACGGACGATGCCCTTTTATACTTGCTTCATCGCGCATATAACCACTTGGAGAACACTGGTGCATCTCTCAGGGTTATGTTCTTTGACTTCTCTAGTGCTTTCAACACACTACAGCCACGTCTCCTTGCAAAAAAGCTTACAAATATGAGCCTAAACCCAGCCACCATAGCATGGATATATGACTATCTCACATCTAGACCTCAGTTTGTCAGGATCCATGGCAGCATGTCCACGGTCATTAACACCAACATAGGGGCACCATAGGGGACAGTTCTCTCTCCTTTTTTATTCACACTGTACACCTCTGACTACAGACACAGTAGTGCAACCTGTCATTTGCAAAAGTTTTCAGATGATTCTGCCCTGGTAGGCTACATCATTAATAATGACTTTAGAGCATATGAAGAAGAGGTTAGTAGGTTTGTTGAATGGTGTGATGAAGCACAGCTCATCTTAAATGTTGAGAAAACAAAAGAGCTTACCATTGATTTTAGACGTAAAAAAACTGAGGTTAGCCCAATTTTAATCAGAGACCAGCCTGTTGAGATAGTTTCTTGCTATAAGTACTTGGGTGTACATGTGGATAATAAACTGGATTGGAAGATGCACAGCAGTGCTACACTCAAGAAATCTCAGTCCAGGATGTTCTTCCTCAGGAAACTCAGGTCTTTTAATGTTAGCAGGCCCATTTTAAACACTTTTTACAATGGGATTCTGGCCAGTGTCCTCTTTTATGCGGTGGTATGCTGGGGTAGCTGTTTGGCAGTGGAGGATAGGAACGGGCTAAATAAACTCATTAGGAAAGCGGGTTCAGTCATTGGTCTCAGCCAAAGTGCCCTGGAAGATGTGATAGAACAGAGAACCATGAGGAAAATAAAAAGGATTGTGTCACAAGATGACCACCCTCTTCATAGTCAGCGACTCCTGTTTCCCAGCTGCTCAACTGAGAGATTCAGGAGATCTTTTGTGCCTTCTGCAGTCAGGCTTTTTAATAAGCACCTCTGACAGGGTTGATTTTCTTAATTATTTATAATTTATTGTTACCTTTTTTTTTTTTTAACCTCCTCCTCCTATACTGCTGTATGTTGCACATGTTGGTAGTCCACTGCCATGGTCTGCTTTGCTGTCTGCTTGTGTCCTGTCTAACTGTATGTTGCTTTTCCTGTTGCTGTGTCTTGCTTTATGTTATTGTGTGTCATGTTGTGCTTTGCTTATGTTGTTGTCTGTATGGTGGCACTGAGTTTCCCCTTTAGGGGATTATTAAAGTTATCCTTATTCTTATCCTTATCCTTATTCTCAGTGGACAAGCTCTACTGAGCATGCTCAGTGGTCCAGTTCTACTGGGCATGCTCAGCGGAGCAGTTCTACTGGGCATGCTCAGTGGACCATCTCTACTGGGCATGCTCAGTGGTCCATTTCTACTGGGCATGCTCAGTGGAGCAGCTCTACTGGGCATGCTCAGTGGACCAATACTACTGGGCATGCTCAGTGGAGCAGCTCTACTGGGCATACTCTACTGGGCATGCTCAGTAGACCAGTTCTAATGGGCATGCTCAGTGGACCAGTTCTACTGGGCATGCTCAGTGGAGCAGCTCTACTGGGCATGCTCAGTGGACCAATACTACTGGGCATGCTCAGTGGAGCAGCTCTACTGGGCATGCTCAGTGGACCAATTCTACTGGGCATGCTCAGTGGACCAGCTCTACTGGGCATGCTCAGTGAACCAGCTCTACTGGGTATGCTCAGTGGTCCAGTTTTACTGGGCATGCTCAGTGGAGCAGTTTTACTGGGCATGCTCAGTGGACCAGCTCTACTGGGCATGCTCAGTATATCAATTCTATTGGGCATGCTCAGGTGACCAGCTCTACTGGGCATGCTCAGTGGACCAGCTCTACTGGGCATGCTCAGTGGACCAGTTCTACTGGGCATGCTCAGTGGTGTAGTTCTACTGGGCAAGCTCAGTGGACCAGCTCTACTGGGCATGCTCATTGGACCAGCTCTACTGGGCATGCTCAGTGGAATAGCTCTACTGGGCATGCACAGTGGTGTAGTTCTACTGGGCATGCTCAGTGGACCAGCGCTACTGGGCATGCTCAGTGGACCAGTTCTACTGGGCATGCTCAGTGGAGCAGCTCTACTGGGCAAGCTCAGTGGACCAGTTCTACTGGGCATGCTCAGTGGACCAGCTCTACTGGGCATGCTCAGTGGACCATCTCTACTGGGCATGCTCATTGGACCAGCTCTACTGGGCATGCTCAGTGGACCAAATCTACTGGGCATGCTCAGTGGTCCAGTTCTACTGGGCATGCTCAGTGGACCAGTTCTACTGGGCATGCTCAGTGGACCAGCTCTACTGGGCATGGTCATTGGACCAGCTCTACTGGGCATGCTCAGTGGACCAAATCTACTGGGCATGCTCAGTGGACCAGCTCTACTGGGCATGCTCAGTGGACCAGTTCTACTGGGCATGCTCAGTGGACGAGTTCTACTGGGCATGCTCAGTTGACCAGCTTTACTGGGCATGCTCTACTGGGCATGCTCGGTGGACCAGCTCTACTGGGCATGCTCATTGGACCAGCTCTACTGGGCATGCTCAGTGGTCCAGTTCTACTGGGCATGCTCAGTGGAGCAGTTCTACTGGGCATGCTCAGTGGACCAGCTCTACTGGGCATGCTCAGTGGTCCATTCCTACTGGGCATGCTCAGTGGAGCAGTTCTAGACCAGTTCTACTGGGCATGCTCAGTGGAGCAGCTCTACTGGGCATGCTCAGTGGACCACTTCTACTGGGCATGCTCAGTGGACCACTTCTACTGGGCATGCTCAGTGGACCAGCTATACTGGGCATGCTCAGTGGACCAGTTCTACTGGGCATGCTCAGTGGACAAGCTCTACTGGGCATGCTCAGTGGACCAGTTCTACTGGGCATGCTCAGTGGACCAGTTCTACTGGGCATGCTCAGTAGACCAGCTCTACTGGGCATGCTCAGTGGTGTAGTTCTACTGGGCATGCTCAGTGGACCAGCTCTACTGGGCATGCTCATTGGACCAGCTCTACTGGGCATGCTCAGTGGTCCAGTTCTACTGGGCATGCTCAGTGGAGCAGCTCTACTGGGCATGCTCAGTGGACCAGCTCTACTGGGCATGCTAAGTGGACCAGCTCTACTGGGCATGCTCAGTGGACCAAATCTACTGGGCATGCTCAGTGGTCCAGTTCTACTGGGCATGCTCAGTGGTGTAGTTTTACTAGGCATGCTCAGTGGACCAGTTCTACTGGGCATGCTCAGTGGACCAGCTCTACTGGGCATGCTCAGTGGTCCAGTTCTACTGGGCATGCTCAGCGGACCAGTTCTACTGGGCATGCTCAGTGGTCCAGTTCTACTGGGCATGCTCAGCGGACCAGTTCTACTGGGCATGCTCAGTGGACCAGCTCTACGGGGCATGCTCATTGGACCAGCTCTACTGGGCATGCTCAGTGGTCCAGTTCTACTGGGCATGCTCAGTGGACCACTTCTACTGGGCATGCTCAGTGGACCAGCTATACTGGGCATGCTCAGTGGACCAGTTCTACTGGGCATGCTCAGTGGACAAGCTCTACTGGGCATGCTCAGTGGACCAGTTCTACTGGGCATGCTCAGTGGACCAGTTCTACTGGGCATGCTCAGTAGACCAGCTCTACTGGGCATGCTCAGTGGTGTAGTTCTACTGGGCATGCTCAGTGGACCAGCTCTACTGGGCATGCTCATTGGACCAGCTCTACTGGGCATGCTCAGTGGTCCAGTTCTACTGGGCATGCTCAGTGGAGCAGCTCTACTGGGCATGCTCAGTGGACCAGTTCTACTGGGCATGCTCAGTGGTGTAGTTTTACTGGGCATGCTCAGTGGACCAGTTCTACTGGGCATGCTCAGTGGTCCATTTCTACTGGGCATGCTCAGTGGAGCAGCTCTACTGGGCATGCTCAGTGGACCAAATCTATTGGGCATGCTCAGTGGTCCAGTTCTACTGGGCATGCTCAGTGGTGTAGTTTTACTGGGCATGCTCAGCGGACCAGTTCTACTGGGCATGCTCAGTGGTCCAGTTCTACTGGGCATGCTCAGCGGACCAGTTCTACTGGGCATGCTCAGTGGAGCAGCTCTACTGGGCATGCTCAGTGGACCAGTTCTACTGGGCATGCTCAGTGGACCAGCTCTACTGGGCATGCTCAGTGGTCCAGTTCTACTGGGCATGCTCAGTGGACCAGTTCTACTGGGCATGCTCAGTGGAGCAGCTCTACTGGGCATGCTCAGTGGAGCAGCTCTACTGGGCATGCTCAGTGGTCCAGTTCTACTGGGCATGCTCAGTGGACCAGTTCTACTGGGCATGCTCAGTGGAGCAGCTCTACTGGGCATGCTCAGTGGACCAGCTCTACTGGGCATGCTCAGTAGACCAGTTCTACTGGGCATGCTCAGTGGACCAGCTCTACTGGGCATGCTCAGTGGACCAGCTCTACTGGGCATGGTCATTGGACCAGCTCTACTGGGCATGCTCAGTGGACCAAATCTACTGGGCATGCTCAGTGGTCCAGTTCTACTGGGCATGCTCAGTGGTGTAGTTTTACTGGGCATGCTCAGTGGACCAGTTCTACTGGGCATGCTCAGTGGTCCATTTCTACTGGGCATGCTCAGTGGAGCAGCTCTACTGGGCATGCTCAGTGGACCAAATCTATTGGGCATGCTCAGTGGTCCAGTTCTACTGGGCATGCTCAGTGGTGTAGTTTTACTGGGCATGCTCAGCGGACCAGTTCTACTGGGCATGCTCAGTGGTCCAGTTCTACTGGGCATGCTCAGTGGACCAGTTCTACTGGGCATGCTCAGTGGAGCAGCTCTACTGGGCATGCTCAGTGGACCAGCTCTACTGGGCATGCTCAGTGGACCAGTTCTACTGGGCATGCTCAGTGGACCAGCTCTACTGGGCATGCTCAGTGGTGTAGTTCTACTGGGCATGCTCAGTGGACCAGTTCTACTGGGCATGCTCAGTAGACTAGCTCTACTGGGCATGCTCAGTGGTGTAGTTCTACTGGGCATGCTCAGTGGACCAGCTCTACTGGGCATGCTCATTGGACCAGCTCTACTGGGCATGCTCAGTGGGCCAAATCTACTGGGCTTGCTCAGTGGTCCAGTTCTACTGGGCATGCTCAGTGGTGTAGTTTTACTGGGCATGCTCAGTGGACCAGTTCTACTGGGCATGCTCAGTGGACCAGCTCTACTGGGCATGCTCATTGGACCAGCTCTACTGGGCATGCTCAGTGGACCAAATCTACTGGGCATGCTCAGTGGTCCAGTTCTACTGGGCATGCTCAGTGGACCAGCTCTACTGGGCATGCTCAGTGGTCCAGTTCTACTGGGCATGCTCAGTGGAGCAGTTCTACTGGGCATGCTCAGTGGACCAGCTCTACTGGGCATGCTCAGTGGTCCATTCCTACTGGGCATGCTCAGTGGAGCAGTTCTAGACCAGTTCTACTGGGCATGCTCAGTGGAGCAGCTCTACTGGGCATGCTCAGTGGACCACTTCTACTGGGCATGCTCAGTGGACCACTTCTACTGGGCATGCTCAGTGGACCAGCTATACTGGGCATGCTCAGTGGACCAGTTCTACTGGGCATGCTCAGTGGACAAGCTCTACTGGGCATGCTCAGTGGACCAGTTCTACTGGGCATGCTCAGTGGACCAGTTCTACTGGGCATGCTCAGTAGACCAGCTCTACTGGGCATGCTCAGTGGTGTAGTTCTACTGGGCATGCTCAGTGGACCAGCTCTACTGGGCATGCTCATTGGACCAGCTCTACTGGGCATGCTCAGTGGTCCAGTTCTACTGGGCATGCTCAGTGGAGCAGCTCTACTGGGCATGCTCAGTGGACCAGCTCTACTGGGCATGCTAAGTGGACCAGCTCTACTGGGCATGCTCAGTGGACCAAATCTACTGGGCATGCTCAGTGGTCCAGTTCTACTGGGCATGCTCAGTGGTGTAGTTTTACTAGGCATGCTCAGTGGACCAGTTCTACTGGGCATGCTCAGTGGACCAGCTCTACTGGGCATGCTCAGTGGTCCAGTTCTACTGGGCATGCTCAGCGGACCAGTTCTACTGGGCATGCTCAGTGGTCCAGTTCTACTGGGCATGCTCAGCGGACCAGTTCTACTGGGCATGCTCAGTGGACCAGCTCTACGGGGCATGCTCATTGGACCAGCTCTACTGGGCATGCTCAGTGGTCCAGTTCTACTGGGCATGCTCAGTGGACCACTTCTACTGGGCATGCTCAGTGGACCAGCTATACTGGGCATGCTCAGTGGACCAGTTCTACTGGGCATGCTCAGTGGACAAGCTCTACTGGGCATGCTCAGTGGACCAGTTCTACTGGGCATGCTCAGTGGACCAGTTCTACTGGGCATGCTCAGTAGACCAGCTCTACTGGGCATGCTCAGTGGTGTAGTTCTACTGGGCATGCTCAGTGGACCAGCTCTACTGGGCATGCTCATTGGACCAGCTCTACTGGGCATGCTCAGTGGTCCAGTTCTACTGGGCATGCTCAGTGGAGCAGCTCTACTGGGCATGCTCAGTGGACCAGTTCTACTGGGCATGCTCAGTGGTGTAGTTTTACTGGGCATGCTCAGTGGACCAGTTCTACTGGGCATGCTCAGTGGTCCATTTCTACTGGGCATGCTCAGTGGAGCAGCTCTACTGGGCATGCTCAGTGGACCAAATCTATTGGGCATGCTCAGTGGTCCAGTTCTACTGGGCATGCTCAGTGGTGTAGTTTTACTGGGCATGCTCAGCGGACCAGTTCTACTGGGCATGCTCAGTGGTCCAGTTCTACTGGGCATGCTCAGCGGACCAGTTCTACTGGGCATGCTCAGTGGAGCAGCTCTACTGGGCATGCTCAGTGGACCAGTTCTACTGGGCATGCTCAGTGGACCAGCTCTACTGGGCATGCTCAGTGGTCCAGTTCTACTGGGCATGCTCAGTGGACCAGTTCTACTGGGCATGCTCAGTGGAGCAGCTCTACTGGGCATGCTCAGTGGAGCAGCTCTACTGGGCATGCTCAGTGGTCCAGTTCTACTGGGCATGCTCAGTGGACCAGTTCTACTGGGCATGCTCAGTGGAGCAGCTCTACTGGGCATGCTCAGTGGACCAGCTCTACTGGGCATGCTCAGTAGACCAGTTCTACTGGGCATGCTCAGTGGACCAGCTCTACTGGGCATGCTCAGTGGACCAGCTCTACTGGGCATGGTCATTGGACCAGCTCTACTGGGCATGCTCAGTGGACCAAATCTACTGGGCATGCTCAGTGGTCCAGTTCTACTGGGCATGCTCAGTGGTGTAGTTTTACTGGGCATGCTCAGTGGACCAGTTCTACTGGGCATGCTCAGTGGTCCATTTCTACTGGGCATGCTCAGTGGAGCAGCTCTACTGGGCATGCTCAGTGGACCAAATCTATTGGGCATGCTCAGTGGTCCAGTTCTACTGGGCATGCTCAGTGGTGTAGTTTTACTGGGCATGCTCAGCGGACCAGTTCTACTGGGCATGCTCAGTGGTCCAGTTCTACTGGGCATGCTCAGTGGACCAGTTCTACTGGGCATGCTCAGTGGAGCAGCTCTACTGGGCATGCTCAGTGGACCAGCTCTACTGGGCATGCTCAGTGGACCAGTTCTACTGGGCATGCTCAGTGGACCAGCTCTACTGGGCATGCTCAGTGGTGTAGTTCTACTGGGCATGCTCAGTGGACCAGTTCTACTGGGCATGCTCAGTAGACTAGCTCTACTGGGCATGCTCAGTGGTGTAGTTCTACTGGGCATGCTCAGTGGACCAGCTCTACTGGGCATGCTCATTGGACCAGCTCTACTGGGCATGCTCAGTGGGCCAAATCTACTGGGCTTGCTCAGTGGTCCAGTTCTACTGGGCATGCTCAGTGGTGTAGTTTTACTGGGCATGCTCAGTGGACCAGTTCTACTGGGCATGCTCAGTGGACCAGCTCTACTGGGCATGCTCATTGGACCAGCTCTACTGGGCATGCTCAGTGGACCAAATCTACTGGGCATGCTCAGTGGTCCAGTTCTACTGGGCATGCTCAGTGGACCAGCTCTACTGGGCATGCTCAGTGAACCAGCTCTACTGGGCATGCTCAGTGGTCCAGTTCTACTGGGCATGCTCAGTGGAGCAGTTCTACTGGGCATGCTCAGTGGACCAGCTCTACTGGGCATGCTCAGTGGTCCATTCCTACTGGGCATGCTCAGTGGAGCAGTTCTAGACCAGTTCTACTGGGCATGCTCAGTGGAGCAGCTCTACTGGGCATGCTCAGTGGACCACTTCTACTGGGCATGCTCAGTGGACCACTTCTACTGGGCATGCTCAGTGGACCAGCTATACTGGGCATGCTCAGTGGACCAGTTCTACTGGGCATGCTCAGTGGACAAGCTCTACTGGGCATGCTCAGTGGACCAGTTCTACTGGGCATGCTCAGTGGACCAGTTCTACTGGGCATGCTCAGTAGACCAGCTCTACTGGGCATGCTCAGTGGTGTAGTTCTACTGGGCATGCTCAGTGGACCAGCTCTACTGGGCATGCTCATTGGACCAGCTCTACTGGGCATGCTCAGTGGTCCAGTTCTACTGGGCATGCTCAGTGGACCAGCTCTACTGGGCATGCTAAGTGGACCAGCTCTACTGGGCATGCTCAGTGGACCAAATCTACTGGGCATGCTCAGTGGTCCAGTTCTACTGGGCATGCTCAGTGGTGTAGTTTTACTAGGCATGCTCAGTGGACCAGCTCTACTGGGCATGCTCAGTGGACCAGCTCTACTGGGCATGCTCAGTGGTCCAGTTCTACTGGGCATGCTCAGTGGACCAGTTCTACTGGGCATGCTCAGTGGAGCAGCTCTACTGGGCATGCTCAGTGGACCAGCTCTACTGGGCATGCTCAGTGGTCCAGTTCTACTGGGCATGCTCAGTGGACCAGTTCTACTGGGCATGCTCAGTGGACCAGTTCTACTGGGCATGCTCAGTGGAGCAGCTCTACTGGGCATGCTCAGTGGACCAGCTCTACTGGGCATGCTCAGTAGACCAGTTCTACTGGGCATGCTCAGTGGACCAGTTCTACTGGGCATGCTCAGTGGAGCAGCTCTACTGGGCATGCTCAGTGGACCAGCTCTACTGGGCATGCTCAGTAGACCAGTTCTACTGGGCATGCTCAGTGGACCAGCTCTACTGGGCATGCTCAGTGGACCAGCTCTACTGGGCATGGTCATTGGACCAGCTCTACTGGGCATGCTCAGTGGACCAAATCTACTGGGCATGCTCAGTGGTCCAGTTCTACTGGGCATGCTCAGTGGTGTAGTTTTACTGGGCATGCTCAGTGGACCAGTTCTACTGGGCATGCTCAGTGGTCCATTTCTACTGGGCATGCTCAGTGGAGCAGCTCTACTGGGCATGCTCAGTGGACCAAATCTATTGGGCATGCTCAGTGGTCCAGTTCTACTGGGCATGCTCAGTGGTGTAGTTTTACTGGGCATGCTCAGCGGACCAGTTCTACTGGGCATGCTCAGTGGTCCAGTTCTACTGGGCATGCTCAGCGGACCAGTTCTACTGGGCATGCTCAGTGGAGCAGCTCTACTGGGCATGCTCAGCGGACCAGTTCTACTGGGCATGCTCAGTGGACCAGCTCTACTGGGCATGCTCAGTGGTCCAGTTCTACTGGGCATGCTCAGTGGACCAGTTCTACTGGGCATGCTCAGTGGAGCAGCTCTACTGGGCATGCTCAGTGGAGCAGCTCTACTGGGCATGCTCAGTGGTCCAGTTCTACTGGGCATGCTCAGTGGACCAGTTCTACTGGGCATGCTCAGTGGAGCAGCTCTACTGGGCATGCTCAGTGGACCAGCTCTACTGGGCATGCTCAGTAGACCAGTTCTACTGGGCATGCTCAGTGGACCAGCTCTACTGGGCATGCTCAGTGGACCAGCTCTACTGGGCATGGTCATTGGACCAGCTCTACTGGGCATGCTCAGTGGACCAAATCTACTGGGCATGCTCAGTGGTCCAGTTCTACTGGGCATGCTCAGTGGTGTAGTTTTACTGGGCATGCTCAGTGGACCAGTTCTACTGGGCATGCTCAGTGGTCCATTTCTACTGGGCATGCTCAGTGGAGCAGCTCTACTGGACATGCTCAGTGGACCAAATCTATTGGGCATGCTCAGTGGTCCAGTTCTACTGGGCATGCTCAGTGGTGTAGTTTTACTGGGCATGCTCAGCGGACCAGTTCTACTGGGCATGCTCAGTGGTCCAGTTCTACTGGGCATGCTCAGTGGACCAGCTCTACTGGGCATGCTCAGTGGACCAAATCTACTGGGCATGCTCAGTGGTCCAGTTCTACTGGGCATGCTCAGTGGTGAAGTTTTACTGGGCATGCTCAGTGGACCAGTTCTACTGGGCATGCTCAGTAGACCAGCTCTACTGGGCATGCTCATTGGACCAGCTCTACTGGGCATGCTCAGTGGTCCAGTTCTACTGGGCATGCTCAGTGGAGCAGTTCTACTGGGCATGCTCAGTGGAGCAGTTCTACTGGGTATGCTCAGTGGACCAGCTCTACTGGGCATGCTCAGTGGTCCATTCCTACTGGGCATGCTCAGTGGAGCAGTTCTAGACCAGTTCTACTGGGCATGCTCAGTGGAGCAGCTCTACTGGGCATGCTCAGTGGACCACTTCTACTGGGCATGCTCAGTGGACCAGCTATACTGGGCATGCTCAGTGGACCAGTTCTACTGGGCATGCTCAGTGGACCAGCTCTACTGGGCATGCTCAGTGGTGTAGTTCTACTGGGCATGCTCAGTGGACCAGTTCTACTGGGCATGCTCAGTAGACTAGCTCTACTGGGCATGCTCAGTGGTGTAGTTCTACTGGGCATGCTCAGTGGACCAGCTCTACTGGGCATGCTCATTGGACCAGCTCTACTGGGCATGCTCAGTGGGCCAAATCTACTGGGCATGCTCAGTGGTCCAGTTCTACTGGGCATGCTCAGTGGTGTAGTTTTACTGGGCATGCTCAGTTGACCAGTTCTACTGGGCATGCTCAGTGGACCAGCTCTACTGGGCATGCTCATTGGACCAGCTCTACTGGGCATGCTCAGTGGACCAAATCTACTGGGCATGCTCAGTGGTCCAGTTCTACTGGGCATGCTCAGTGGTGTAGTTTTACTGGGCATGCTCAATGGACCAGTTCTACTGGGCATGCTCAGTGGACCAGCTCTACTGGGCATGCTCAGTGGTCCAGTTCTACTGGGCATGCTCAGTGGACCAGTTCTACTGGGCATGCTCAGTGGAGCAGCTCTACTGGGCATGCTCAGTGGACCAGCTCTACTGGGCATGCTCAGTGGACCAGCTCTACTGGGCATGCTCAGTGGACCAGTTCTACTGGGCATGCTCAGTAGACCAGCTCTACTGGGCATGCTCAGTGGTGTAGTTCTACTGGGCATGCTCAGTGGACCAGCTCTACTGGGCATGCTCAGTGGACCAGCTCTACTGGGCATGGTCATTGGACCAGCTCTACTGGGCATGCTCAGTGGACCAAATCTACTGGGCATGCTCAGTGGACCAGCTCTACTGGGCATGCTCATTGGACCAGCTCTACTGGGCATGCTCAGTGGACCAAATCTACTGGGCATGCTCAGTGGTCCAGTTCTACTGGGCATGCTCAGTGGTGTAGTTTTATTGGGCATGCTCAGTGGACCAGTTCTACTGGGCATGCTCAGTGGACCAGCTCTACTGGGCATGCTCATTGGACCAGCTCTACTGGGCATGCTCAGTGGACCAAATCTACTGGGCATGCTCAGTGGTCCAGTTCTACTGGGCATGCTCAGTGGTGTAGTTTTACTGGGACCAGGGACCAGCTCTACTGGGCATGCTCAGTGGTCCAGTTCTACTGGGCATGCTCATTGGACCAGCTCTACTGGGCATGCTCAGTGGACCAAATCTACTGGGCATGCTCAGTGGTCCAGTTCTACTGGGCATGCTCAGTGGTGAAGTTTTACTGGGCATGCTCAGTGGACCAGTTCTACTGGGCATGCTCAGTGGACCAGCTCTACTGGGCATGCTCAGTGGTCTAGTTCTACTGGGCATGCTCAGTGGACCAGTTCTACTGGGCATGCTCAGTGGAGCAGCTCTACTGGGCATGCTCAGTGGACCAGCTCTACTAGGCATGCTCAGTGGACCAGCTCTACTGGGCATGCTCAGTGGACCAGTTCTACTGGGCATGCTCAGTAGACCAGCTCTACTGGGCATGCTCATTGGACCAGCTCTACTGGGCATGCTCAGTGGTCCAGTTCTACTGGGCATGCTCAGTGGAGCAGTTCTACTGGGCATGCTCAGTGGAGCAGTTCTACTGGGTATGCTCAGTGGACCAGCTCTACTGGGCATGCTCAGTGGTCCATTCCTACTGGGCATGCTCAGTGGAGCAGTTCTAGACCAGTTCTACTGGGCATGCTCAGTGGAGCAGCTCTACTGGGCATGCTCAGTGGACCACTTCTACTGGGCATGCTCAGTGGACCAGCTATACTGGGCATGCTCAGTGGACCAGTTCTACTGAGCATGCTCAGTGGTCCAGTTCTACTGGGCATGCTCAGTGGTCCAGTTCTACTGGGCATGCTCAGTGGTGTAGTTTTACTGGGCATGCTCAGTGGACCAGTTCTACTGGGCATGCTCAGTGGTCCATTTCTACTGGGCATGCTCAGTGGAGCAGCTCTACTGGGCATGCTCAGTGGACCAAATCTATTGGGCATGCTCAGTGGTCCAGTTCTACTGGGCATGCTCAGTGGTGTAGTTTTACTGGGCATGCTCAGTGGACCAGTTCTACTGGGCATGCTCAGTGGACCAGCTCTACTGGGCATGCTCAGTGGTCCAGTTCTACTGGGCATGCTCAGTGGACCAGTTCTACTGGGCATGCTCAGTGGAGCAGCTCTACTGGGCATGCTCAGTGGACCAGCTCTACTGGGCATGCTCAGTGGTGTAGTTCTACTGGGCATGCTCATTGGACCAGCTCTACTGGGCATGCTCAGTGGACCAGCTCTACTGGGCATGCTCAGTGGACCAGTTCTACTGGGCATGCTCAGTAGACCAGCTCTACTGGGCATGCTCAGTGGTGTAGCTCTACTGGGCATGCTCATTGGACCAGCTCTACTGGGCATGCTCAGTGGACCAGCTCTACTGGGCATGCTCAGTGGACCAGTTCTACTGGGCATGCTCAGTAGACCAGCTCTACTGGGCATGCTCAGTGGTGTAGTTCTACTGGGCATGCTCAGTGGACCAGCTCTACTGGGCATGCTCAGTGGACCAGCTCTACTGGGCATGGTCATTGGACCAGCTCTACTAGGCATGCTCAGTGGACCAAATCTACTGGGCATGCTCAGTGGTCCAGTTCTACTGGGCATGCTCAGTGGTGTAGTTTTACTGGGCATGCTCAGTGGACCAGTTCTACTGGGCATGCTCAGTGGTCCATTTCTACTGGGCATGCTCAGTGGAGCAGCTCTACTGGGCATGCTCAGTGGACCAAATCTATTGGGCATGCTCAGTGGTCCAGTTCTACTGGGCATGCTCAGTGGTGTAGTTTTACTGGGCATGCTCAGCGGACCAGTTCTACTGGGCATGCTCAGTGGTCCAGTTCTAGTGGGCATGCTCAGTGGACCAGTTCTACTGGGCATGCTCAGTGGACCAGCTCTACTGGGCATGCTCAGTGGACCAGCTCTACTGGGCATGGTCATTGGACCAGCTCTACTGGGAATGCTCAGTGGACCAAATCTACTGGGCATGCTCAGTGGTCCAGTTCTACTGGGCATGCTCAGTGGTGTAGTTTTACTGGGCATGCTCAGTGGACCAGTGGTGTAGTTTTACTGGGCATGCTCAGTGGACCAGTTCTACTGGGCATGCTCAGTGGTGTAGTTTTACTGGGCATGCTCAGTGGACCAAATCTACTGGGCATGCTCAGTGGTCCAGTTCTACTGGGCATGCTCAGTGGTGTAGTTTTACTGGGCATGCTCAGTGGACCAGTTCTACTGGGCATGCTCAGTGGACCAGCTCTACTGGGCATGCTCAGTGGTCCAGTTCTACTGGGCATGCTCAGTGGACCAGTTCTACTGGGCATGCTCAGTGGAGCAGCTCTACTGGGCATGCTCAGTGGAGCAGCTCTACTGGGCATGCTCAGTGGACCAGCTCTACTGGGCATGCTCAGTGGACCAGTTCTACTGGGCATGCTCAGTAGACCAGCTCTACTGGGCATGCTCAGTGGTGTAGTTCTACTGGGCATGCTCATTGGACCAGCTCTACTGGGCATGCTCAGTGGACCAAATCTACTGGGCATGCTCAGTGGTCCAGTTCTACTGGGCATGCTCAGTGGTGTAGTTTTACTGGGCATGCTCAGTGGACCAGTTCTACTGGGCATGCTCAGTGGACCAGCTCTACTGGGCATGCTCAGTGGACCAAATCTACTGGGCATGCTCAGTGGTCCAGTTCTACTGGGCATGCTCAGTGGTGTAGTTTTACTGGGCATGCTCAGTGGACCAGCTCTACTGGGCATGCTCAGTGGTCCAGTTCTACTGGGCATGCTCAGTGGACCAGTTCTACTGGGAATGCTCAGTGGAGCAGCTCTACTGGGCATGCTCAGTGGTGTAGTTCTACTGGGCATGCTCAGTGGACCAGCTCTACTGGGCATGCTCAGTGGACCAGCTCTACTGGGCATGCTCAGTGGACCAAATCTACTGGGATGCTCAGTAGACCAGTTCTACTGGGCATGCTCAGTGGAGCAGCTCTACTGGGCATGCTCAGTGGACCAGCTCTACTGGGCATGCTCAGTGGACCAGTTCTACTGGGCATGCTCAGTAGACCAGCTCTACTGGGCATGCTCAGTGGACCAGTTCTACTGGGCATGCTCAGTAGACCAGCTCTACTGGGCATGCTCAGTGGACCAGCTCTACTGGGCATGCTCAGTGGACCAGCTCTACTGGGCATGCTCAGTGGACCAGCTCTACTGGGCATGCTCATTGGACCAGCTCTACTGGGCATGCTCAGTGGTCCAGTTCTACTGGGCATGCTCAGTGGACCAGCTCTACTGGGCATGCTCATTGGACCAGCTCTACTGGGCATGCTCAGTGGACCAAATGTACTGGGCATGCTCAGTGGTCCAGTTCTACTGGGCATGCTCATTGGACCAGCTCTACTGGGCATGCTCAGTGGTCCAGTTCTACTGGGCATGCTCAGTGGACCAGCTCTACTGGGCATGCTCATTGGACCAGCTCTACTGGGCATGCTCAGTGGACCAAATCTACTGGGCATGCTCAGAGGTCCAGTTCTACTGGGCATGCTCAGTGGTGTAGTTGTACTGGGCATGCTCAGTGGACCAGTTCTACTGGGCATGCTCAGTGGACCAGCTCTACTGGGCATGCTCAGTGGTCCAGTTCTACTGGGCATGCTCAGTGGACCAGCTCTACTGGGCATGCTCAGTGGACCAGCTCTACTGGGCATGCTCATTGGACCAGCTCTACTGGGCATGCTCAGTGGTCCAGTTCTACTGGGCATGCTCAGTGGACCACTTCTACTGGGCATGCTCAGTGGACCAGCTATACTGGGCATGCTCAGTGGACCAGTTCTACTGAGCATGCTCAGTGGTCCAGTTCTACTGGGCATGCTCAGTGGTCCAGTTCTACTGGGCATGCTCAGTGGTGTAGTTTTACTGGGCATGCTCAGTGGACCAGTTCTACTGGGCATGCTCAGTGGTCCATTTCTACTGGGCATGCTCAGTGGAGCAGCTCTACTGGGCATGCTCAGTGGACCAAATCTATTGGGCATGCTAGACCAGTTCATGCTAGACCAGTTCTACTGGGCATGCTCAGTGGACCAGTTCTACTGGGCATGCTCAGTGGAGCAGCTCTACTGGGCATGCTCAGTGGACCAGCTCTACTGGGCATGCTCAGTAGACCAGTTCTACTGGGCATGCTCAGTGGAGCAGCTCTACTGGGCATGCTCAGTGGACCAGCTCTACTGGGCATGCTCAGTAGACCAGTTCTACTGGGCATGCTCAGTGGACCAGCTCTACTGGGCATGCTCATTGGACCAAATCTACTGGGCATGCTCAGTGGTCCAGTTCTACTGGGCATGCTCAGTGGAGCAGCTCTACTGGGCATGCTCAGTGGACCAGCTCTACTGGGCATGCTCAGTAGACCAGTTCTACTGGGCATGCTCAGTGGAGCAGCTCTACTGGGCATGCTCAGTGGACCAGCTCTACTGGGCATGCTCAGTAGACCAGTTCTACTGGGCATGCTCAGTGGACCAGCTCTACTGGGCATGCTCATTGGACCAAATCTACTGGGCATGCTCAGTGGTCCAGTTCTACTGGGCATGCTCAGTGGAGCAGCTCTACTGGGCATGCTCAGTGGACCAGCTCTACTGGGCATGCTCAGTGGAGCAGCTCTACTGGGCATGCTCATTGGACCAGCTCTACTGGGCATGCTCAGTGGACCAGTTCTACTGGGCATGCTCAGTAGACCAGCTCTACTGGGCATGCTCAGTGGTGTAGTTCTACTGGGCATGCTCAGTGGACCAGCTCTACTGGGCATGCTCATTGGACCAGCTCTACTGGGCATGCTCAGTGGTCCAGTTCTACTGGGCATGCTCAGTGGAGCAGTTCTACTGGGCATGCTCAGTGGAGCAGTTCTACTGGGCATGCTCAGTGGACCAGCTCTACTGGGCATGCTCAGTGGTCCATTCCTACTGGGCATGCTCAGTGGAGCAGTTCTAGACCAGTTCTACTGGGCATGCTCAGTGGAGCAGCTCTACTGGGCATGCTCAGTGGACCACTTCTACTGGGCATGCTCAGTGGTGTAGTTTTACTGGGCATGCTCAGTGGACCAGTTCTACTGGGCATGCTCAGTGGTCCATTTCTACTGGGCATGCTCAGTGGAGCAGCTCTACTGGGCATGCTCAGTGGACCAAATCTATTGGGCATGCTCAGTGGTCCAGTTCTACTGAGCATGCTCAGTGGTCCATTTCTACTGGGCATGCTCAGTGGACCAGCTCTACTGGGCATGCTCAGTGGTCCAGTTCTACTGGGCATGCTCAGTGGACCAGTTCTACTGGGCATGCTCATTGGACCAGCTCTACTGGGCATGCTCAGTGGACCAGCTCTACTGGGCATGCTCAGTGGACCAGTTCTACTGGGCATGCTCAGTAGACCAGCTCTACTGGGCATGCTCAGTGGTGTAGTTCTACTGGGCATGCTCAGTGGACCAGCTCTACTGGGCATGCTCAGTGGACCAGCTCTACTGGGCATGGTCATTGGACCAGCTCTACTGGGCATGCTCAGTGGACCAAATCTACTGGGCATGCTCAGTGGACCAGCTCTACTGGCAATGCTCATTGGACCAGCTCTACTGGGCATGCTCAGTGGACCAAATCTACTGGGCATGCTCAGTGGACCAGTTCTACTGGGCATGCTCAGTGGTCCAGTTCTACTGGGCATGCTCAGTGGTGTAGTTTTACTGGGCATGCTCAGTGGACCAGTTCTACTGGGCATGCTCAGTGGAGCAGCTCTACTCGGCATGCTCAGTGGAGCAGCTCTACTGGGCATGCTCAGTGGACCAGCTCTACTGGGCATGCTCAGTGGACCAGCTCTACTGGGCATGCTCAGTGGTGTAGTTCTACTGGGCATGCTCAGTGGACCAGCTCTACTGGGCATGCTCATTGGACCAGCTCTACTGGGCATGCTCAGTGGTCCAGTTCTACTGGGCATGCTCAGTGGAGCAGTTCTACTGGGCATGCTCAGTGGAGCAGTTCTAGACCAGTTCTACTGGGCATGCTCAGTGGAGCAGCTCTACTGGGCATGCTCAGTGGACCACTTCTACTGGGCATGCTCAGTGGACCAGCTATACTGGGCATGCTCAGTGGACCAGTTCTACTGAGCATGCTCATTGGTCCATTTCTACTGGGCATGCTCAGTGGAGCAGCTCTACTGGGCATGCTCAGTGGACCAGCTCTACTGGGCATGCTCAGTGGACCAGCTCTACTGGGCATGCTCAGTGGACCAGTTCTACTGGGCATGCTCAGTAGACCAGCTCTACTGGGCATGCTCAGTGGTGTAGTTCTACTGGGCATGCTCAGTGGACCAGCTCTACTGGGCATGCTCAGTGGACCAGCTCTACTGGGCATGGTCATTGGACCAGCTCTACTGGGCATGCTCAGTGGACCAAATCTACTGGGCATGCTCAGTGGACCAGCTCTACTGGGCATGCTCATTGGACCAGCTCTACTGGGCATGCTCAGTGGACCAAATCTACTGGGCATGCTCAGTGGTCCAGTTCTACTGGGCATGCTCAGTGGTGTAGTTTTACTGGGTATGCTCAGTGGACCAGTTCTACTGGGCATGCTCAGTGGACCAGCTCTACTGGGCATGCTCATTGGACCAGCTCTACTGGGCATGCTCAGTGGACCAAATCTACTGGGCATGCTCAGTGGTCCAGTTCTACTGGGCATGCTCAGTGGTGTAGTTTTACTGGGCATGCTCAGTGGACCAGTTCTACTGGGCATGCTCAGTGGACCAGTTCTACTGGGCATGCTCAGTGGAGCAGCTCTACTGGGCATGCTCATTGGACCAGCTCTACTGGGCATGCTCAGTGGACCAAATCTACTGGGCATGCTCAGTGGTCCAGTTCTACTGGGCATGCTCAGTGGTGTAGTTTTACTGGGCATGCTCAGTTGACCAGTTCTACTGGGCATGCTCAGTGGAGCAGCTCTACTGGGCATGCTCAGTGGACCAGCTCTACTGGGCATGCTCAGTGGACCAGTTCTACTGGGCATGCTCAGTGGACCAGCTCTACTGGGCATGCTCAGTGGACCAGTTCTACTGGGCATGCTCAGTGGACCAGTTCTACTGGGCATGCTCAGTAGACCAGCTCTAATGGGCATGCTCAGTGGTGTAGTTCTACTGGGCATGCTCAGTGGACCAGCTCTACTGGGCATGCTCATTGGACCAGCTCTACTGGGCATGCTCAGTGGTCCAGTTCTACTGGGCATGCTCAGTGGACCAGCTCTACTGGGCATGCTCATTGGACCAGCTCTACTGGGCATTCTCAGTGGACCAAATCTACTGGGCATGCTCAGTGGTCCAGTTCTACTGGGCATGCTCAGTGGTGTAGTTTTACTGGGCATGCTCAGTGGACCAGTTCTACTGGGCATGCTCAGTGGACCAGCTCTACTGGGCATGCTCATTGGACCAGCTCTACTGGGCATGCTCAGTGGACCAAATCTACTGGGCATGCTCAGTGGTCCAGTTCTACTGGGCATGCTCAGTGGTGTAGTTTTACTGGGCATGCTCAGTGGACCAGCTCTACTGGGCATGCTCAGTGGTCCAGTTCTACTGGGCATGCTCAGTGGACCAGTTCTACTGGGAATGCTCAGTGGAGCAGCTCTACTGGGCATGCTCAGTGGACCAGCTCTACTGGGCATGCTCAGTGGACCAGCTCTACTGGGCATGCTCAGTGGACCAGTTCTACTGGGCATGCTCAGTAGACCAAATCTACTGGGCATGCTCAGTGGTCCAGTTCTACTGGGCATGCTCAGTGGTGTAGTTTTACTGGGCAAGCTCAGTGGACCAGTTCTACTGGGCATGCTCAGTGGACCAGCTCTACTGGGCATGCTCAGTGGTCCAGTTCTACTGGGCATGCTCAGTGGTGTAGTTTTACTGGGCATGCTCAGTGGACCAGCTCTACTGGGCATGCTCAGTAGACCAGCTCTAATGGGCATGCTCAGTTGTCCAGTTCTACTGGGCATGCTCAGTGGTGTAGTTTTACTGGGCATGCTCAGTGGACCAGTTCTACTGGGCATGCTCAGTGGACCAGCTCTACTGGGCATGCTCATTGGACCAGCTCTACTGGGCATGCTCAGTGGACCAAATCTACTGGGCATGCTCAGTGGTCCAGTTCTACTGGGCATGCTCAGTGGTGTAGTTTTACTGGGCATGCTCAGTGGACCAGTTCTACTGGGCATGCTCAGTGGACCAGCTCTACTGGGCATGCTCAGTGGACCAGTTCTACTGGGCATGCTCAGTGGACCAGTTCTACTGGGCATGCTCAGTAGACCAGCTCTAATGGGCATGCTCAGTGGTGTAGTTCTACTGGGCATGCTCAGTGGACCAGCTCTACTGGGCATGCTTATTGGACCAGCTCTACTGGGCATGCTCAGTGGTCCAGTTCTACTGGGCATGCTCAGTGGACCAGCTCTACTGGGCATGCTCAGTGGACCAAATCTACTGGGCATGCTCAGTGGTCCAGTTCTACTGGGCATGCTCAGTGGTGTAGTTTTACTGGGCATGCTCAGTGGACCAGTTCTACTGGGAATGCTCAGTGGAGCAGCTCTACTGGGCATGCTCAGTGGACCAGCTCTACTGGGCATGCTCAGTGGACCAGCTCTACTGGGCATGCTCAGTGGACCAGTTCTACTGGGCATGCTCAGTAGACCAGCTCTACTGGGCATGCTCAGTGGTGTAGTTCTACTGGGCATGCTCAGTGGACCAGCTCTACTGGGCATGCTCAGTGGACCAGCTGTACTGGGCATGGTCATTGGACCAGCTCTACTGGGCATGCTCAGTGGACCAAATCTACTGGGCATGCTCAGTGGACCAGCTCTACTGGGCATGCTCATTGGACCAGCTCTACTGGGCATGCTCAGTGGACCAAATCTACTGGGCATGCTCAGTTGTCCAGTTCTACTGGGCATGCTCAGTGGTGTAGTTTTACTGGGCATGCTCAGTGGACCAGTTCTACTGGGCATGCTCAGTGGACCAGCTCTACTGGGCATGCTCATTGGACCAGCTCTACTGGGCATGCTCAGTGGACCAAATCTACTGGGCATGCTCAGTGGTCCAGTTCTACTGGGCATGCTCAGTGGTGTAGTTTTACTGGGCATGCTCAGTGGACCAGCTCTACTGGGCATGCTCAGTGGTCCAGTTCTACTGGGCATGCTCAGTGGACCAGTTCTACTGGGCATGCTCAGTGGAGCAGCTCTACTGGGCATGCTCAGTGGAGCAGCTCTACTGGGCATGCTCAGTGGACCAGTTCTACTGGGCATGCTCAGTAGACCAGCTCTACTGGGCATGCTCAGTGGTGTAGTTCTACTGGGCATGCTCAGTGGACCAGCTCTACTGGGCATGCTCATTGGACCAGCTCTACTGGGCATGCTCAGTGGTCCAGTTCTACTGGGCATGCTCAGTGGAGCAGTTCTACTGGGCATGCTCAGTGGACCAGCTCTACTGGGCATGCTCAGTGGTCCATTCCTACTGGGCATGCTCAATGGAGCAGTTCTAGACCAGTTCTACTGGGCATGCTCAGTGGAGCAGCTCTACTGGGCATGCTCAGTGGACCACTTCTACTGGGCATGCTCAGTGGACCAGCTATACTGGGCATGCTCAGTGGACCAGTTCTACTGAGCATGCTCAGTGGTCCATTTCTACTGGGCATGCTCAGTGGAGCAGCTCTACTGGGCATGGTCAGTGGACCAGCTCTACTGGGCATGCTCAGTGGACCAGCTCTACTGGGCATGCTCAGTGGACCAGTTCTACTGGGCATGCTCAGTAGACCAGCTCTACTGGGCATGCTCAGTGGTGTAGTTCTACTGGGCATGCTCAGTGGACCAGCTCTACTGGGCATGCTCAGTGGACCAGCTCTACTGGGCATGGTCATTGGACCAGCTCTACTGGGCATGCTCAGTGGACCAAATCTACTGGGCATGCTCAGTGGACCAGCTCTACTGGGCATGCTCATTGGACCAGCTCTACTGGGCATGCTCAGTGGACCAAATCTACTGGGCATGCTCAGTGGTCCAGTTCTACTGGGCATGCTCAGTGGTGTAGTTTTACTGGGCATGCTCAGTGGACCAGTTCTACTGGGCATGCTCAGTGGACCAGCTCTACTGGGCATGCTCATTGGACCAGCTCTACTGGGCATGCTCAGTGGACCAAATCTACTGGGCATGCTCAGTGGTCCAGTTCTACTGGGCATGCTCAGTGGTGTAGTTTTACTGGGCATGCTCAGTGGACCAGTTCTACTGGGCATGCTCAGTGGACCAGTTCTACTGGGCATGCTCAGTGGAGCAGCTCTACTGGGCATGCTCATTGGACCAGCTCTACTGGGCATGCTCAGTGGACCAGTTCTACTGGGCATGCTCAGTGGACCAGTTCTACTGGGCATGCTCAGTAGACCAGCTCTAATGGGCATGCTCAGTGGTGTAGTTCTACTGGGCATGCTCAGTGGACCAGCTCTACTGGGCATGCTCATTGGACCAGCTCTACTGGGCATGCTCAGTGGTCCAGTTCTACTGGGCATGCTCAGTGGACCAGCTCTACTGGGCATGCTTATTGGACCAGCTCTACTGGGCATGCTCAGTGGACCAAATCTACTGGGCATGCTCAGTGGTCCAGTTCTACTGGGCATGCTCAGTGGTGTAGTTTTACTGGGCATGCTCAGTGGACCAGTTCTACTGGGCATGCTCAGTGGACCAGCTCTACTGGGCATGCTCATTGGACCAGCTCTACTGGGCATGCTCAGTGGACCAAATCTACTGGGCATGCTCAGTGGTCCAGTTCTACTGGGCATGCTCAGTGGTGTAGTTTTACTGGGCATGCTCAGTGGACCAGCTCTACTGGGCATGCTCAGTGGTCCAGTTCTACTGGGCATGCTCAGTGGACCAGTTCTACTGGGAATGCTCAGTGGAGCAGCTCTACTGGGCATGCTCAGTGGACCAGCTCTACTGGGCATGCTCAGTGGACCAGTTCTACTGGGCATGCTCAGTGGACCAGTTCTACTGGGCATGCTCAGTAGACCAGCTCTAATGGGCATGCTCAGTGGTGTAGTTCTACTGGGCATGCTCAGTGGACCAGCTCTACTGGGCATGCTTATTGGACCAGCTCTACTGGGCATGCTCAGTGGTCCAGTTCTACTGGGCATGCTCAGTGGACCAGCTCTACTGGGCATGCTCAGTGGACCAAATCTACTGGGCATGCTCAGTGGTCCAGTTCTACTGGGCATGCTCAGTGGTGTAGTTTTACTGGGCATGCTCAGTGGACCAGTTCTACTGGGAATGCTCAGTGGAGCAGCTCTACTGGGCATGCTCAGTGGACCAGCTCTACTGGGCATGCTCAGTGGACCAGCTCTACTGGGCATGCTCAGTGGACCAGTTCTACTGGGCATGCTCAGTAGACCAGCTCTACTGGGCATGCTCAGTGGTGTAGTTCTACTGGGCATGCTCAGTGGACCAGCTCTACTGGGCATGCTCAGTGGACCAGCTGTACTGGGCATGGTCATTGGACCAGCTCTACTGGGCATGCTCAGTGGACCAAATCTACTGGGCATGCTCAGTGGACCAGCTCTACTGGGCATGCTCATTGGACCAGCTCTACTGGGCATGCTCAGTGGACCAAATCTACTGGGCATGCTCAGTTGTCCAGTTCTACTGGGCATGCTCAGTGGTGTAGTTTTACTGGGCATGCTCAGTGGACCAGTTCTACTGGGCATGCTCAGTGGACCAGCTCTACTGGGCATGCTCATTGGACCAGCTCTACTGGGCATGCTCAGTGGACCAAATCTACTGGGCATGCTCAGTGGTCCAGTTCTACTGGGCATGCTCAGTGGTGTAGTTTTACTGGGCATGCTCAGTGGACCAGCTCTACTGGGCATGCTCAGTGGTCCAGTTCTACTGGGCATGCTCAGTGGACCAGTTCTACTGGGCATGCTCAGTGGAGCAGCTCTACTGGGCATGCTCAGTGGAGCAGCTCTACTGGGCATGCTCAGTGGACCAGTTCTACTGGGCATGCTCAGTAGACCAGCTCTACTGGGCATGCTCAGTGGTGTAGTTCTACTGGGCATGCTCAGTGGACCAGCTCTACTGGGCATGCTCATTGGACCAGCTCTACTGGGCATGCTCAGTGGTCCAGTTCTACTGGGCATGCTCAGTGGAGCAGTTCTACTGGGCATGCTCAGTGGACCAGCTCTACTGGGCATGCTCAGTGGTCCATTCCTACTGGGCATGCTCAATGGAGCAGTTCTAGACCAGTTCTACTGGGCATGCTCAGTGGAGCAGCTCTACTGGGCATGCTCAGTGGACCACTTCTACTGGGCATGCTCAGTGGACCAGCTATACTGGGCATGCTCAGTGGACCAGTTCTACTGAGCATGCTCAGTGGTCCATTTCTACTGGGCATGCTCAGTGGAGCAGCTCTACTGGGCATGGTCAGTGGACCAGCTCTACTGGGCATGCTCAGTGGACCAGCTCTACTGGGCATGCTCAGTGGACCAGTTCTACTGGGCATGCTCAGTAGACCAGCTCTACTGGGCATGCTCAGTGGTGTAGTTCTACTGGGCATGCTCAGTGGACCAGCTCTACTGGGCATGCTCAGTGGACCAGCTCTACTGGGCATGGTCATTGGACCAGCTCTACTGGGCATGCTCAGTGGACCAAATCTACTGGGCATGCTCAGTGGACCAGCTCTACTGGGCATGCTCATTGGACCAGCTCTACTGGGCATGCTCAGTGGACCAAATCTACTGGGCATGCTCAGTGGTCCAGTTCTTCTGGGCATGCTCAGTGGTGTAGTTTTACTGGGCATGCTCAGTGGACCAGTTCTACTGGGCATGCTCAGTGGACCAGCTCTACTGGGCATGCTCATTGGACCAGCTCTACTGGGCATGCTCAGTGGACCAAATCTACTGGGCATGCTCAGTGGTCCAGTTCTACTGGGCATGCTCAGTGGTGTAGTTTTACTGGGCATGCTCAGTGGACCAGTTCTACTGGGCATGCTCAGTGGACCAGTTCTACTGGGCATGCTCAGTGGAGCAGCTCTACTGGGCATGCTCATTGGACCAGCTCTACTGGGCATGCTCAGTGGACCAGTTCTACTGGGCATGCTCAGTGGACCAGTTCTACTGGGCATGCTCAGTAGACCAGCTCTAATGGGCATGCTCAGTGGTGTAGTTCTACTGGGCATGCTCAGTGGACCAGCTCTACTGGGCATGCTCATTGGACCAGCTCTACTGGGCATGCTCAGTGGTCCAGTTCTACTGGGCATGCTCAGTGGACCAGCTCTACTGGGCATGCTTATTGGACCAGCTCTACTGGGCATGCTCAGTGGACCAAATCTACTGGGCATGCTCAGTGGTCCAGTTCTACTGGGCATGCTCAGTGGTGTAGTTTTACTGGGCATGCTCAGTGGACCAGTTCTACTGGGCATGCTCAGTGGACCAGCTCTACTGGGCATGCTCATTGGACCAGCTCTACTGGGCATGCTCAGTGGACCAAATCTACTGGGCATGCTCAGTGGTCCAGTTCTACTGGGCATGCTCAGTGGTGTAGTTTTACTGGGCATGCTCAGTGGACCAGCTCTACTGGGCATGCTCAGTGGTCCAGTTCTACTGGGCATGCTCAGTGGACCAGTTCTACTGGGAATGCTCAGTGGAGCAGCTCTACTGGGCATGCTCAGTGGACCAGCTCTACTGGGCATGCTCAGTGGACCAGCTCTACTGGGCATGCTCAGTGGACCAGTTCTACTGGGCATGCTCAGTAGACCAGCTCTACTGGGCATGCTCAGTGGTGTAGTTCTACTGGGCATGCTCAGTGGACCAGCTCTACTGGGCATGCTCAGTGGACCAGCTCTACTGGGCATGGTCATTGGACCAGCTCTACTGGGCATGCTCAGTGGACCAAATCTACTGGGCATGCTCAGTGGACCAGCTCTACTGGCAATGCTCATTGGAACAGCTCTACTGGGCATGCTCAGTGGACCAAATCTACTGGGCATGCTCAGTGGTCCAGTTCTACTGGTCATGCTCAGTGGTGTAGTTTTACTGGGCATGCTCAGTGGACCAGTTCTACTGGGCATGCTCAGTGGACCAGCTCTACTGGGCATGCTCATTGGACCAGCTCTACTGGGCATGCTCAGTGGACCAAATCTACTGGGCATGCTCAGTGGTCCAGTTCTACTGGGCATGCTCAGTGGTGTAGTTTTACTGGGCATGCTCAGTGGACCAGTTCTACTGGGCATGCTCAGTGGACCAGCTCTACTGGGCATGCTCAGTGGTCCAGTTCTACTGGGCATGCTCAGTGGAGCAGCTCTACTGGGCATGCTCAGTGGAGCAGCTCTACTGGGCATGCTCAGTGGACCAGCTCTACTGGGCATGCTCAGTGGACCAGTTCTACTGGGCATGCTCAGTAGACCAGCTCTACTGGGCATGCTCAGTGGACCAAATCTACTGGGCATGCTCAGTGGTCCAGTTCTACTGGGCATGCTCAGTGGTGTAGTTCTACTGGGCATGCTCAGTGGACCAGCTCTACTGGGCATGCTCATTGGACCAGCTCTACTGGGCATGCTCAGTGGTCCAGTTCTACTGGGCATGCTCAGTGGAGCAGTTCTACTGGGCATGCTCAGTGGAGCAGTTCTACTGGGCATGCTCAGTGGACCAGCTCTACTGGGCATGCTTAGTGGTCCATTCCTACTGGGCATGCTCAATGGAGCAGTTCTAGACCAGTTCTACTGGGCATGCTCAGTGGAGCAGCTCTACTGGGCATGCTCAGTGGACCACTTCTACTGGGCATGCTCAGTGGACCAGCTATACTGGGCATGCTCAGTGGACCAGTTCTACTGAGCATTCTCAGTGGTCCATTTCTACTGGGCATGCTCAGTGGAGCAGCTCTACTGGGCATGCTCAGTGGACCAGCTCTACTGGGCATGCTAATTGGACCAGCTCTACTGGGCATGCTCAGTGGACCAAATCTACTGGGCATGCTCAGTGGTCCAGTTCTACTGGGCATGCTCAGTGGTGTAGTGTTATTGGGCATGCTCAGTGGACCAGTTCTACTGGGCATGCTCAGTGGACCAGCTCTACTGGGCATGCTCAGTGGTCCAGTTCTACTGGGCATGCTCAGTGGACCAGTTCTACTGGGCATGCTCAGTGGACCAGCTCTACTGGACATGCTCAGTGGACCAGCTCTACTGGGCATGCTCATTGGACCATCTCTACTGGGCATGCTCAGTGGACTAGATCTACTGGGCATGCTCAGTGGTCCAGTTCTACTGGACATGCTCAGTGGTGTAGTTTTACTGGTTATGCTCAGTGGACCAGTTCTACTGGGCATGCTCAGTGGACCAGTTCTACTGGGCATGCTCAGTGGACCAGCTCTACTGGGCATGCTCAGTGTGCTTCTGTCTGTGCTAGAGCATGCTCAGTGGACCAGCTCTACTGGGCTTGCTCAGTAGACCAGTTCTACTGGGCATGCTCAGTGGTCCAGTTCTACTGGGCATGCTCAGTGGACCAGTTCTACTGGGCATGCTCAGTGGACCAGCTCTACTGGGCATGCTCATTGGACCTTTTCTACTGGGCATGCTCAGGGGACCAGTTCTACGGGGCATGCTCAGTGGTCCAGTTCTACTGGGCATGCTCAGTGAAGCAGTTCTACGGGGCATGCTCAGTGGACCAGCTCTACTGGGCATGCTCATTGGAGCAGCTCTACTGGGCATGCTCAGTGGACCAGTTCTACTGGGCATGCTCAGTGGACCAGTTCTACTGGGCATGCTCAGTAGACCAGCTCTAATGGGCATGCTCAGTGGTGTAGTTCTACTGGGCATGCTCAGTGGACCAGCTCTACTGGGCATGCTCAGTGGACCAGCTCTACTGGGCATGCTCAGTGGTCCAGTTCTACTGGGCATGCTCAGTGGACCAGTTCTACTGGGAATGCTCAGTGGAGCAGCTCTACTGGGCATGCTCAGTGGACCAGCTCTACTGGGCATGGTCATTGGACCAGCTCTACTGGGCATGCTCAGTGGACCAAATCTACTGGGCATGCTCAGTGGACCAGCTCTACTGGCAATGCTCATTGGAACAGCTCTACTGGGCATGCTCAGTGGACCAAATCTACTGGGCATGCTCAGTGGTCCAGTTCTACTGGTCATGCTCAGTGGTGTAGTTTTACTGGGCATGCTCAGTGGACCAGTTCTACTGGGCATGCTCAGTGGACCAGCTCTACTGGGCATGCTCATTGGACCAGCTCTACTGGGCATGCTCAGTGGACCAAATCTACTGGGCATGCTCAGTGGTCCAGTTCTACTGGGCATGCTCAGTGGTGTAGTTTTACTGGGCATGCTTAGTGGACCAGTTCTACTGGGCATGCTCAGTGGACCAGCTCTACTGGGCATGCTCAGTGGTCCAGTTCTACTGGGCATGCTCAGTGGAGCAGCTCTACTGGGCATGCTCAGTGGAGCAGCTCTACTGGGCATGCTCAGTGGACCAGCTCTACTGGGCATGCTCAGTGGACCAGTTCTACTGGGCATGCTCAGTAGACCAGCTCTACTGGGCATGCTCAGTGGACCAAATCTACTGGGCATGCTCAGTGGTCCAGTTCTACTGGGCATGCTCAGTGGTGTAGTTCTACTGGGCATGCTCAGTGGACCAGCTCTACTGGGCATGCTCATTGGACCAGCTCTACTGGGCATGCTCAGTGGTCCAGTTCTACTGGGCATGCTCAGTGGAGCAGTTCTACTGGGCATGCTCAGTGGAGCAGTTCTACTGGGCATGCTCAGTGGACCAGCTCTACTGGGCATGCTTAGTGGTCCATTCCTACTGGGCATGCTCAATGGAGCAGTTCTAGACCAGTTCTACTGGGCATGCTCAGTGGAGCAGCTCTACTGGGCATGCTCAGTGGACCACTTCTACTGGGCATGCTCAGTGGACCAGCTATACTGGGCATGCTCAGTGGACCAGTTCTACTGAGCATTCTCAGTGGTCCATTTCTACTGGGCATGCTCAGTGGAGCAGCTCTACTGGGCATGCTCAGTGGACCAGCTCTACTGGGCATGCTAATTGGACCAGCTCTACCGGGCATGCTCAGTGGACCAAATCTACTGGGCATGCTCAGTGGTCCAGTTCTACTGGGCATGCTCAGTGGTGTAGTGTTATTGGGCATGCTCAGTGGACCAGTTCTACTGGGCATGCTCAGTGGACCAGCTCTACTGGGCATGCTCAGTGGTCCAGTTCTACTGGGCATGCTCAGTGGACCAGTTCTACTGGGCATGCTCAGTGGACCAGCTCTACTGGACATGCTCAGTGGACCAGCTCTACTGGGCATGCTCATTGGACCATCTCTACTGGGCATGCTCAGTGGACTAGATCTACTGGGCATGCTCAGTGGTCCAGTTCTACTGGACATGCTCAGTGGTGTAGTTTTACTGGTTATGCTCAGTGGACCAGTTCTACTGGGCATGCTCAGTGGACCAGTTCTACTGGGCATGCTCAGTGGACCAGCTCTACTGGGCATGCTCAGTGTGCTTCTGTCTGTGCTAGAGCATGCTCAGTGGACCAGCTCTACTGGGCTTGCTCAGTAGACCAGTTCTACTGGGCATGCTCAGTGGTCCAGTTCTACTGGGCATGCTCAGTGGACCAGTTCTACTGAGCATTCTCAGTGGTCCATTTCTACTGGGCATGCTCAGTGGAGCAGCTCTACTGGGCATGCTCAGTGGACCAGCTCTACTGGGCATGCTAATTGGACCAGCTCTACCGGGCATGCTCAGTGGACCAAATCTACTGGGCATGCTCAGTGGTCCAGTTCTACTGGGCATGCTCAGTGGTGTAGTGTTATTGGGCATGCTCAGTGGACCAGTTCTACTGGGCATGCTCAGTGGACCAGCTCTACTGGGCATGCTCAGTGGTCCAGTTCTACTGGGCATGCTCAGTGGACCAGTTCTACTGGGCATGCTCAGTGGACCAGCTCTACTGGACATGCTCAGTGGACCAGCTCTACTGGGCATGCTCATTGGACCATCTCTACTGGGCATGCTCAGTGGACTAGATCTACTGGGCATGCTCAGTGGTCCAGTTCTACTGGACATGCTCAGTGGTGTAGTTTTACTGGTTATGCTCAGTGGACCAGTTCTACTGGGCATGCTCAGTGGACCAGTTCTACTGGGCATGCTCAGTGGACCAGCTCTACTGGGCATGCTCAGTGTGCTTCTGTCTGTGCTAGAGCATGCTCAGTGGACCAGCTCTACTGGGCTTGCTCAGTAGACCAGTTCTACTGGGCATGCTCAGTGGTCCAGTTCTACTGGGCATGCTCAGTGGACCAGTTCTACTGGGCATGCTCAGTGGACCAGCTCTACTGGGCATGCTCATTGGACCTTTTCTACTGGGCATGCTCAGGGGACCAGTTCTACGGGGCATGCTCAGTGGTCCAGTTCTACTGGGCATGCTCAGTGAAGCAGTTCTACGGGGCATGCTCAGTGGACCAGCTCTACTGGGCATGCTCATTGGAGCAGCTCTACTGGGCATGCTCAGTGGACCAGTTCTACTGGGCATGCTCAGTGGACCAGTTCTACTGGGCATGCTCAGTAGACCAGCTCTAATGGGCATGCTCAGTGGTGTAGTTCTACTGGGCATGCTCAGTGGACCAGCTCTACTGGGCATGCTCATTGGACCAGCTCTACTGGGCATGCTCAGTGGTCCAGTTCTACTGGGCATGCTCAGTGGACCAGCTCTACTGGGCATGCTTATTGGACCAGCTCTACTGGGCATGCTCAGTGGACCAAATCTACTGGGCATGCTCAGTGGTCCAGTTCTACTGGGCATGCTCAGTGGTGTAGTTTTACTGGGCATGCTCAGTGGACCAGTTCTACTGGGCATGCTCAGTGGACCAGCTCTACTGGGCATGCTCAGTGGACCAGCTCTACTGGGCATGCTCATTGGACCAGCTCTACTGGGCATGCTCAGTGGACCAAATCTACTGGGCATGCTCAGTGGTCCAGTTCTACTGGGCATGCTCAGTGGTGTAGTTTTACTGGGCATGCTCAGTGGACCAGTTCTACTGGGCATGCTCAGTGGACCAGCTCTACTGGGCATGCTCAGTGGTCCAGTTCTACTGGGCATGCTCAGTGGAGCAGCTCTACTGGGCATGCTCAGTGGAGCAGCTCTACTGGGCATGCTCAGTGGACCAGCTCTACTGGGCATGCTCAGTGGACCAGTTCTACTGGGCATGCTCAGTAGACCAGCTCTACTGGGCATGCTCAGTGGACCAAATCTACTGGGCATGCTCAGTGGTCCAGTTCTACTGGGCATGCTCAGTGGTGTAGTTCTACTGGGCATGCTCAGTGGACCAGCTCTACTGGGCATGCTCATTGGACCAGCTCTACTGGGCATGCTCAGTGGTCCAGTTCTACTGGGCATGCTCAGTGGAGCAGTTCTACTGGGCATGCTCAGTGGAGCAGTTCTACTGGGCATGCTCAGTGGACCAGCTCTACTGGGCATGCTTAGTGGTCCATTCCTACTGGGCATGCTCAATGGAGCAGTTCTAGACCAGTTCTACTGGGCATGCTCAGTGGAGCAGCTCTACTGGGCATGCTCAGTGGACCACTTCTACTGGGCATGCTCAGTGGACCAGCTATACTGGGCATGCTCAGTGGACCAGTTCTACTGAGCATTCTCAGTGGTCCATTTCTACTGGGCATGCTCAGTGGAGCAGCTCTACTGGGCATGCTCAGTGGACCAGCTCTACTGGGCATGCTAATTGGACCAGCTCTACTGGGCATGCTCAGTGGACCAAATCTACTGGGCATGCTCAGTGGTCCAGTTCTACTGGGCATGCTCAGTGGTGTAGTGTTATTGGGCATGCTCAGTGGACCAGTTCTACTGGGCATGCTCAGTGGACCAGCTCTACTGGGCATGCTCAGTGGTCCAGTTCTACTGGGCATGCTCAGTGGACCAGTTCTACTGGGCATGCTCAGTGGACCAGCTCTACTGGACATGCTCAGTGGACCAGCTCTACTGGGCATGCTCATTGGACCATCTCTACTGGGCATGCTCAGTGGACTAGATCTACTGGGCATGCTCAGTGGTCCAGTTCTACTGGACATGCTCAGTGGTGTAGTTTTACTGGTTATGCTCAGTGGACCAGTTCTACTGGGCATGCTCAGTGGACCAGCTCTACTGGGCATGCTCAGTGTGCTTCTGTCTGTGCTAGAGCATGCTCAGTGGACCAGCTCTACTGGGCTTGCTCAGTAGACCAGTTCTACTGGGCATGCTCAGTGGTCCAGTTCTACTGGGCATGCTCAGTGGACCAGTTCTACTGGGCATGCTCAGTGGACCAGCTCTACTGGGCATGCTCATTGGACCTTTTCTACTGGGCATGCTCAGGGGACCAGTTCTACGGGGCATGCTCAGTGGTCCAGTTCTACTGGGCATGCTCAGTGAAGCAGTTCTACGGGGCATGCTCAGTGGACCAGCTCTACTGGGCATGCTCATTGGAGCAGCTCTACTGGGCATGCTCAGTGGACCAGTTCTACTGGGCATGCTCAGTGGACCAGTTCTACTGGGCATGCTCAGTAGACCAGCTCTAATGGGCATGCTCAGTGGTGTAGTTCTACTGGGCATGCTCAGTGGACCAGCTCTACTGGGCATGCTCATTGGACCAGCTCTACTGGGCATGCTCAGTGGTCCAGTTCTACTGGGCATGCTCAGTGGACCAGCTCTACTGGGCATGCTTATTGGACCAGCTCTACTGGGCATGCTCAGTGGACCAAATCTACTGGGCATGCTCAGTGGTCCAGTTCTACTGGGCATGCTCAGTGGTGTAGTTTTACTGGGCATGCTCAGTGGACCAGTTCTACTGGGCATGCTCAGTGGACCAGCTCTACTGGGCATGCTCATTGGACCAGCTCTACTGGGCATGCTCAGTGGACCAAATCTACTGGGCATGCTCAGTGGTCCAGTTCTACTGGGCATGCTCAGTGGTGTAGTTTTACTGGGCATGCTCAGTGGACCAGCTCTACTGGGCATGCTCAGTGGTCCAGTTCTACTGGGCATGCTCAGTGGACCAGTTCTACTGGGAATGCTCAGTGGAGCAGCTCTACTGGGCATGCTCAGTGGACCAGCTCTACTGGGCATGCTCAGTGGACCAGTTCTACTGGGCATGCTCAGTGGTGTAGTTTTACTGGGCATGCTCAGTGGACCAGTTCTACTGGGCATGCTCAGTGGACCAGCTCTACTGGGCATGCTCATTGGACCAGCTCTACTGGGCATGCTCAGTGGACCAAATCTACTGGGCATGCTCAGTGGTCCAGTTCTACTGGGCATGCTCAGTGGTGTAGTTTTACTGGGCATGCTCAGTGGACCAGCTCTACTGGGCATGCTCAGTGGTCCAGTTCTACTGGGCATGCTCAGTGGACCAGTTCTACTGGGAATGCTCAGTGGAGCAGCTCTACTGGGCATGCTCAGTGGACCAGCTCTACTGGGCATGCTCAGTGGACCAGCTCTACTGGGCATGCTCAGTCGACCAGTTCTACTGGGCATGCTCAGTAGACCAGCTCTAATGGGCATGCTCAGTGGTGTAGTTCTACTGGGCATGCTCAGTGGACCAGCTCTACTGGGCATGCTCAGTGGACCAGCTCTACTGGGCATGGTCATTGGACCAGCTCTACTGGGCATGCTCAGTGGACCAAATCTACTGGGCATGCTCAGTGGACCAGCTCTACTGGCAATGCTCATTGGACCAGCTCTACTGGGCATGCTCAGTGGACCAAATCTACTGGGCATGCTCAGTGGTCCAGTTCTACTGGTCATGCTCAGTGGTGTAGTTTTACTGGGCATGCTCAGTGGACCAGTTCTACTGGGCATGCTCAGTGGACCAGCTCTACTGGGCATGCTCATTGGACCAGCTCTACTGGGCATGCTCAGTGGACCAAATCTACTGGGCATGCTCAGTGGTCCAGTTCTACTGGGCATGCTCAGTGGTGTAGTTTTACTGGGCATGCTCAGTGGACCAGTTCTACTGGGCATGCTCAGTGGACCAGCTCTACTGGGCATGCTCAGTGGTCCAGTTCTACTGGGCATGCTCAGTGGAGCAGCTCTACTGGGCATGCTCAGTGGAGCAGCTCTACTGGGCATGCTCAGTGGACCAGCTCTACTGGGCATGCTCAGTGGACCAGTTCTACTGGGCATGCTCAGTAGACCAGCTCTACTGGGCATGCTCAGTGGACCAAATCTACTGGGCATGCTCAGTGGTCCAGTTCTACTGGGCATGCTCAGTGGTGTAGTTCTACTGGGCATGCTCAGTGGACCAGCTCTACTGGGCATGCTCATTGGACCAGCTCTACTGGGCATGCTCAGTGGTCCAGTTCTACTGGGCATGCTCAGTGGAGCAGTTCTACTGGGCATGCTCAGTGGAGCAGTTCTACTGGGCATGCTCAGTGGACCAGCTCTACTGGGCATGCTTAGTGGTCCATTCCTACTGGGCATGCTCAATGGAGCAGTTCTAGACCAGTTCTACTGGGCATGCTCAGTGGAGCAGCTCTACTGGGCATGCTCAGTGGACCACTTCTACTGGGCATGCTCAGTGGACCAGCTATACTGGGCATGCTCAGTGGACCAGTTCTACTGAGCATTCTCAGTGGTCCATTTCTACTGGGCATGCTCAGTGGAGCAGCTCTACTGGGCATGCTCAGTGGACCAGCTCTACTGGGCATGCTAATTGGACCAGCTCTACTGGGCATGCTCAGTGGACCAAATCTACTGGGCATGCTCAGTGGTCCAGTTCTACTGGGCATGCTCAGTGGTGTAGTGTTATTGGGCATGCTCAGTGGACCAGTTCTACTGGGCATGCTCAGTGGACCAGCTCTACTGGGCATGCTCAGTGGTCCAGTTCTACTGGGCATGCTCAGTGGACCAGTTCTACTGGGCATGCTCAGTGGACCAGCTCTACTGGACATGCTCAGTGGACCAGCTCTACTGGGCATGCTCATTGGACCATCTCTACTGGGCATGCTCAGTGGACTAGATCTACTGGGCATGCTCAGTGGTCCAGTTCTACTGGACATGCTCAGTGGTGTAGTTTTACTGGTTATGCTCAGTGGACCAGTTCTACTGGGCATGCTCAGTGGACCAGCTCTACTGGGCATGCTCAGTGTGCTTCTGTCTGTGCTAGAGCATGCTCAGTGGACCAGCTCTACTGGGCTTGCTCAGTAGACCAGTTCTACTGGGCATGCTCAGTGGTCCAGTTCTACTGGGCATGCTCAGTGGACCAGTTCTACTGGGCATGCTCAGTGGACCAGCTCTACTGGGCATGCTCATTGGACCTTTTCTACTGGGCATGCTCAGGGGACCAGTTCTACGGGGCATGCTCAGTGGTCCAGTTCTACTGGGCATGCTCAGTGAAGCAGTTCTACGGGGCATGCTCAGTGGACCAGCTCTACTGGGCATGCTCATTGGAGCAGCTCTACTGGGCATGCTCAGTCGACAAGCTCTGTGGAGCAGCTCTACTGGGCATGCTCATTGGACGAGCTCTACTGGGCATGCTCAGTGGACCAGTTCTAAAGGGCATGCTCAGTGGACCAGCTGTACTGGGCATGCTCAGTGGACCAGCTCTACTGGGCATGCTCAGTGGGCTGCTGTCTGTATGCTAGAGCATGCTCAGTGGACCAGCTCTACTGGGCATGCTCAGTGGGCTGCTGTCTGTATGCTAGAGCAGGGGTTTTCAAAGTGGGTGCCGCGGCACCCTGGGGTGCCGTGACGCATGCTCAGGGGTGCCGCGGAATTGTCTAAGGCTTGATAATTTGATGACATTTTAAAACGCATAATATCCATTTAAAAATTAATTTTATTGCAAAAACGTATTTGCAGCACAAACAATAGGCTACAGTTTACTGTATCGTACTGTGCTGTATGTAGGCTACTTATTGTTTGTTCGGTGACTTCGTTCGTTATTCCGTATGGCGGAGTGCAGGTATAGGCGCAATGGATACGTTTGAGAACGCCATGCACCTCCATAGGGACAGACATCGGAATCTGACCAGACGAAATCAGCAAAGAGAAAAGTGAGGCAATATAACGACTCTACCTCCAGTATGTGTTCACTTGGGGTGGCGAGGTAACGTCCCACACCAGTATGCCTGGTCTGCAGGGAGACGTGGGCTAACGTTGGCTACGGCTATCGGGGAAGTTTGCGCTTCAAATACGAGTCCACTTATGTGGCCTTTGCCAGCTGCTCGCTAACGTGAGATGTCAATGATGACAAATTTACAGATTACAACTTTTTATTTGGCAAAGAACTGACCAACCATGCTGCCGGAGATGAGATATTCAGGGTAACAGATGAATACTTGAGGAACAATAATCTTAGCTGGGATATGTGCGTAAGTGTGTGCACTGCCACTGACGGGGCGGCCTCAACGACAAAGGCTTTGTAACGAAAGCTATGCAACAGAATCCTGCCATGGTAGCGACGCATTGCATGTTGCATCGGGAGGCTCTTACTGCAAAAACGATGCCTCCAGACCTAACGGATGTATTGAATCAAGTCGTAAAAATAGTTAATTACGTTAAATCACGTCCCCTTCAAACACGGTTATTCACAGTGAAATGGGTTAAGACTGCACACCGAGGTCAGGTGGTTATCAAGTCACATCCTGTTCACCATTTATTCAAAAGTTCAATTAAATGAGTTGAATGAAAGTAGTTCATTTGAATAAAACAAAAAAAGATATTAACTTCACCTTATCTTAGTAATGCCTATAATAAAAGCAGTTTTGGCCTATCCAACATATGGTTAAAGAAAATGGCATGAAGTACAAATATGACACAAAGGAGGTTGAGTAAAAAGTAAAAAAAAAAAATAGGGGTGCCGTGGATGGAGAGAGATATGTTTAGGGGTGCCGTAAGCCAGAAAAGTTTGGGAACCACTGTGCTAGAGCATGCTCAGTGGACCAGCTCTACTGGGCATGCTCAGTGGATCAGCTCTACTGGTCATGCTCAGTGGTCCAGTTCTACTGGGCTTGCTCAGTGGACCAGCTCTACTGGGCATGCTCAGTGGTCCAGTTCTACTGGGCATGCTCAGTGGACCAGTTCTACTGGGCATGCTCAGCTCTACTGGGCCTGCTCATTGGACCAGTTTAAGGTCATATTTTGGATATAGTTCTGTAAACATAGGAATCCAAACTTCAAGTATTGGTGTTCACACTCATCAAAACAAATACAACGTCAAATCACCTGTCCCCACAAAAGAGGTGCGTAAAAGCATTTTGTAAACCCTCTATAGTTTAACCATTTATATCACCATTGATATACTTATTAATACCAACCATCATGACTTACAGTAATACTAACACACTCTATTTCTATTTCCCTTTCCCCTATACCTCACCTGTGAGGTAAACCATTACCAGCCATCAACCATCTCCGTGCCGGGGCCGGACCATTGGTCCGACATCCCATTCGTCCGAAAATGAACCATTCAATAGAGATACCATTAGTCCGACATCTCATTACTCCGAAAAAAAGAGAACCATTGGTCCGACGTCCCATTAGTCCGACCATACACAGTAGAGATGCATGGATGACTTGAAACTGAAAGATGCAAAGTTCGCGGAAAAGAGGAGACATCTTTTTTTGCAGCATTGTGTGTCTAACAACAGGTGGAAATGTGCTAGCCTGTTGTAACAATCAACCGTTTACCTTCGGCTGTGTTAATTAAACGCAGAAGGGTTTTTTTGAATGACTAAATATGAATGGCAATAAACAGATAATTCTGAGAATGAAGTAGGCTACAACGTAGACTACACATCTGAGTGCGTCTCTTGATTATAACAATGAAACAATGTCGCTTTCTTCGGTTTAACAGTAAAGGAAGACACACCAAACAATAACCCAGGTCGTGCACAGCGGCGCTTTATATTCACACACAATTAAATGTCCCAAACAATCCCAAGCGTTGCAATTCCCCCTTTCATTCAGTCCCGAAAATAAACCTAAAAGTCCAAACTAAACGAAAGATGTCCTGTATTTTGCCAGGACCGCGCACAAGAGTCAATAATCCAATCCAGGAAAACTAAAGGGCCGCTGCCGACAAAACGTCCCGCAGCAATCAAAAAAATATAATGCTCAGAAAAAAGGGAAAACGCGATTGCTGTCTCTCTGCTAGACCAAGCAATATGAAAACACAGAAAAGCAATCAATCTCACCAAATCTGGTGAATGCACCAGCAGTCCCCGAATTCGGCTTTTTCTCTTCGTGCGCCCTCTGTTTGATAACGCAACGGTCCAAACTGCGCACAGCGTTTAACTAATGTGAAAGTACGTTTCCTCGGTATTGTTGTTAGTTTCATACTCGAAGGAAAACATTTACAAACACTCGTTGCCGCAGCACTGAGTAGGCTAGGCCTACTGGCGCCACAGATTCAAAATCTCACACGCATTTGCTACCCTCTTCAGACCGCCCCCATCATAGCGCATTCGGGTAAGGTGCGCGGGTGCGCGTGCATATAAAAAAAATACATAGAAATAAGTAGGCTACATATACATACAATGATATTACATGAGAACAGAGTTATTATATGCAATTAAACAATGTAATATTTAAGAAATGGCACCTAAACCAATGTGGCAGTGTGTTGTGCGACATTTTGGGAAGCCAGGACTATGCACAAATTAAAACGAGTTTCTGGAGTGAAACTTTGAATTTAGTCAGACCTGTGTGATAGAAGAATATGGCAAGGCTCTATTTCTAGCTCATATCGAGAAGAACGCACGGTGGAAATAACTGTGACTAACTGTAGATAACTTGTAGCCTAGAACATAAAGGTAGGAGTTCATTGTCCTATACGTTTAGCTATGTTGGAATCAGTGGCGCCTGCAGGCGTACGGCCGTACGCACTGTGCGTACCTTGAGACTACTCATCAAGGAAAGAAAATTACCCTTGTGCGTGTGTATTCACATCAAATTGGCCTACCATAACTTCCCAACTATACACAGTATCCCATTAGCCGCATGCCATGCCATCAGGCTATTTACAATTTTCTATATGAAGTTTGTCAACACGTTATCAAAATTAACTTAATGCAGAGCTACTGTATATCCACGCGCACATATTTCATTTGAGCTGGAGAGATTACGCACGCAGGCGCGCAAGTAGGCTACTTGTTGTTTTCTTTTACTCGGCTATCTATTATGGTTATCAGAACACAATGTGACGCTAAATCACTAACTCAAAATAGGCTACTCATCGTGGATATCGCAAGTTCTTTTAAACAACGAAAAGAGAAAGAATGGAAGATGGAGGCAGGAAAGCTAGAGGAGATTCTAGATGGGCAATAACAAGCTAGGTAGACAATTTGTGTGCTTGTCGGAACGTTAGACTAGCATTACAACACTGTTTAACATCAGACGTTAATGCTTGAACAAAACTAAACGTAACTTAGCAGTAACTTAGCTGTGTGTTGTCCAAATGAGTATTGTGTAAAGGATAATCAACGACGCGCCGTGCGTTTATAGGAAAATAATGCACGTTCGAAGTGGTAATAAGGACCCGACGCCGCAGGCGGAGGGCATACACTTCGATAAGTGCATTAGTTTCCTATAAACGCACGGCGCGGAGTTGATTATCCCGCTTATACCACTGCTACTATCACTTTCAAATTTCTAATTGTGTTATTGTATGTGGATGTTATATGTTGTAGGCTACTTTTTTGCTGACCAATGCACAAATCTAAAACCGAGAAACGGACAAATATTGTACAATATCAGCGAAATATTTTCGGGGGGGGGGGGGGGGGGGGGGGGTTGATTGGTGTGCGTACCATAGCATTAATTCCTGCAGGCGCCCCTGGTTGGAATGTAGACTAATTTGTGGTTTTGTCGTATGAAAGTTTATACGACTGAAACACGTTTGCTTCGATGTTCGTTTGCAAAAATATAAAACACATCTCATGCTAGATGAAGTTCATCGCGGGATGTGAGCCTGGGTCACCTGCATGACAGTCACGCACCCATCCACTAGCCTATGTCCCTGCTATTGAAATCATAGGCCTACTACAAATAGCGTCACATCACTCTAACTGTAAACAGTGGTAGACGGAGTTTTTAGGAAATAGACCAAAGTCTGGATTTGTTTATGTATTGTATGGTCGGACTAATGACATGTCGGACCAATGGGCTTCTTTTTTTCGGACCAATGTGATGTCGGACTAATGGGATCTCTGGTCAATGGTTCATTTTCGGACTAATGAGATGTCGGACTTATGGGATGTCGGACCAATGATACGGAACCGCTTCATGTGCTGTTTTCTATGGCCGCTCCTTGAGTGTGTGATGTGTCTGAGCGTGCCCCTGTAGCCCTGTGTGTTGCACTCCAGCCCTAGACGTGACTCGTGTCAGAAGACAGGCCCAGCCCTCGCCGCATAGTCAACCTGCGCTGCTGTCGCCAGACCCCGCTACAGTGTGAAGGCCACCGGGAGGCTCGCCGTGTTGGATTGGTCATCATGAGTCCTGGCTTGTGTGCCCCTATGCATTGTGGTGTTCGAGTGTGCAGTGTGTATTATATTGAAGTGCAGTGTGATTACATTGAACTGCCACGGTTGATGTGCATTGCATGTGCAAAGTTTACAGACTGATTGGTGGTTCGTTTTATGTGTAGACACCTAAAGCAAGCTACTGATGAGGTTTGGCGCTGTTTTGAGCAATGTTAGTGGTTTAAAAATGCGATTTTGAAAGTGTATGGCTCTAAGCCCCATGCTAACCCACTGTTTGCTATTTTGGGCTGTAGCTCCTGCCCGTGCTAGCTCTGTACTGCATGATGAGCAAAAATTACTTCCTCCACGGCTTAGTTGATGTATTTTCATTCAGAAAATAGCATTTTTTTCAATTTTCGCCAAACTTACGCTTTAATGTGTCACCTTAGTCAGTAACAGCCAAATGTGATTATATTATGCCATTACTTCATGAGGAGTTACCCCAATGCTGGATATCATGTGTTTAAAAGCATGCAAGCACACTTTTTACTACTTGTAAATCAAGAAAACAATTCTTGTAAATTGTGTCGTTAATATAATTATTTGTTATCTTAAAAACTGATCTACATTGAGGGACTTTTTTTTCTACAGAAGAAACAGCAGACATCTTGGACTGTGAAATCAGCAGTTACACAACCCAGCCAAATCAGAGGTCATCGTAATCCTCCTGAAACAGCAAGTTCCAGTGCTAAGTGGTCACCAACTAACAGACAACAAGTTGCTCTGACTGTGTTCTTACATTCATTGCAAATGGTCTCCTCCCTCTGTATAGCCTACTGTTGAAAATAAGGACTTCATTAGTATTTTGCATTTGGCCCAACCCTTCTTAAACGTACACTATGTAGTTTTTGCTCCCATCTAATGGTCAAATTTGATTTTGCATGCACGCTCTAGCGCCACGCGTTTTTAAATGTGCGTTGCAAGATGGCTAGAACTACGGGAAGTTGAATGGGTCGAGATTCATTGAAGATGTCTTCTACCACTTCATCGAGTTTTCTTTCCAGTGATGATGTAAGCTATTCTAAAGTTCTTTGAATAATTTGTATGATCATGTATGAGTAATTACTCCTCGAGCAACATAGTGAATTACGTTGTCATGCTTATATTGTTTTTACATTAGCTTACTATCGTAATATTAGCATAGCAGCAGCTAACAACTTGACATGACAGTATAGGGTAATGCTTGTATTGCTCTAAAGGCATGGACTATGTCACTAAGTGCAGTGCTTGTCTGTAGGTTAAGTATGACCGTCTTCACGCTGCTTCTCTGTGTAACGCGAAATGCAAAAACACGTTTTTCCCTAGCGGTAGTGTTTAGCGGTAGCGGTAGTGTTTTATGTCCCTCTCGGCCGTTCATATTTTTCTATACACCGGAAAGACATGAAAGACTTCCTGTGAACGTCCCTTTCAATGTAAATGCCGGGAAGTGATTCTTCGGCCAGTAGGACAAGTCAGACCATTGGCATATGTTATTTTACACCAAAGAGGATCTATTTATGAATGAAGACGTTGACTTGAGGTATTAAAACACTTAAAATCCTACATAATGTACCTTTAAGTTCTTCACAATGCCCTACCGAAGAGCTCTTAGCCAGGACCTTATACTGTACCTCAGCGCTCAAATACAGTAAAATCCCATCTGATTAATCAGATGGCAAAAACTAAGCATTTGCCTGACAGTAGATCTTTGGTCAAACTGTTCAATGAGGTCATTTTTTGGAATGACTGGCCATTTCATTGTGGATTTCATGTTGCAGAGCGTACTGCTGAGCTGTCAGCGTTTTAAAGGCAGGCATACAGCTGAGAACATTTGCAGCATTTATGAGGATGTTCTACAAGATTACAGTATTCAAAACAAAATCCTTTCATTGTAACGGATAATGCTTCCAACATGATAAAGGCTTTCACCCTCTTCCAGGATGACACATCTGATTTTGAAGTGATGGATGTTGAAGAGGAGATGTATACTTCCCACCAGAGAGAAGCTCATGTTTTATCTACACTCTTCAGCTTGTAGTTCGTGATGCCATGGATGATGCTGGCTCCATAAAGAACTTACTGGACAAAGTCCAAAAGTTTGTTTCTTTTTGTCGCAAGTCCACACTGGCTACTGATGCCCTAGAGGGATTGCACAAACTTCAGCCTGCGAATGCCACTCGCTGGAATAGCAGTTAAAGATGCTGAGGTCTGTTCTCAATGTTCCAAATGATGTACTCGCTGACCTCCATTGCCCCATCCAACTGACATCATATGAGCTGAAAATTATCCAGGAACTTTGTGAAGAATTTGGAACCCTTTGAGGAGGCCACAGACAGATGCCAGGCTGAGAAGATAGTGACCTCTAGCTTCGTCATCCCTTGTGTCAGGAAATCAAAAATATGAAGATGACTGGGAATAGGAAGTTTGTGTCAACAACTTCCTGTGGGGCGGAGTCAATTCAGTTCAAAAAATAAAATCGCCAGATACCAAATCTCAAAGATGGCAGCTATTTTGTAGGCGAACTTCAGAGGTCTATTGTGCACAAGCCTGAGGTGAGCTGTCATCGTGTAGCACTGGCTTGCAAGAGCTGATTGACTATACTATAGCATTGCTATAGGTAACAACATACTTGCCACATTTCTAACAGCAAAACTAGAAGACAATCAGCTTTTATATCCACAGATATTGCCAAAAGATAGTGGGCAACACTAGCCTGGGTTTCCCATACTGCCTTGCGCGGTGATTTCTTTCTTTCACGCTGCTAAGGCAGTCTGGAAACTAACGCCCCCATGTTCGCCTGATGTTGGAGGCCAATCACAGAACAGGGGAGAAAGCAAGACCATGAAGAGCTATGCAGAGACGCATTTGATTGACATCCGTGGCGCCCAATGAACGGATCTGGGCATTTTTTCAAATACGAGAAAATGAACGGCTGGTTGCCAGACCACGTCTCATTTGAGAAGTGGGAGGCGTTAGCCAGGCTAGGGCAACACCTTATTGAGCATTAAACGTAAGACAACAAGGACCACTGACCGCAATGATGCAAAGATAAGGAATTTCAGAAGAGCACAGAAAGATGTGTTTGACTGGAAGAAGCAATGAATATATTGTGGGCATGTTTGATCGGCAGCCCTGATGGTATCGATATTCAGCTTGTACCAGATCAATGCAGTTGATGTCTGCAGATCTCACTTCTTCGTTTAGGACAGACTGAAAGTACACAGGCTTTACATTGTATATTCATGGCCCGACAAACATCTTTGTCAATCCCATCATTGCAGTGTAGATAAAGGGACAAGTTAGCCAACAGCTCCACAGACGCTAGCTATACTTCAGTGAAGCTGACGTGCGCAGGTGTGCGCTTCGAACCCTCGCGCAGGAGGGGGATGGGGACAGCAGCGTGGAGGCAACCACAACGGTCGACCACCAGCTCACCAGGACAAGAGGGGAGAACGGAGGAAGTGTTTCAGATGCGGTAAGGACCACCCCAAGCAAGCGAATTGTGTAGCCAGGAATGCTCAATGCAGACATTGCCAGAAAATTTTGCTTTAGGGCGCTTTCACACCACTAATTCGATTATTTGGTCCGCTTCGGGCAGTGAAATTGTTATTATGTAGCATATAGACTCCAGTGAGGTCCGCTTTCACACCAGAGAACGAACCAAAATTAGTCTGATTGATTTTTTTCTCAATGTTTATCTTCCGGTAGAAATCGGCGCCAATTTTGACTCACTATTTTGACCTACAGTCTATGGTTTGGACCCCAGTTCGCTTTCTCACCAGAGGGACCGCACCAGAGGTCTACTTTTGGTGCGGAGTCAAGCGGACCGAGACCTCCTCTTTTTGGAGGTCTCGGTCCGCTTGTTTTGGTGCGCACCCGAGTGCGATTAATGCTTTCACACCAACGAAAACGAACCAAACTAAGAGGTTTTGGTACGAATGGACCGTTTGGTGCGCACCAAACGATGTTGGTGTGAAAGCACCCTTAGTCTGTAGATCAGCAAAAGTAAATAAGACGAGAAACGTCGGATACGGATACGGATATACGGATTTCAATGAAACCCACGAATAGGACTAACTGAATGATGCACGACCATTTAAATACATAACTGGTTTTCTAAAGATACAAAGCTTAATGCTAATCGGTGAAGTCCCTTTAATGTCAGGTAAGAGCATGAGGCAAGTCAGAGTAGTTGACAGTTTCTAGGAGAGATTAAGGGGCACTTTACACGAAAACAAATGTAACAAGGTGGAAGTTCGTACAGAGCAGGTGACCCAAATGAATGGATGAAAGGAGGCTGAATTACTCAATAAATTATTTCTTTATTTTTTTCAAAAGGGGCTCCAGGAGGAAGAGGAAAGGCAGGGCAGGGAATGACAAGGGGGTAGCTGTGACTGCCTCCGTAATACTATTCTAACACTTATTACATCGCCCCACTGAAAAAAAGCTACGGTTATGCTGCCACACCGATGTTGGACACACAGCAAACATTAGGAGTGCCTGTCAGTCACACACACACGTGAGACACACGTTCATACCCACACTGGCCACTAGGGCATTAAGTGCACACTACGGTGGAGCTCTGTTATCTAGGGGTTTAACGGGAGGAGCAAGTCACAGCCAAGGGACCGGAGAAATAAACACCACAAATACAAAAGAAAACTAAAGTTAAACCAGGGGAAGAGTTGAAATAAAGAGGGGAATGTAACTAAGCAGCCCTTGTCTCACGACAGGAGACGTGCTGAACGGGCTGCTTCAAGAACACTGGTCGAGTAGACTCAGTGACGAGTGGGAGAGGTCAAACTAGTGAATTAATACATAAACCAAAATAAAACACAACAAAGCGGAGAATGTAACTAAGCAGCCCTTGTCTCACGACAGGAGACGTGCTGAACGGGCTGCTTCAAGAACACTGGTCGAATAGACCAGTGACGAGTGGGAGAGGGCAAACCAACTAATAAAATAAACCAACATACAAACACAACAAAGGTGGCTGTAAACACAATTAACTAACTGACTAAAGACACAAAAATAAGTAGGGGAAAACAGTGGTCATGCTGCTGTGATGCCATTCAGCTGCAATCTAATGGCAAACAAGACAAGATGTTAACAAATATAAATCTTCAAAGACCACATACATTCAACAATTACACAATTACAAGTAAATTACCTTCACAACACTCCGTTCTCCCACAATGTGGCCTACTCCCAGCGACCGGCAACTTGCACTCTACCAGTCTCTTCCTATATAGGCCTATCCGGGAGTGCAGTGCTCATTAACTCTCATCATGCCACAGGTGGATACAATTAAGAGCCACCCTCCAGAGAGGCCTGCTACACAAAGATGGGTTAAAACGCATAACATTTTTGCAGATGCCCTATCATTTACATGGTAACAGCGTTCTGGGTTGTTGAAAACGGAAGAAAGTCAAACCACCCTCCAGAGTGGAAATCATAAAAACTCTCCACTCTCAGGTCACCGTGTAAAGGATGAAAAATGCAAAACTGCGTTTTTCGTCACATAGTAATGACGTGACAAGCATGAGACTACACGAAAACATCAACATGTCAATCCCTGCGGAGCTACAACTTACTGTAATTCACATTCAAAAGTCCTTTCATTAATTATGACCGCCGCTAGCATAGCTAGCGAAGCGGTCATATAGTTGTTGTCAAAGTTTTTTTTTTTTTTTTTTTTCGTCATCGGTTCTGAATTTTTGGTCAACGATTCCCGGGACACCATAACACCGGGGCACATGAAACTTGGTGGGCATGTAGCCCCAGTAGACTTTTACGGAAAAATTTCGTTTCGTCCCCGGGGGTCACTCCCCCCCCGCGCTGGCCCCGCCCGAAGCCCAAAAATTTCAGTTTTTCCTACATAACTACCTGAACCGTGGCACCGAGGATGACAAAATTTTTATGGTATGTTGGTCTCAAGAGCTCGGATCAACTTAGCTTATAACCAGTCATTTGTGAATTGCACCCCCATGGTAAAAATTGAAAATGTAATGTAATATTGCTTTAATTGCCCCTATCTTCAGATGAGATGCTATGAACTGCACCACATTTCATGTGTATGATTAACCTGACACCCTCTGGGAATATGCCAAGTTTTGTGGAATTTCATCCATGGGGGGCTATAATAAATGTATTTATGTGTGCATTTAGTGAATGGTCCCTCAACGTGGCTGCTCTACACTGAAGCCTAGAATGGCCCGTGCCCCATGTAGCTGTGTCACTGGCCACCCCCGTGGCTACCCTGTGCTTACCAAATAAAACAATTATGTATTTATTACGATTTTATATGAGAACGTCAAAAGCAGAACTAATGCAACAACGTTCAAACACTGCAGCCTGCTGCCACTGGTGTGTGGCGCTGGCGCTGCTCAGTGAATGATAGATCAGATCAGAGAGAAGAAGACAAACGAAGAAGATGGAGTTGTGATTTCTCAGTTCCGAATGGCGGCCATATTGGAATTTTCTTTACTGTCGCTAGTTTCACACTACTTGATTTCTCATGTTGCAGTAAGCTAAACGATTTCATCTCTTACGTGACTTGTTGTTCTTGCACGTAACTGTGTAACCGTCAGACTGATAAAGAAGTTGGTAAATGTCTTTACGTTCAGAAACGTAGTCAAGCAAACTCATCCAAGCAGATGCGAATAGCCTACAATGTCAGTACTCAAACCACCAGTAGCAGGCTTAGGACTAGGTAAGTAAAACATCTCTTCTCTATATCTCTACTATTTTCATTTTAAAAACTGTATGTAAAGCGTAATTCTAGCCAACACCTGTTTCCAAAATGTATTTATAGCTGCTAGAGTCTGTACATGTGGTCCCTAGCTTGGTTTGCCCGAAAATTAAGTGGAAATATCCTTTAGAAGTGTTTACTTTAGGCGCTAGTTAGCATGTAACAGCATCTGAATTAATGAACTGGCATGGTGCATTTATACCTGACGATCTCTTTCAAGTAATTTAAATAAAAAACGGACCTCATGGTTAGTATTTATAGAGTCTGTACATGTGGTCCCTAGCTTAGTTTGTCTGAAAATTAAGTGGAAATATCCTTTTAGTAGTGTTTGTACTCTAGGCGCCAGTTAGCATGTAACAGCATGTGAATGAATGAACTGGCCACTAGCATGGTGCAGTTATACCTGACGATCTCTTTCAAGCAGAGGAGGCTTCTATAAGACTACAGGTGAAGCAGTGCTTCACCAAAAAAAAAGTAAACATAAAAAATAAAAAAAAAACCTTACAATAATCCCATTTTCACTGTTTTGAAACAGAAAGACAGTCATTAAGACGAGTTGTTTTCCTGAATTCAATTCTGTGAGTGACAACAGCGCCATCCCCACACCCGCGGTGAAACAGACAATTGCAGTGAATCAGACGATTTTCTTGCTTCACTACCATCGATATCTTTTCCCATTGACTTCAATGTAAATCGAGTGAAACCCCCCGCGGCTCGTGGATTTTTCCCGTTTCAATGGATCCTTATGGCAGATAAGTCCCACCCGTGAAGCAGTGACCGATAGGGTAGAATTTTGCACTTCCGTCACTTGAATATGATTGACACAATACTCTGGCCAGTCAACGCCTTCATAAGGCAACTATCGTTAACTGACTTTGACAGCGACGATTTAGGAGAGCTTCATAATCAGCAATAACAACACATAATTTGTTGAACAGTCATTTCATAAGACATATCTTTATTTTTCCGTGTAGATGAGGATTTTGTTACTTAGGGTTAGTGAATATCTTTTTTGTTTCCTAATATAATTTGTTTAGCAAGAGCCCTTACAAGCTAGGAGGGTATTGCTAGGACTAGGAGGGTAGCTAGCTTCGTTTCCAGTCATAATATGAGGACAAATTACGAGTGGAAGCAGAGGGCAGACCAAAACTTTCTGTGGAAATTACACAGCTCGTTGATGCTACGGTAAGGAGACATTTCAATTGTAGAATGTGAGGAAGAACCGTGAGTAAGGCTGAACGATATACCGTTATGTAAGGGATAATCAACGACGCGCCGTGCGTCTATAGGAAAATAATACACGTTCGAAGTGGTAATAAGGTCCCGACGCTGCAACCGCTTCGGTCGACGGGGTTTGCTCTGGGTTTGCTTCACCAACATTTTTGATGACCAGCCGCCACTGCTTTCAAGTTATTTGAATAAAAAACTGACATCATGGTTAGTATTTATAGAGTCTGTACATGTGGTCCCTAGCCTGGTTTGTCTGAGAATTAAGTAGAAATATCCTTTAGAAGTGTTTGTACTCTAGGCGCTAGTTAGCATACAACGGCATCTGAATGAATGAACTGGCCACTACTGTATGGTGCATTTATACCTGACGATCTCTTTCAAGTCATTTAAATACAAAATGGATATAATGGTTAGTATTTGTAGAGTCTGTACATGTGGTCCCTTGCTTGGTTTGTCTGAAAATTAAGTGGAAATATCCTTTAGAAGTGTTTGTACTTTAGGCGCTAGTTAGCGTGCCAGGTGTCATACCATTGCAGTAATCATCTCACTAAACACGTCTTTTCATATCCAATCTGTTCAACAGAGTTTGCCAGTCAGACCACGACACCTTTGCCAGCACCACCACCCAGCAAGCTTCATCAACTCCAGCCATGCCGGTAAATACAGTGCCTATTGACAGCCTACACACCCCTGTTCAAATGCCAGTAGCTTTGTCCATTGTTAAATCCCTGTTGTTCTTAAATGTGTTATTGTGTTTTGGAAAGGTATTGCATTACATTACTCTTCACCTTTTGCTTTTGTAGTAGAAAACATGTTGATGGTAGTGAAAAGGTAGTAAATTCAGCTCAAATTTTTTGTATGAGCAGTAATCATCTCACTAAATACGCCTTTTCATTTCTAATCTGTTCAACAGAGTTTACCAGTCAGACCTACACCTCTGTCAAATTCGCTCACAACGCTGCCAGTAACACCCCAGCAAGGTAGAACTGCATTTTCATTAATCTGGCACCAATATCAAGGGAGAAACAAGCCATGAATGTCTGTCACAACTTCTTTGCATCTTTACTTTCCTTACATCTGAAGAGTGTGTTGCATATTTATATCATTATTAAAATAATTTTAATAAATTGTTGAAGCATGTACAATAAATAAAGCATGAAAATGAGCATGTAAAACAAATAAACAAAAGCAAGTAAAATAAATAAATAAACAAAATGTATTGAACCTAATACTATGTGTGGTGAGTCTGTGTGATAGTTGCTGAGGATAAATGTTTTTATATTGGATTATTAAATTACAGAATACATTTATAGGTTTCTCATCAGCAGGCACTGTCTTCACCTTAGTAAATTTGGTAACTTTGGTAAGTCCTGTAAATAATTGTAAATTGTTCTGATTGAGGGCAAATGGAAAGTGTTATAATGTATTATTGCTATTTTAGTGCATCATTTTCATTATTATGGCCATAAATAAGGCCAATTAGAAGCTGGTGGGTAGTAAGCGGCAAAAGGGTGGCCCTTTATCTGGAGCCGCTTCTGAGCCGCCGGTGGACAGCCAGAGAACTGATGAGCAAAACTCCAGCGGGCCACTGGTGGTTACCGCCGTTGGACCGCCAACTCTGCCGCTGGTTTGTAACAGTAACTTTAGCATTGCCCATGGTGGATTAAATGATTGCAAAATATTTATTGAGGTGAGTTTCACAAGTGTAATTTCATTGGCATATAATTCAGGCCTATAGTAGATGGCTAAATGGCTACAGTAGAAGGATACACGAAAAGCCCAAACTACCAAAATCTTCATATTTTATTACCACAGTTTCTATCTATAGGCCTCTCTTATTTGGTATACTGACTAGACATTATTGAACAAACATAGGCTATTCATCTGTATTTCAGTATCTCAGTAGGTTAAAGTATTTTTTAGATACCTCCCTGAAATTACTTTTTGCAGGTTGTGATGTCTTCTATACGTTCTGACGTTACTGTTAAAATGGCGTAATGTTAAATTCCAATATAGTGAGAAGGCTATTGGTAAAACCGATTGCCATTTTTATGTTGAGCCGGCAGGGGGCTCAGTTTAAAAAGTTTGCACGCACACATCAACAGATTCACACGCACAGATAAACACACTTCCACGGATTCCACACACACACACACACACACACATGTGCACACATGCACATTCACACACACAGACAGACACACACACATCTTTATACAAGCAAACTCACACATGCACACACTCATATACACATGAGCTGCAAGAGCAGGAGATATATACATACAGTATATTGCACAAATCGGAGATACAGGAAAGTTGACAAGCGTAATTCGTTTTGGAGAGAATGTGCAGAACTGAGCGGCGGTCATATTGTGTACCGCTATGCGGTGCATCTAGTTAGTTATTTTGTTTACTTTATTTCGCATGTTAGGAGTAAACAAGTAGAAGAGACGTAGAAAGATTGTATGCATGCACTTGGCCTTCATAGTGTTGTCACCTAGCCATCTGGCGTGTATACTGCACCAATATGAAATGTCACCCACATTTGCGTTTCCGTTTGCGCACAGATTTCACCCAAAAACGCTCGTCTAAATGAAAACGAAACGCCACTTTCGCTTTTTTGGTTCAGAACGTTTCCGAGTAAAGGTAATCGGCATGCACGATTGCCAATTCGACCACACCATGGACTGTGAAATTACACATCAGCAACTAGATAGTCATCTTCAAGGTTGATACAGGCGCCGACACCAGTGTGATATCAGAGGACACTTAACCCTCTAACCGCCCGGGTTTTTTTGGATTTTTGCATAAAAAATTCAAAAGGCCATGGCTTGAAAGTGGTCAGAGATAAAGTCCTACTGTAAATGTGAAAATCATTGAGTATGAACTAAAGTTTATAAAGGGAGTACATTTACTCACCTAATTTGCATATTATGACGTCACAGGATGGCAATAGCGTCAAATTATGCACATTTCAGTAAATACTGATTGTTGAACACATTTGAGCAGTTTTACTTTGATTTTTGTAATTTCTCCGACATAACAAATAAACAGGACCACAGCCACATGTAAACCAACAATAGTAAACTATTAGTATTATCACAATCCCTATGTTACTATATAATAAAGTAGCCTGGTCAAATCAGTTCCTATCGCGGATGACTTTGTAGTTCTTCAGAGCCCTATTTTTACTAGACCTGCTGTCTGTACCATGTCAATTACAGACACTATCATCATGATTATAACTGGCACCAAGCACACCATGCTTATTTGAACCCTTTGGTCAACATTACTGCAGGTAAACATTGACGTGTACACGTAAAGACCCACCTCCATTCACAGACGCATCTTGACTTGTCACTGCCAATGAACGACCGATCATAATCTCCAAAAGGCAGATATTCTCCTTCAGAATCAGAGTAGGTGAATGGCAGACCTAAGACTTCATAACACACGACTTTGTTTTTTAACATTTGCCGTTTTTCTGCTTCAATTTGTGCATAGCGATCGCGCATTTCACTTCCGCGTTATAAACAGAAATGCGTCTTTTTTTTTGTTTCTCGCGAGTAATACAGGCACTTCCTGAAAACTTTTTTACTCGAATTTGGGCTTGAATCGAAGCTCTGGATGTCTGCCAACTAGTGGTGGAGAGTACAAAGGCGATTTGTCACCCTACTCGGATCTACCGTCTGTTTTAATCAGTGATGTTGCTTGTCGCCGTACGGCGCCTTGGGCGGTTAGAGGGTTAAGGCTGGCTTACATTGTACGATTTTGGTCTGATTTAACAGTCGGCGACTGAATTTCCACAATCGGGCAGAAATCATGGGAGTTGTAACGGAATCGCGGCGCGCACCCGGTAACTAAAGGCTGGCTTACATTACACGATTTTGGCCTGTTTTAACAGTCGGCGACTAAATTTCCAAAATCGTCATCTAAATTGTTTAGTGTAAGGTGCCAATCTTAGCGGTTTTAAGTCCGTCGGAGTCAGTCTTTTTCTAGTTTTGCCGTTACGTCAATATCAAACATGTTTGATATTATTGGAAGTCTTTTCAGTCATGGCTCATGCAAATAGTGACGTGAACATTAAAAACCAATAGTGACCTCGCTCCTCCAATATCCTGTTGATATACGTGCATGATGGAAATAATTTCGAAGGAATCTAGTCGCAGTCTTGTAAATAGTGACCCACAGTCTTTGCAAAATCCTAATCTGAGACCTGGCCTGTGACTAGACTGTGACTAGAAACTCGATGAATTGTCATTAGATGTGAGAGGGTCTGAGACTAGTTGTTGCGGCGATCTGCCAGGAGATGTTTGCGTGCGGGTGCATGAGCGAGTGGCGGCCTGAACGCAACAGCGAACGTGCAGCTCACGCGCCTCAACAGGTGAATGAAATTTCAGCTAATCAGCAGCACATGCCAGAAACGCCAGACAATAGAAACTCACCTCAGTTCAGTTGCTTGCAGTGGATTACGAAGCAGCTAAAAGAATCGCTAAATCACGAACGCAAAACGCATGGGAAAAGGAAACAAAAGATCAAAGAGGCTACCGGTAAGCTTACATTCTTTACTGGACTCACTCAGGACTGTTTAATGAGATTGCTGGCGATAGTACTGTCTATGCGAGATGAATTGTCAGAAGACTCACTACCTGTTGATAAAAACATTGCTGTACGTAGTCATAAACTGTTTAAAGTATTAACGAACTTTGTTTGTAAACATTTCATTGACGAAGTACAAGTATTTGTAAAGCTAATTCATACAGCTTCATTGATTCTACAAAGGGTAAAAGTTTAGCTTGTGAGAATTAAAATGGTTATGGTAATCTACTCTAATTCATTTGCAATGCATGATTTCATTCAGGTTAAAATTGTGATTAAAATATGTAATTTATACAATCTGTATGATGCAAGGTAAAGCGGATTAATTTAAAAAGTGAATTGTATTAAAAATAAAACTGGGTTTCTGCTTATTTTATGCCTAGTTTTTACCTGGGTTAATAAATAATGAAATGTTCAATCTATTTAAAATCTACTTGCCCTTTGCCTAATTTAAATGTACTTTGTGGTACTTTATTGCACTTATGGGAAATACTGAATTGTATGTTTGTATGTTTAAAGGTTTTTCACCTTCCTTGTTACTGGTCAAAATAAACTGAAGAACGAGTGAAATCCTGAGTCTGGTCAAAATCCTTCCCTTTTCAAGTGTGGGAAGCCATGCTGTTGTAAATACACTTGCCAGTGAAAAACCGCCTGTGACCAGTGACCAGCGAAGACTCTACCTGCGGCCACAACCAAGAGGGAGGCGCTACATCTGTCCTGGAGGCCCAGGAGATAAAGCTTGCTGTCCGTCAACCCAGAGAACAAGATGGCAAAGTCACTGGACGATCTGAGAGTGGAGAGGACAACAGTGAAGAGACTTTTTTCCCGTCTTGCCAATACCATTGTGAGGACCCATACAGAGATGTCTGCGGAGGAGTTAAAAGAGAACTTCAAGAGACTTACACTAGAGAGCTCAAGAGTCATTGAGGCGAACGAAGGAGTGGAGGCTGCTTACATGGCAGAGTCCGATGTAGCTACTGCAGAGGAGCTGGACGACCCACAGAAAGCCGACATAGAAAAGACGGAGAAGAATTGTAAGGAAAGAACTAATGAAGTTAAACTCCTAATTCGAGAGACACTCTGGGGTGCATATGGAGAAAAGGAACTGTCCCTAGCTCTACATGTTGCAGAGAAGGAGTGCAAGAACGTCACCTCCATCCAGCTGGACGCAACACTGGAGGCATATGAATTTATGCTAACCCACTTAGATGAGCTGGTGCTCAAAGCAAAAGAAGCGCACCAGAACTGGAACCGCTGGGCTCCGCCCGCTGAGCGAACAGACTCTGATGGCCGTCTAAGAGAGCTTGAGGTGCAATTCCCCCAGCTGGTGTCGCGGAAAGCCGCCTTCATCAGAGCAAAGGTGGAAGCAGACATTGGAGAAGAACCCCCACCCCGCCGTTTAGCTCCAGTGGCAGCAATAAAGCTTAAAGCCACAGCCCTACCAAAGTTTGCCGGTAACCAGCGAGGCTACTACAGATGGAGGCAAGAATGGGAGGCTCTGCAGAAACAAGGTGAGCCAACCGGCTCCAAGGAGGTGAAGAAATTTCAACTGCTTGATAGTCTCGATGAGAAGGTAGCCAGAGATCTATGCCTGTCAACATACAACACATCAGACGAGATCTTCCGAATCCTGGAGAACCGCTTTGGTAACCAAGCCACTATCGCTCTTGAGATCGTTGAGGAACTACAAGCAACACCACCAGTCAGGAGTGGCCAGCCAAGGAAAGTCATAGAGCTCATCCAAACGGTGGAAAAGGCCCTTTATGACTTAAGTGAACTGGATAATGCAGACGCTGTAAAGAACCCAATAGTGACTAAATCCATCGAGGGCAAGCTCCCAGAAACTCTGAAGAAAGACTGGCTCACCTATGCTGCTGATGAGAGAAATTCTGTGAACCGTCAGAACCGCTTTGACAAACTTCTCATGTACCTGAAATCACAAGAATCCATATATGAGCAACTAGATCAGCTGAAAGACGTTGTTGAACCCGTCAAGGAGAAGACCAAATTTCAAAAGTTCGCAAGGACGAAGACAACAAAGTCCAGTAGTGAAATGGTAGGCTGCATCATTTGCGGTGACCCAAAGCACAGAAAGAAGCTATACTTCTGCAGAAAGTTTAGGGCTAACCTAAAGCCATCGGAGAAGAAGGATGCAGCACAACAAATCGGTGCCTGCAAGAAATGCCTCGAGGTCCACAATGGCGATTACTGCAGGAAATCGACTTACCTGTGCGGGAATCCAGAGTGTAAAGACCAACACCACTATCTCCTCTGTCCAGTTGCCAGATCCCAGCCTCAAAGAACACCCAAATCCAGCCCAGTGAGAACTGAGGGCAAAAGATACACTGAAACTCAAGAAAAGTTCATCTCCAAACTCACACCGGAGCTGGCGCAGCAGTGTCAAGACGCCTTCTGCAATGTAGCATCTAGGGCATACAACTCCATTTCAGTTGAGAGAAGCCTTCTGGAGGACAACTGCCTACATGAGTACCCAGTGATCCTAATGCTCCTCGACGTCGCTGCGAACAATGGGCAAAGAATTGGGACCCTCATTGATCTGGCATCAGACACAAACTACATAACACACAGAGCTGCTGGCAAGCTGAACCTGAGAAGTGAGGATGTGACCCTGGTGGTGCACGGCGTTGGAGGGATGAAAGTGTCTGTCGCAACTAAGCGTTACCTCCTCAAGATACGCGTCAGCACTCCGAAAGGGACCCTCAAGTCACATCAGCTGATCTGTTATGGACTCGATAACATTGCTGAAGTTCACAAACATGTTCCAGCCATCAAGTTACAAAAGCTCTTCCCGGACGTGTCCCTCAAAGACCTTGCAAGACCAAGGGAAATACAGCTCCTGATTAGCCATAAAGAAGGGCAGCTGGTACCTCAGAAAGTTCGTTCAGTTGGTGACCTGGTGCTCTGGGACGGCCCGCTCGGCAAGACAATTGGAGGTACGCACCCAGACCTCTTCGAAGAAGTCACCTTGATGGCCCATACGTCAAAAACACATTTCGCCAGATCTATGAGAACTGCAGCAGTCAAATACACTGAACTCACCTGTAAAGATCCAGTCTCCAGCCAGTCTCCCAGCCATCCCTGCACCCTGTCCAATACAGCCACTAGCAGCAGAGACTTTCTGAAGTGGTGGAAATGGTAAAGCATCGGAGCTGCTTGTGAGCCGAGATGTGGAGGATGCCGTTGCGGGAATTGCCAGCCCGGGGGGAAAGAAATGACGCTGGCTGAAGAAAGAGAGATGGAGATGGTGAGAGATGGCTTGTCTTATGTGAACGGAGATCACCACAGCTCTGAGCCACACTGGCACGCCAAGTATCCATGGATAGAGGATCCAGCTTCTCTACCCAACAACAGGAGAGCGGTTGAAGCCACATTCCACAGAACGGAGAAGCAGCTAGCAAAGGAACCAGAGTGGAGAACGGCCTATGCTGCACAAGTCCATGAAATGGTTCATCGCAAGGCTGCCGTGAAGCTGTCCAAAGAAGTTCTGCAGAGTTGGACTGGGCCAGTGTGGTACATAAGTCATCTTATTGCACCAAACCCACATTCAGTCTCCACCCCAGTGAGGCTAGTATGGAACAGCAGTCAGAAGTACAGAGGCCTGAGCTTGAATGACATACTGATCAAAGGTCCTGATGTCCTGAATCCAATCAGAGCTGTCCTGCTGAGGTTCCGAGCTGGTGTCTTTGCTGCCCTTGGTGACATTCGCAAGATGTACAACTCTGTCTGGTTGGAAGAAAGAGAGGTCCACCTGCACAGGTTCCTGTGGCGCGACACTGAAGATGCAGAGATAGAGGATTTCGCCATAACAAGAGTTAATATTGGGGACAAACCTGCTGGTTGCATAGCCCAAGTCGCTATGCGAGAGACCGCCAACTTGCCACCATTCAGCCACTTCAAAGAAGAGAAACGTGTGCTGGAGGAGGACGCATATGTCGATGACATCTTGACTTCTCACAACAACCTCGACCACCTGAAACGCCTCACGTCCAACATCGAGCAGATCCTGAAAGGAGGAGGATTCTTTATGAAGCCCTGGGTCTACTCTGATCAAAGTGGGAGGAAGGAGCCGAGAGGTGAGAAAATGGAGTCCAAGACTTTGATCCTGACGAACCAGCTCACCGAGGAAGATAATAAGGCCCTCGGCCTCGGTTACACCATTGAAGATGATAAGCTACATGTTATGGTTGCAGTTAACTTCTCCAAGAAAAAGAGGAAAATGCGCCTCGGCCAAGACTTACCGAGGGAAGAAGTACGAGGACAAACTCCAGACCCACTCACTAGAAGAGAGCTCTTAAGCCAAGTCTCTGCTCTCTATGACCCGCTCGGCCTTGTGGCTCCAGCAAAACAAAAAGGAGCCATCCTGATCCGAAGAGCTTTTCAAGAAGCAAAAGTGATGTATTGCATAGAAGACACCTGGGATGCTGCCTTGTCCAAAGAACTCAGAGAGGATGCCATAAAGCTCCTTGAAGAATATGCTGACCTGAGGCTACTCAGATTCACCAGAGCCCTCACGCCACCAGATCCAGGTGCAAGACCATATGGCATCACCTTCTCTGACGGCAGTGAGCACGCATATGGTGCCGTACTCTACCTTCGTTGGAGTTGCAGCCATGGTGTTGTTGTGCGGCTAGTTGAGTCTAAAGCCAAGCTGACCCCTCTAGACCAGAAGGGTGACCCTGTGAAGGCAGAGATGTGCGGAGCAGTCTTTGCGGCCCGGCTGAAAAACTACTTCCAGAAACACTGCCAAATCGATGTCAAGAAGTGGTACCATCTCGTCGACAGTCAGACCATCTTGGGAGCAATACAGCGGGAAAGTTATGGCTACCAGACCTTCTTTGCGAACAGAGTTGGCGAGATTCAGAGCAGCACAGACATCAGAGATTGGTGGTGGATTCCAGGGCCGGCAAACATTGCAGATATCATCACCAGAGGGTCCAGTCCTGATGACCTCACTGAAGAATCCGAGTGGCAGTCGGGTCCACAGTTCCTTCAGCTTCCTGAGAGCGAGTGGCCAAAAAAATCAGCCAAAGAGGTTGCTGCACAAGCAAGAGACAGGATCACAAAAATACAGAAGAAAACATTTGTTGCGGCACTCACCCGAAGTCAACAGAGAGTGCAAGATCCAATCAGAATTCAGAAGACAGAGTTCACGTCCACAAGACCACCAGCAGTAGCAGCAGTCCAAAAGCTATTGGACGAAAGGCGCTTCAGCAGTCTAAGACGGTTGGTTGGGACGATAGCCTGGATTTGGAGAGCAGCTAAGAAGTTCCTGTCTGTTAGAATTGGAGATAAAGAAAAGTGGGAGGCAGCACATCTATCTGGTGTCATAACGATCAATGAAAGAGAAGATGTATTCCGGAACCTATGCCTGGCAGCACAACAGGGCGTACACTTTCCAAGCACAACAATGGACAGACTGGTTGTCTACAAAGATCAGACAAGTGGGGTCCTGATGTGTGGTGGCAGGATCCAGACCTTCAAAGAGGACCACAGAGCTGTCCCGCTGTTACCTTTCCAGGCCTGGATATCCACTCTCCTAGCCCGAGAAGCACACAATGGGGGACATGACGGAGTGGCAGGAACTTTGCTGCGGATGCGAAAGAAAGCATGGGTTATCAAAGAAAGAATTATTGCCCAAAAGGTCGTTGACAAGTGTGTCATTTGCAAGAAGGCAAAAGCAAAAACCTGTCAGCAGATAATGGGAAACTTGCCTGAAGAGAGGTCAAGCCCGGCTGCACCATTTCAATTTACATCCGTCGACCTGTTCGGACCATACCAAGTTAAGGATGATGTCAAGAGGAGGGTGAGCATGAAAGTATGGGGCGTGCTCTTCTGCTGCATGTCAAGCCGAGCCATCCATGTCGAACTGGCAAACACGTTAACAACAGAGAGCTTCATACTTGCTTACCAGAGGTTCACTTCTGTCCGAGGCCATCCTCAGAAAATCTGGTCCGATCCAGGTACGAATTTCATTGGAGCAAAACCTATCCTGAAAGAGATGTATACTTACCTGAAACAACAAAACAAGGAGTCACTTGAGGAATATGCTGCCAAGAATGGGACTCACTGGATGTGGAGAATTCTTCCCGCCGACTCACCTCACCGGAATGGCGCTGCCGAAGCTGCTGTCAAGGTCACCAAAAGAGCTCTCCAAAGTCTTGGTAGAGGAGAAGGCCTTACCTTCAGTGAGTTCCTGACTGTGCTCAAGCTAGCTGCCAACCTTGCCAATGAAAGGCCAATTGACGCCAGAGTCCAAAGCCGTGAAGACCGCATCCAATACATCACTCCGAACACCCTGTTGCTTGGTCGAGCCACACAGAGCGGAGACTTCAAGGCATTTGACTACACCACTTACCCCTTGAAAAGGCTGCAGGAGATGCAAACTCAAGTTGCCTACTTTTGGAAGTCCTGGAGCCAACTTGCAGGTCCAAACCTGTTCATCCGCAGTAAGTGGCATACTGCTGAAAGAAACGTTGCCATTGGAGACATAGTTTGGCTCTGCGACCAAAATGCACTAAGGGGGCAGTTCAAGCTAGCCAAGGTTGTCAGTGTGAATGCAGATTCCAAAGGTGTTGTCCGGGATGTCCACGTGAAAGTCTCTCCGAGTGGGTGTGTTCAGGTGAAGACTCCAAAACCTGTTGGCAAAGATTCCGGGTCCAAGAAGGATTTCCAAGGCACCATCCTGCATCTGGACGTGCGGCGCCTCATCGTCCTCGTCCCAGCAGAGGATCAGTTCAAAGGGGACCAGCTCGCCTGAGAGGTGCGATCTCTCCGGGTGGGACCGCAAAGATCGAGTGGGAGGTGTTGCGGCGATCTGCCAGGAGATGTTTGCGTGCGGGTGCATGAGCGAGTGGCGGCCTGAACGCAACAGCGAACGTGCAGCTCACGCGCCTCAACAGGTGAATGAAATTTCAGCTAATCAGCAGCACATGCCAGAAACGCCAGACAATAGAAACTCACCTCAGTTCAGTTGCTTGCAGTGGATTACGAAGCAGCTAAAAGAATCGCTAAATCACGAACGCAAAACGCATGGGAAAAGGAAACAAAAGATCAAAGAGGCTACCGGTAAGCTTACATTCTTTACTGGACTCACTCAGGACTGTTTAATGAGATTGCTGGCGATAGTACTGTCTATGCGAGATGAATTGTCTGAAGACTCACTACCTGTTGATAAAAACATTGCTGTACGTAGTCATAAACTGTTTAAAGTATTAACGAACTTTGTTTGTAAACATTTCATTGACGAAGTACAAGTATTTGTAAAGCTAATTCATACAGCTTCATTGATTCTACAAAGGGTAAAAGTTTAGCTTGTGAGAATTAAAATGGTTATGGTAATCTACTCTAATTCATTTGCAATGCATGATTTCATTCAGGTTAAAATTGTGATTAAAATATGTAATTTATACAATCTGTATGATGCAAGGTAAAGCGGGTTAATTTAAAAAGTGAATTGTATTAAAAATAAAACTGGGTTTCTGCTTATTTTATGCCTAGTTTTTACCTGGGTTAATAAATAATGAAATGTTCAATCTATTTAAAATCTACTTGCCCTTTGCCTAATTTAAATGTACTTTGTGGTACTTTATTGCACTTATGGGAAATACTGAATTGTATGTTTGTATGTTTAAAGGTTTTTCACCTTCCTTGTTACTGGTCAAAATAAACTGAAGAACGAGTGAAATCCTGAGTCTGGTCAAAATCCTTCCCTTTTCAAGTGTGGGAAGCCATGCTGTTGTAAATACACTTGCCACTAGTCTTTCAAAATTCTTTGCCAAATCTTTGCAAAGTCTGCCAATGTAAGGTAGGCTTTACCTTAAGCTCAAACATCGGCCTGCATTAGCCTGGGACAATACATCCCTCGACAGTCCAGGAGGTAAACTCAGCTGCCTTGGACTTTTCAACACTATGGTGAAATACACAGGCTGTAACTATAAATTCACCACCCACTTAATCAAAACTGGCTGTAGGACCTTTGATCCAGAGCAGAGATTATTGAATTCGCCTTGGAGGATGCGGTCCCGTACAGTGTAAGCACTGCAAGGAAAGCGTCTCACTCTGCCCCCTTGTTTCCCAAGGTCAGAGCTGAGCTGGAGAGTGGTGCGCTCTGATGGTCCCGGTACCGAAAAAGTCTGGCAAGGTATGGATCTGTATCGATCTGAAATGGCTCAACACAGCCATAAAAAGAGAGAGATGTGCTACCTACCATAGATGTCATACTGCTGCCGAGGCTGGCAGACTCATGCATGTTTTCTCTGCTGGACGCAGCCAGTGGGTTTTGGCAAATCTCCCTAGACAGAGAGACTGCCAAGCTTACAACGTTCATTACACCAATGGGAGGATACTTTTTCAGCTCCCTTTCGGAATCTCCAGTGCATCCGAAATCTTCCAGAGGGAGATGTCTGTGCTGTTCCGTGACCAGGAGGGAGTGGAGGTGTTTATGGATGATATCTTTGTCCATGGCAAGGATGAGAGCCAGCATGAAGAGAGACTCCAGGCAGCCCTACGGATCCTGAAGGATGCCGGCTTGAAGCTCAACGAAGGGAAGTGCTGCCTGCGTCAGAAAAGGCTAACGTACCTTGGTCACTCCATCGACGAGGAGGGCATTCGGCCCAACCCATCCAAGGTGAGCGCCATAATGGAGATGCAAGCACCAAGCGATGTGCCAGGCCTGTGGAGGTTCCTATGGTGGACTAGCTGGGGAGATACTTGCCCAACCTATCAGACCCAGTAAAGCTCCTCAACGACCTACTGAAGAGCGATGTGGCATGGACCAGGGACACATCCCAGGCAGAGGCCTTCAGCCAGGTATAGCGCAATGTATGCACAACACCCACACTTGCATTTTATGACATTAGCAAGCCTACAGTAGTCAGTGCAGATGCCAGCAGCTACGGGCTAGGCAGCGTACTGTTGCAGTGACACATTGATGGTCTTACACCAGTAGCATTCTGTTCAAGGACACTGACAGAATGCTTAGCACAGCTGTCTGGGCTTGCGAAAGGTTCTCTCATTACTTATACGGGCTAGAAAATGTCACAGTTCACATGGACCACAAGCCATTAGTGCCCTTGATCAATAACAAAGACTTCGACACAGTTCCTCTGTGATGCCAATGTCTGCTCATGCGTCTGATGAAAGCACTCATACAACCCCACTGCAGCTGAAACGGATTAAAGAGACCCTATGCAACATTTTCATAGTCATTAAATCGCTGAGAGCTCGTTTTGCTTGGCTGACCAGTTTTATCGAAAACAGTAATATTTCCTCCCGCCCCCGAAGATGAAATCCCCAATCCTGCATAGTTTCTCTTTAAGCATGAGAAATTGCAGACTACAAGCTCCATGTGGTGAAGAGTGGCTCGTGACTGGCCAAACCATGTGAGTGGCGTCCCTGTGCAAGCAAAAGCATACCACCAGTTGGGAAACAGCCTGTCAGTCTCAAAAGGACTGTACGAGGAACGCATTGTCATCCCGCACAGCATGAGACATACTCAACCGTCTCCACGACGGGCACGCGAAGCCAACTCATTGATTGATTTACTCTCCTGTTGTATGGCTCCTTGAGCACAAGCCAATTAAAGACAATTTGATTATACTGTCGGGCGTGGCCATTATTTTTACATATAAGCAGAGACTTGCACAGTCAATACTCAAGGTAAGTAAAGCAAACGTTGTTGGTAACGTTAACAAGGTCGACCAATTTAGAGTTGTGTAAAGTTTTGGGATCGTAGATTTATATAATGAATTGTTTTTGAGCTTGAACTTAGCAATCAGTGCAAGCTAGACACCCCTGCACTATGAGGCAGGAGGTTGTTGACGATCAAGGGAAACATTATTGGTAACATCAGACAGATTTCACAATATATTTGTAAGCAACACGTAGTGAATTAAGTGACATTTCAATATTTTTTTTTGTAAGATCGAACCATGAAGATAGAGTCCAATGAAATAGTTTAATAAATTCGAGTTATTCATATTGGGCGGAATTTTCCCCTTCGCACAGAAATAGTGTAAGCTTTTTTTACGCATTTAAAGCCTACCTTACATTGCCAGACTTTGCAAAGATTTGGAAAAGATTTTTGAAAAACTACAGTCTCAGACCCTCTCACATCTAAAGACAATTCATTGAGGTTTTAGTCACAGTCTAGTCACAGGCCAGTCTCAGATTAGGATTTTGCAAAGACTGGGGTCACTATTTACAAGACTGCTGCTAGATTCCTTCAAATTATTTCCATCGTGCAATAGGCTACACGTCATCATTCACAGGAAATCACATGATAGCCTACTCATATCAAAGTAATTTTTTCGCGTTTCTGCAGCATTGTTTGATGTGTGACATCACTAACAGATATAGAGCTGTTCTGTCACGTAGAACACCCGACTAATAAATTATAAGAAATGAAATAACAAATAATCATAAAGGCTACAGCTGTCGCCTATTTTGCCCCTTCCTGTTTCATGTTCGCGCAAGGTTAGCCTACTATTGGTTTTTAATGTTCACGTCACTATTTGCATGAGCCACGACTGAAAAGACTTCCGATAATATCAAACATGTTTGATATTGTCGTAACGGCAAAACTAGAAAAAGACTGCCTCCGACGGACTTAAAACCGCTAAGATTGGCACCTTACACTAAACGATTTAGATGACGGGAGCGCGCTGCGATTTCAGTACAACTCCCAAGATTTCCGCCCGATTTTGGAAATGTAGTCGCCGACTGTTAAAACAGACCAAAATCGTGCAATGTAAGCCAGCCTTAAAGCCTACCTTACATTGCCAGACTTTGCAAAGATTTGGAAAAGATTTTTGAAAAACTACAGTCTCAGACCCTCTCACATCTAAAGACAATTCATTGAGGTTTTAGTCACAGTCTAGTCACAGGCCAGTCTCAGATTAGGATTTTGCAAAGACTGTGGGTCACTATTTACAAGACTGCTGCTAGATTCCTTCAAATTATTTCCATCGTGCAATAGGCTACACGTCATCATTCACAGGAAATCACATGATAGTCTACTCATATCAAAGTAATTTTTTCGCGTTTCTGCAGCATTGTTTGATGTGTGACATCACTAACAGATATAGAGCTGTTCTGTCACGTAGAACAACCGACTAATAAATTATAAGAAATGAAATAACAAATAATCATAAAGGCTACAGCTGTCGCCTATTTTGCCCCTTCCTGTTTCATGTTCGCGCAAGGTTACTATTGGTTTTTAATGTTCACGTCACTATTTGCATGAGCCACGACTGAAAAGACTTCCGATAATATCAAACATGTTTGATATTGTCGTAACGGCAAAACTAGAAAAAGACTGCCTCCGACGGATTTAAAACCGCTAAGATTGGCACCTTACACTAAACGATTTAGATTACGGGAGCGCGCTGCGATTTCAGTACAACTCCCAAGATTTCCGCCCGATTTTGGAAATGTAGTCGCCGACTGTTAAAACAGACCAAAATCGTGCAATGTAAGCCAGCCTTAAGTTGCAAACCACTGTTTTACATGTATTCTGCCGCCCCAGCTCACCAACTCACCGAGTGGTTACTGGTCTTCAATGATCTTATATAGCAAGTTTCGCAGGGAAATTCAAAGTTTATACATGGTTTACAGTTTATACACAGTTGTGAGGTACCTGAAAAAGAAGTTCCAGGATTTAGAAAAGATGACAGAAGCTGTATTTCGCTGTGAAACTTGCTATTATAGAAGATCGTTGAAGACCAGTAACCAACTGTTGTCAGTGATACAGGTATTTGAAATGAGCATGATTTCTTAATGTCTGTCTAGTGACATATCAGGGCCATTTTATGATGATTTGAAATACATTTCTTACGGTTCCTTTAAGAACACAAACTCCCTTTACCAGCTCCTCCCAAAGGAAAATCCATATAAGGCAATTATGTGACGTGAGATCTTGACTTTCCTTCATGAATACAGTTGGTAAGTAAAGTAAGCTCAGTAAAATCCAAGGGGGCAGGCGGCATTCGGAGAGCGTAGACAGTATGGCAGGTCTGATGCTAAATAGGAGACAGTTCCAGCTAGTCATTCCATTGAATCCTATTGAGCGTTAGCGCCAATTTCACATCAAAATAACGTTACAGCTGAAGCGTTTTAAGCCTGTATATGAACCTTTTCTATTTTCGGAGTAATACAACATTGTGAGATTGGCATCATAATTGTAACTGTCTTATCGGCTGAGTAGTAAACGTTTTTCCGAAAACAATGCTAAAGTGATGTTGGTAAGGTAATGCGCATGCATGCGTCCAGAGAGAGTAAAGCGTCAGACTATGTGCCTATTGTCAACAGGAAAAAGGTTGAAATTTGCTTCATTGGTCTCTGCCAGGGGGTCAGGATTTGACTGATTAGCTTCGCCGATTAGCAAGGCATTAGGCGTGTTCAAGATGGCTGCGCAGCACAAGATGCACGTTGTTAAAAATAGCCGTGTTCAAGTTCAACTCCAAATGACCTTTTGCAGCAACGAGAGCTGCCGGTGGCAGCAGGGGCGGGGATGCAAACGCTGCTATGCAGTTGTACACTCTCTACTTCCCGTAGTGTAGACTTGGCTAGACTTGACCATGTGACGAATCACGAGGCACGGACCCGCACGGACTCTTGTGGATATAGACCTCTGAAGTTCGCCTACAAAAAAGCTGCCATCTTTGAAATTCGGTATCTGGCGATTTTTCCTATGGGAAAATAACATGGGGATTTTGAATTATCGCACCTGTCAAACTCTCGCGGGGACGATAAAGTCTTAAATGCAGACGTTTTCCTGAACACACTTTTGTCCTCTGCCTTCTTGTGCATACTGTGATCTCCGGTGCGCGAAGGCGGCAGACTTTGATTTTTGCTACCCCAGAGCTAACTGGCTAACTAACTGAATGGCAAGTTGCATAGCAAGTTAGCTCTGGGGTAGCAAAAATCAAAGTCTGCCGCCTTCGCGCACCGGAGACCACAGTATCCTCTCGAAGGCAGAGGACAAAAGTGTGTTCAGGAAAACACCTGAATTTCCAATTTTGTCATCCACGCGAGAGTTTAACAGGTGTGATAATTCCAAATCCCCATGTTAATTTCCCATAGGAAAAATCGTCAGATACCGTAACTCCTTATATGGGCAAAGATGGTAGCTTTTTTGTAGGCGAACTTCAGAGGTCTATGGGGAGGCATCTAAACACCTGCACACACGTCAGGGATGTAAAAGCCAATTAGGGCAAAGACCTGACGTCATGAAGGCAGGGTCTAGGCTCCGCTGCTCTCCGCAGTACCTCCAGACCGGCTGCTCTTTTGCGGAGCAGCCGCCTGGCCACGCCTTGCTCCCGCGATAAGTTGAGGCCATGTGATACCGACTCGGCCATGTGAAACACGCCCATCTAGACCATTGTGGACAGATTTTTAACCACGTGCATCTTGTGCTGCGCAGTGTTTGTGCTGCGCAGCCAACTTGAACGCGCCTAATCTGTCCACGATGGTCTAGATGGGTGTGTTTTCGACTCGGCAGTCGGTATCACATGGCCTCAACTTATCGCGGGAGCAAGGCGGCTGCTCAGGTACTGCGGAGTGCTACGGAGCCTAGACCCTGCCTTCATGACGTCAGGTCTTTGCCCTAATTGGCTTTCACATCCCTGACGTATGTGCAGGTGTTTAGATGCCTCTTCATACCCACAAGGGTATCCGCCGTTCATTCCGACATACCAGCACTCCGACATTGACGTCCAATTGTCGTAGTGGAGGCATGTCTCCTTATGGGAAAAAGTCCCACCACTCCGACATATTTTTTTTTCATGGTCGCAGTGGCGGTATTTAACTTTTTTTTTCAAACAACGTGCCATTCCGACATGAGGTAATTAATAGGTTATTAATGTTACAGTTATTATTTTCCTGTCACTTCGTCTGTTTTATGACCTAGAAGGTTGTATTTGGCATCTGTGGATAGCTCTAGCTCTCCTCTTTTATCTGACATGCAAGCCATATATTTTTTACCATGGTTTCACGAGTAGCCTAAATCAAACGAAAGTAGCGGTAGCCGAAGCTATATGACATTCTTATTTGTTTGTCACTTCGTCTGTTTTTATAACACAAAAGGATCGATGTGTTTGGTATCAATGGAAAGCTCTGTTTCTCCTCTTTCATTTGATATGCGTGTCTGTTGCCTGCGATGCCTGGTCCCGGAGTAATCCAAGCGAGAGCAGTGGCTGCGTGGAGCAATATAGACTGTAAATATGATAGGCCTATACTTTGATTTAAATTCATGATTTTATTTTATTTTCATACTTGATCGTACAGACACTGTCTAGTCTCGTTAAAGCCCCGGTTCTGCTCTTTCATGCAATATAGGTCTCATCTCGCTATGACTAATAATCGCGGAGCAATGTACAGAGAAAAATGGGTGTGTTTTTTGACGCACTTTGCGTCCGTCGGGCTCATAGGGTCCGTTAAATTGTCTTGGAAAAAAATAGGATTTGTAAATTGTCGGAATGGGGGTACTAAAATGTGTCGGATTGGCAGCATGTCTAAATAGCAGCATGTCGAAATAGAGGCATGTCTAAATGGAAGCATGTCGTAGTGGTGGCATGTCTGAGTGGCAGCATGTAACCACCCACAAGGGTCCATGGGGGTCCGTGCATGGAGGTATTATAAGAACTGGAGAAAGTGTACACGTCCCGCCCCCATTCATTTCAATGGGAATGCTAGGCTAGTGAAAATTGCCAAAATTTAACGATTTTTTCAGGCTTCAACATGGCGTTTCAAGGGGCTTGTTTCCCGTGCCGTTTTACTTAGCCAATTAAGTGCCAGGTTACTGGTTGACGTATGGTACAGAAGGAGAGCTCGTGCCCACACTAAGCTCGTGCATGAGCTGAGAGTGGAACAGCCACCAATCAGCATATGGAGAATATGGGAGAAACGGCACCGGACATGATGTATTTCTGGAAAATGGCGACGAGGAAGTGCTTGCTAATCGGCGAAGCTAATCAGTCAAATCCTGACCCCCTGGGTCCGTGCCTCATGTTTCGTCACATGGTCAAGTCTAGACTACGGGAAGTAGAGAGTGTACAACTTCATAGCAGCGTTTGTATCCCCTTTGTATCCCAGCTGTCACCGGCAGCTCTCGTTGCTGCAAGAGGTCATTTGGAGTTGAACTTGGCCTACTTCCTCGTCGCGTATTTTCCAGGAATACAGTACATCATGTCCAGTGCCGTTTCTCCTCATGCTGATCAGATGCTGATTGGTGGCTGTTCCACTCTCAGCTCATGCACGACAGAGAATGTCTAATAAGGGGAGAACTGCCACTGTCGTTATACTTCCGGTTTTGAAATGGTTGCAGTTCCACGCAGGTTCCATTAGAGGCGCTCACATTTGGAGTGCAGAATGAATGGAGGTCTATGGGGCTATACCCCTCAAAATCCACTTTACTCAGAATATAATTTTTTGTTCATTTATTTGAATGTTGTTTTCGAAAGGGGATGCAAAGAAATGACGCATTGCGTGGTGTTTGATTTTTTAGAGTCACTTATTTGCTTTAAATGTCTTTTAAAATGTAAATGACATCATACACTCAAGCTTCATTAGCAGAATGCTAGCGTGGTATGGGCAACAACAACTCAACCTGTAAGTACTCGTTCATTCAACTTTCGACCTATAACCCATGTTGAACTTGCAATACTACAATCAAATCTGAGATTTCTCAACGACAATTGGGTGAAAGAAACAAATTTAGCTACCTAGCTCCATAGAATCCCATTCATTGTGCACTCAGGCGATCGCCCCCAGTGGAATTCTGGTGGAACTGCAACCAAAATACGTTACAATAGGACTTAATAGCGAGTGGCAAGGCTCTCCGTAGACGGACTCTGTGCACGAGCTCTCCTTCTGTACCTGACGTGAATCAGTAACCTGCCACTTAATTGGCTAAGCAAAACAGCACCGGAAACAAGCCCCTTGAAACGCCATGTTGAAGCCTGAAAAAATCGTTCAATTTTGGCATTTTTCACTAGCCTAGCATTCCCATTGAAATGAATGAGGGCGGGACTTGTTCACTTTCTCCAGTTCTTATAATACCTCCATGGTCCATACCTCTGCCATAGACCTAAAAGAAAGGTCATTGGTCTCTGCTGATGTGACGTCTACTACGTGATGGCTCTGTCCATATCTTTTACTGTCTATGGTAAAATTCAACTTTATTGTCAGAAAGTGCTTAATTGTGCAGAATACAAGTACTTTGAAGGTTTCTCTACTAGATTTGATTATTATCATAAAATGATCAATTGTTATGACAATTTGAGTTTACCCGTTCCACTAAAATGCTAGTCCAGACATTGTTTTAGGATTATCTGTGGCACGCCTGTTGTGTGTTCCTCAAAGCAATAATGTTTTAGGGATCAAAGGCCATAACAAATCTTTTTTCTCACTGAGCTCTCATTGAGCAAGGTAATCATTAACACAGGCTATCTTGAGTCAATATACATTCACTCCTCATCCACACCCTTCTGTCCTTAGCCATGAGGGACAAGAGTGGAGCCACACCCAGCCGTTACTTCTGCCGCAGCAGGACCACAGCATTCATAAATCGCTGGGCACACGCTAAGCACAGCACCTAAGCAGTGGCCACTTACACGATGGCCCCACTGAGCCAGAGCCACAGCACGCTAACGCTAGTGTCACTAGCTCTGGGCTTGAGTCAGTTAGCCAGCATCTCAGCCTTTAACTTGGACACGGACGGAGCACTGAGGAAAGACGGGGAGGTGGACAGTCTGTTTGGTTTCTCTCTGGCCATGCACCACCAGCAGCACTCAGGGGACAGAAAAGTGTGAGTGGCTAGAAGCCTGGTCTCTCAGTAGCCTACTCTACTCTGTTTGTGTTGGCCTCTCCCTGCGCACGGATATGGGCAGGAAGACATAGCCATAACATTGCACACCTGCTGTTGTAAATTTCTCTCTGGTGACTTTGCTATTGTTTTATGTGGCAAGCATAGGGAGGCAAGGCTAGGCATATATCATTTTTGCACTGTCAAAACTACTAGTGTATCTTAATCATACCTTCTTTCAAGATTTTTCTTTTTTAAAAAAGAAATTAGAAGAAATGTCTCAGTTCAACATTATGATCAATATTCTAATATCATAAACATAAATTATCAGACACAAATATCCATTGGTGCAGAAGACTGCAGTTTGATCATGGCAATAATTACAATGCCTGGAATTAATGCATTTCTTACATATGGGTTCATCTAGTAATTACCATGGTGTATCATAATCCAGATTGCTGGTAGGTGCTCCTCATTCCAAAGCCTTGGGGAAGCAGAGGGCAAACATAACAGGAGGACTGTATAGCTGTGGTTTCACAACTGTGCCCAATGACTGTCAACGCATCCAGTTTGACGCCACAGGTTTGTATCCACTCTTTGCAATATTTAGCAGTCTAGCAAAGGTTTTTCACAAAGCGGCAAAATAATGTACTGTATCCCCTCCTTTACAGTGATGGATATACAGTATGTACACCTTCTAGACCATTCAGGTCTCAGGAGAAAACACATTAGTAATACCTACTGTCATGGTGATGCAGCTTTTAGCTGATATGCGGTTAATCTCTGGAACTAACCTTCAGATGACCTCAAAAAAACCCCCAGCTATAGCCAGTTTTAAATCTAGATTTAAGACCAAACTGTTCTCAGGTGCCTTCTGCTAGCTGCACATTCTGCATCAGTCTTTTAATTCTGCTGTGTGTCTTTGATCTTTTCTTCTTTCTAATTACTGTAATCTTTGTTTTAAAATAATTTTACCTTGTGTGTTGTATGTTTTCTTTTTTTATGATCGTAACTTTGACTATTGCCTCACTATGCTGTATTTGCTATTACTGTTTGATTTTGTGTAAAGGACATTGAATGACTTCTTAGTGTGTGTGTGTCTCTGTGTGTGTGTGTGTGTGTGTATACTGTGTGTGTATATATATATACTATACAGTATGCACACTATATTGGCAAAAGTATTTGCTCACCTGCCTTGACCCACATATGAACTTCAGTCACATACCATTCTTAATCCTTAGGCTTTAATATGATGTCGGTCCATCCTTTGCAGCTATAACAGCTTCAACTCTTGTGAGGAGGTCTTCTACAAGATTTAGTGTGTTTATGGGCATTTGTGAGGTCACCCACTGATGTTGGATGAAGAGACTGCCTCTCAGTCTCCGCTCTAATTCATTCCAATGGTGTTCTATTGGGTTTAGGTCAGGGCTCAATGAGCCAGTCTCCTCATGACTTGACATAGGTAATCTACATGTAAATAAAAAAGGAGACGAATGCATGTGTGATGAATGGCCGCTGTGCCGGTGTGTCAAAGTGAAGTTGCAGGTCTATACACATTCTGCTGTTTCTCTAGAAACTGCGGAGGACCATAAAGAGAACCAGTGGATGGGAGTGAGAGTCAGGAGCCAGGGCCCTGGGGGAAAGGTTGTGGTAAGGTCATCAACTTTCAACACTTAGATTTATTTATGTTACTCTGCAATTGTAAATTAGCCTGGAAATCCAGTCCCACATTTGGATCTGGTCTGGATATGAAAAATAAAAATGGCCCAACTCGAGGGTCGGCACCAAGCATGCATATGAAAACATCACTGCACACAATTGGATAACACTACGACCAATGCTTTCCGACTTGATTCCTATCTGGAATTTGATGTTGCAGCGCTGTCGCACACCGATGTGATTGGTGCAGGTCGGCTCCATGGGCATGGGTAATGAGCAGCATTACTGATTGCCAGAGTGACTCGCTGAGCAAATTCAAATTGTGCTGTCGTAGAAATTTTGGATTTCCAGGGTAATTGTAAATAGCAAACTTCTCGCAAATTATTCCCGCTGTAGACAATGCAAATGCTTTTGTTGTGGAGGTGAAGGATTAACAACAGGCAAAAAACTATCTCTAAAGAACTTGGTGGATTAGAATTGGCGGGACTTTGCTCTTGTAAATTGCGTGGATGGTTTTCGCTGTAGGGACTCGCTACATCTATGCAAGGTGAATGATTTGCCTATTACAAGTTTGTTTAACATCAAACTTTCTCCGTAAAGGTGAAAATCTTGCATAGTGTACCCTGAACATCATTCAACTCTGCTGGTGATTGAAATATGCCCTACAGTTGTGAATGTTCGCAAATTGTGATTGGGAGCCGAGAAATATGATTACCCGATGAACTGCAGATTTGATGAAATAAACTGAAGAATAACAGTGTGCGCTTTCTGTGGGTTGGCCATGGCGCTGATATTACTATGCTCGGAAATGTAGGCTATGTACATATCTGGCCCTAAATGTATTGAATGAGTTTACAATATTTCTTTAGTAATTATAATTCAGAACTATTACACTTACCTGGGGCCAGTGAAAACGAGTCCCCTGTGATGAGGGATCTATCACCAGTGTTGATATGTCCCCAGTGAGGAGGGATCTATCCCCAGTAGGGATATAGCAAAATTGACTATGCATTCATTGTTTTCAACTCTTTTGCCTATAAATCACATTTCCCTTCTGATGTGTTGAGAAAATGAGGATGTGGTGATCAATCACCACATAGCCTGGTCCTACCAAACTCTTGTACATATTTCATAATGCACAGAGAGTCTGGCCACTTTCCATTGCCAAGCGTTAACTTGACTTGGTGACATATGTCATGCTCAAACTAGCGCACAACCTCAACATCATCATTCTCAGCTAATCAACTTGTTGATTGGACCTGCACATTTTTGTCCGGAGAAAACCCGCAAATATACCGCAGACCCAGACGACGTACTGAAGGGAAATGAAAATTCAGCGGAAGTACATAGGAGGGCAGAGCCAGGCTACCACATAGGAGCAACACAGGTGAACCCAGGGGTCATCCTCCTCTTTCTCTGCTCTCTCTCTTTCTCAGGTGTGTGCCCACCGCTACCAGAGATGGAAGTCGGAGGAGTCTCGGGTGATGCCTGGCCGCTGCATAGTCCTGGAGCAGGACCTGCAGGCACAAGAAGATGAGCGAGACCCATTCTGTGCTGAGGGAGGTCGTCTGGCAAGGCCAGGGGGAAATACCAAGGAATTCTTTGGCTATTGCCAACAGGGAGTCTCTCCTGCCTTCACCAATGACAAGCAGCACATCCTATATGGAGCCCCAGGGGGCTACGACTGGAAGGGTAAGTGGTGAAAGTTATGTGTGTGAAGGATTTGTGTGTTTATTAGTATAATTATTAGTGTAAGTAGTAATATTATAATATTCTGTGTGTAGACACATATACTCTCTCTTTCTCTCTTTCACCCACACACATACAGTATCTCACAAAAGTGAGTACACCCTTCACATTTTTGTAAATATTTTATCTTTTCATGGGACAACAGTGAAGAAATTATTATTTGCTACAATGTTAAGTAATCAGTGCACAGCTTGTATAACAGTGTGCTTTTTTCACTTAGGGGTGTAATCACTCTTGTTATATATCAGTGGTATTGAGTTATTTTGAGGGGACAGCAAATTTACACTGTTATACAAGCTGTGCTGTGCACTGATTACTTTACATTGTAGCAAAGTGTCATTTCTTCTGTTTCGTCCCATGAGAAGATACAGTATGATAACATAGATCAATCTTTCCATATATATTTTTACACACACACACACACACACACACACAGTATACTGTATCTCTTTTTTTTTTTAAGTATATTTTTTGGGCTTTTATGCCTTTTTAATGATAGTACAGTAGAGACAGACAGGAAGTGAATGGGAGAGAGTGTCGGGGTGGGATCCGGAAAGGACCACGGGGCGGGAATCGAACCCGGGTCGCCGGCGTGCGGTGCAGGTGCCCCAGCCAGTCGCGCCACGGCTGGGGCCTAGTATACTGTATCTCTATTAACTTTATGCCCATTCTATTACATGAAAATGTCCTCTTTTGTCATGGTTATGGTTATTGTTCTGCTTATATTCAGGCTGGAGTCATTCTGAGGTTTATTATAAGACCCACTTCAGTGGTTGATTATGGTGCATTCTAGAACCACCCTCTATTAACTCCCTTTTTGTGACACTGCAGGTATCGTGCGTCTTGAACCGACAGACTGGGATGTGGATTATCCTGAGGTGCTGGAAACCGGGGAAGAGAACGACCCCAAGCTCATTCCTGTCAACATCAGCAGTTATTTAGGTAGACGTGACTCCCACTCTTTAATAATTGAACTGTTAATTTAGCTGTGTTAATAACCACATATCTGCCTCTTCTTGCTTCTGTCACTCACACAAAACAGAAGATGTCTCAATGAAATGGCCACATTTTGTTACAGAGCTCTGTGTACATAAAAAGACCTTGAGTGTAATGTTCCTTGTAAAAAGACATAATAAAGACATGTGTGTTAAAATAATTGAACTTTTTTCAAAATGTTAATGCTAACCACATATCAGATGCTTTTAACGTCTGTGTGTGTGTGTGTGTGTGTGTGTGTGTGTGTGTGTGTGTGTGTGTGTGTGTGTGTGTGTGTGTGTGTGTGTGTGTGTGTGTGATGTCCGTGCAGGATTCTCCATAGGATCCAGCACCACTCTGACCAATAAAGGGGAGCTGATCATCGTGTCTGGAGCCCCAAGGTCTGGACACAGTGGCGAGGTATGTGCACCACTCATAAATATATGTCCGTTTAGAGGAGGTATGCGCACCACTCATAAATGTACATATATCTGTACAGAGAAGCCTATCTGGGGCCCTCAAAAAAAGTCTCTATGTGTGAACCTCATGCATCTATACGGTCTGGCACTCTGGTCTGTCAGAGTCCATATCCAAGGCTGGGATCCCTGCACCCTACACACCTACTTCCTCTGTCCTCTGTCTGTAAAGGGTGGTCACACACTGTGATCTCTCTTTTTTTAGGCAAACAGCCTTTATTAATGTCACTTTGGGTTGATAAAGGCTATTTGCTGAAACATCTGTTTTGAATAGATAACTGACATACTGTAGATATGATTTAGATACAGTATAATTGATTGGAAGAGATATCTGTTGATGCAGCTACCCTGTCCTTACTCATGATAACCTCCCAGCCAGCACCTCTACTTGGGCGTGCATCCTCCTCCTCACTTATTCACTGTATGTGAATGTGCACTTGAATGCAACTGTAAAGGTAAATGTAATGGTTGGGGTGTGTAGGTGCTACAAGGTAAATGTAACTGTGGTGTGTGTAGGTGCTACTGCTGCGGAGTGAAGACAAAACCCAAGGTCTGGATGTGGTGCACCGCCTCACTGATCCTGGGCTGGCCTCGTCCTTTGGCTATGACCTCGCAGTGGTGGACCTCAACGCAGATGGGTGAGCTGCTGTCTAGAACAGGGGTCAGCAGGGTTTTTGGACACACAGTGCGACAGTAGTTTGTTGTTTCTGTTGTTTTGCAGGACAGAGCCTGTCTCAGTTGTAAAAAGCCCAACCTCTCTGTTGTAAAAAGCCCAGCCTTTCAGTGATTAAAAGTCCAGCCTCTCAGTGGTTAAAAGCCCAGTCTCATAGGGGTAAAAAAAATGCCCTAACCCTCTATTGCATGATATATGAAATAATGAAGAAAAAAAACATTTCCACACATTTTATTGCCAGTCATAGAGCACATTGAACAATTCCATAAAAAAATTGAATATTAATAGGGGGTAGATCTAGGTTTGTTACTTTGGGGCAACAACATGCAATAATGGTAATAAATACAAAAAGTGCAGTCTACTTATAATATATCTCTTTATTCCATAACAAAATACATTTTATGAAAGATCTTCAACATCAACTTAATTTGAAAAAAACATTTGTGCTGAAAAAGTAATACATTTACAACTAGTTACAATCTTAGTTGGGTTTGTTACCTAGAAGTAACAATGCGCGACAAAGGAGTATTATTTTTATCCATTCATTCCCATTCAGTTTATGTATGCCTGTTCCTCTTCGTCTTTTTTCAGCTCTCCATCTCTTTCTTCAGCATCTCCATCTGGAGATATCAATAAGCACACATCAATAAACATATTGTTATTGTTATTAAGTATTTTAAAATAAAAAACAATGTACATACTGACAAATACTCAACAAGTCTTGGTATCCTGCCATTTGACTCTGTGTAAGTAACTAGCATATAAACAGGGAATCCTCATTCCACTGTTGCATGTTGTTGCTTTGAGGCAACATAGCTATTTTACACTTTTACTAAATAAATATTCAATAAAAACATAATCAACAGAGTGAAACTGAATCAGAACTTACCCAAAATTGTGAAAATATTTTTTATTTCATGGAAATCCTAAGGAAAATGTCACTTTTTCAAAGGTTTGTGGAGCTGAAAAAAACATGCCTGCCGTATGTGAGTGCAGGTGAGGAAAATAGATTGAAAAGGGTATTTTACAAGTCATGTGATCAAATACAAGCATTCTATTGGCTTTTCAAACTTCCTCCTGATCAATATGAGCATTTTTTATTGGTGTATGATGTTGTAGGCCTGAGAAAATGAGGCGACAAGGGTTTGTTACCCTGAAGCAACACTATGCAATAGAGGGCTAAGTGTAAATAGTGGTGGAGAAGCGTATTATGACCCGGATCACAGAGATTCATACACAGTACTACATTACATGACACTTAGATGTCCGATGAACTGTGTCACCAATATTCAGGTTATGAAGTAAAACTGAATGGGCCTCATGAGAGTCTGTTTAAATGTTAGTGCAGTGCAGTATCAAGCTAAACTAGTCCCATATCTACTGTTAGCTCTAGATTAGTCTACGTTCTTTATTTTGCCACAACTTCAGAATAGCATATTTGTTATTCATACAGAAGTACTATGTAATTATACCATATCTTTGATGAAGGTGGGAGGACCTGGTTGTGGGTGCCCCCCAGTACTTTGAAAAAGATGGAGATGTGGGAGGTGCAGTCTACGTCTACATCAATCGGGCTGGAGGCAGAGACTGGAACAATCTCAAGCCTGTCCGTCTCCATGGAAAAAAGGACTCTATGTTCGGGCTGGCAGTTGGAAGCATCGGTGATGTCAATCAAGACGGATTCCAAGGTCAGCTGAAAAGCCCTCTATGGCGTCTTTTGTGAATGCCATCAAGCTGAAAAAAAGCTTTATCCCCATGTTCTCTACAGGAGGGGATACCCACAGAACACGACATTGGCCAACTGGAATGCTTGTCTTTCTTTTAACCCTTTTGTTATCACAGACAGGCACCCCTGGATATGTATAAAGCACACACAATGAATTTAGCCATTTGTGTACACTAGTATTCCTTTTCCCATGAACTGTCTATCAAATAGAATAGAATAGAATATATACTTTTTTGATCCCGTGAGGGAAATTCAGTTCTCTGCATTTAACCCAATTTAACCGAATTAGTGAACACACAGCACACAGTGAACACACAGTGAGGTGAATCACACAACCCAGAGCAGTGAGCTGCCTGCCCAACCAGCGGCGCTCGGGGAGCAGTGAGGGGTTAGGTGCCTTGCTCAAGGGCACTTCAGCCGTGGTAGACTGGTCGGGGATCGAACCGGCAACCCTCCGGTTACAAGCCCGATGCGCTAACCAGTACACCACGGCTGCCCAATAATATAACCTCATTGTATAGAATGGGCAAAGACATTAAGCTTCAACCTTGAAGTCTGTGTGCTGGGTTCATGTTTTTATGTGACAGAGATGTTCATGAACTTTCGTAACAGATATTGCTGTAGGAGCACCGTACGAGGGACCCGGACATGTCTACATTTACCATGGCTCTGCAGAGGGCATTCTAGAGAAACCCACACAGGCCAGTAAACACATTTTACAGAACATACAGTATCATGTCATGCCATACTGTTAGCCAACAATCTGCTTGTACAGTATTTTCAGAGATGTTGTGTTTAAAAGAGATTGTAAGAGAACATTTCTGATTATAAAAGAAGGTGCTGTTACGTTATTGGAATATTCTGTACTGAATTATTTTATATTTGTTGAACATTTCAGATTATAAAAGGCAAGGGTGGTGTTAAGTTATTTGGATATTCCTTAGCGGGGAACATGGATGTAGATGAGAATGGATATCCAGATATAGCTGTGGGATCTCTCTCAGATTCCGTATTTGTTTACAGGTAATATCTTGTGATGTTGTGTTAAGGTTTATATGTGATTTCTGTACCAGGTGACATGTGATTCTGAATTATCTTATTTTCCCAGGGCAAAACCAGTCATAAATATTGAGCAGACCTTGATGATAACCCCTGATGGCATCGATGTAAAGAATTACAATTGTGATAAGCAGCAATGGTTAGTTTTATTGGTAGACAAACAAATACTGTACATACAATTCATCCCAAATATCTAAAAAACTGGATCTTAATGTGTGTTTTTTTTTATCATTCAGCTCAATTACTGTCAAGTCCTGTTTTAGTTTCACCTCACATCCAGCCACCTACAAGCCAGACATCAGTAAGTATACAAGGAACAGCACATCAGTCCAGTCCAACATCGTAAGCTGTCAATCTCAAACATGTATTACTTTGGAGGATTGGTCACTTGAAGACTTTCCTGTCCAAACTCCATTACAGTGGCATAAAGGTGATATTCAGAGGCTAAAAGAAATAGAGATCCACATAAACAACAGTTATGAGGCAGTCTACATGCCACACCAAATGTCCTGTAGCCAACTGACTCTACTACTCTGCTACTCTACTACCTGAAGTGCCACTTAGGCCAAGCCTAATGTGCCACGGTAGATAGGCTAAGCCTAATGTTAAATGATAGATAGGCCAAGCCTAATGTGCCACAGTAGATAGGCTAAGCCTAATGTGAAATGATAGATAGGCCAAGCCCGATGTACCACGGCTGATGCACTGTCAGCATCTGGTGGTGCTGTGCCAATCCTGACATCTCCATTACCCCTGGCAGATATCCGCTACATGCTGGAAACAGACAGTCAGAGGAGGGAGTGGAATCTGCCATCTCGGGTGGCCTTCAAAGATCCATCCCAAGCAGAGGTGAGGAGTAACAAAGTGCAAATACTCAATACTCACCGCCATCTTGTGAGAAGAAAATTAGTTGATTACCAAATTCTCCTCATTTTGTGTCCATTAACATTAGCAGTGGCTTGTGCTGCATTGGGTCATCAACTTGTACAGACTTTTCTAAGAGAATGGCAGCGACAGGAATAATAGTTCCATGATAATAGGAAACTTTTTTGTCAAATCTAATGCCTTATCATACTTAGTTAGACACAAGGTATCAAGAGGGTATTTTAAGGGGCAGTGAAATAGTTGTTATAGAGTTAAATTGGATCTATGAAGCCCAGAAACAGACAGTAAAATAGTCCTTCTTTGCGTACATATCAGAGCCTGTACTTCTTGAGTGAAGTCCTTAAGCGTTTTTTACCGTATCTTTACATCTACTTGAGTATGAAAAGTGCATTTTTGCCATCTCTGGTCCCAGGGCACTTTGAGACTCGGCAGTTCAAAAAAGGAATGTGTTAACACAGAACTCCGGCTACAGGTATGGATCTTCTTTCTCTTCTGTGAATTCAACAGGCATTTTTAAAATCTGCATATATTATATCAGTATGTTTTATATTTGATAAGGCTTTTATATTTTACAAGAGCCATGTTTTTTATTTTGGGGTGTTGTTTGCGGTCTGAGAATTTTTAGATACATTTTGAATGAGTATTCAACAGATTCAAGCATATGCGATTCATTGGGCAGTGTACAGTGTCCATTACTGTAGATCATCCTCTGTCAGTAAATAAGATGAATTAACAGGACAGGGTTTTGAACAGAGCCAACCTCTCTTCTCAGACGGACATCCAGGACAAGGTCAGGGCCATTCCCATTAGCGTGTCCACATCACTCCTGAGTGCCACGTCCAGCCACCGGTCAGCACTCAGCTCTCTGCCTGAGCTGAAGCCTGTCACCTCACCACAGAACAAACGCACAGCTGAGGTGTGTGGTGTGTCAGTGGGTGTGTTTAAACGTGTGGGTGTGTCTGTGTCTGTGTTTGTATTAGAGAAAGACACACAGAGAGACAGATTGTGTGTATGACTGTGTGTTGGCTATTGATATGAGAGTTTGCATTGTGAATTATTAGGAGTTGTTCTCTATGATATTGTGAAAGAGTGTATGCATTGCACAGACAGATAGTTTGGGGGAAGAGGTAATCCTGATATATTAACATGAGGAAGTCAATAAGCTTCATTTAAAAATAAATAAACATGACCTGCTCCTGGATTTACACAGAACATCTGTAATGATGATGAATCCACTCAGCAGCTGTCCTCCATGTTTGTTTGTACAGCTCAAATTTGTGAATCTTGGATGTGGGAATGACAACGTCTGTAGAAGTAACCTGAATCTGCAGTATCAGTTTGTATCCAGAAAAACAGACACAGACCACTTCACACCATTAAGAAGGTAGTCTGAAATCCTTTTTCTAAGTACAATTTTTGTAAAATGTTGTAAAATTAATGTGGCCGAGTGTCATTCAATTTGATGTTTTGAAATACAGAGAGAATGGCACAGCACTGATTTCTGCCAGTGACAAAAAGATTGATCTGAAGATAACGGTGACAAATAAGGGAGGAGAGAACGCCTATGACACTCAGCTGGTTGCCACCATCCCAAGCCCAATCTATTACATGTCCTACTTCTCCAAGGATAATTCTGTGAGTCAGCATACAGGGCACACCATTCAGCGGGTCATTTCCTGTGTGTCATATCCTCTCTAAATATCTCTAAATAGGCTCATTCGACTTCATACAGTGCTGTGCAGATTTGTCTGAACATGATGCATGCTGGACTTTTGCATAAACATGAAGTGTGTTAACTCCATCATGTTCAGCCAGACCTTCGCAGCTCTGCATGAAGACAAATAAGCCTAAAGTTTATACGCAGAAGTTATAATCTCTATCACTCTCTCTCTCTTTTGATCTCTACTTCCTCTTTTTCTTTCTCTCCTTCTCTCTTCTTTATTTCCACACTGTGGCTATGTACAGGTGTACTGCACTGCTAATGCCAATGGCACCCTGGTGAGATGTCGCGTAGGAGACCCTATACCCAGAGATGCAGAGGTGAGCCAGTTGAACTGATTCGGTATGTGACAGTTAACTCGGCTAGCCTGGCTATCACCGATACTAAGATCAATCTTTTAAGATTGAACATACATGGTGTCTGCACTGTCTTTCTACTGCACAAGAGGCATAATCAATGGGCATAGTTCAAATGACTCTGTACGCATTTGGATAGTCCTTCAACCAATCAGACCGATCCAGGTGCGCCTGGTGGATAAGCCAGTTTGTGATTGGTTCCAGCAAACGTGGACAGGAAGCAGGGGAAAAAAAGTGCAGGTTTCCAGCCTGAGCAGCAGGGCGAAATGCAACTGCCGGCAGATCGGGCTAGGTTCACCCATTTTAAAACTCAGCTGTTTCACATGATTAATATTTGGGAGCTTCTAAGTAATGTTGTGGTTTGTTTCTCAGGTTGATGTCTACATTACACTGACTACAATGAACATCACCTTGAGCACTTCAGAAGTCAATGTTTCCCTGCAACTGCAAACGTGAGCCTAACTCTGGGGGAACCATTTCATTCTGGATAGTAGGCCTTTGCATTGTCAATGTATATAGATTCTGCTAAATTCTGCTTACAGAACATTTGGTTGAGGAGACATTTCATTTCACCCCACATGTTCTTCACATTTGTGTTATCTCAGACTTTATGACCTGCTTCAACCTGGGTTGAATGTTTACTCATGAGACTGATAGTGTCTTGTAACCTGAAGTGAGTCATTTCCTTTAACAAAGTTCACCTTTGGCCACAGGACCAGTTCTCAGAATATATCAGCAGTGAACACCAGGGGCAGAATCATCTTTGATCTTAACCTGCTGTTGTATAGGTGAGCATATTATCAATACTTTATTAGTTTAGCTTTATCAATGTATTCCTGTCTGTACAATATATCAATCGTGCATGCCATAAACCACAGCAGGATTGGCTATGCTATCAGAAAACCATGTTTGCCATATCTGAATTATTCCCGAAGAATAAACATAAATTCACTAGAATAAAGTCAACAGCACCATGGCCCCTAAACTCTCGAATTCCTTCCCTCAATCCCTCTGTGACTGTCCCTCCTTTCCTTTCTTCAAAGCTCATCTCAAGACCTATCTATTTCAGGAACACTTCTCATCTTCCACCATCATCTTTTTGTGTTGTCTTGCTCTGTGTGTGCTCTGTTTGTGTTGAGTTAAAAGTTATTATTATTATTATTATTATTAACAGTCTTCTTTCCTGAGCAGAGTAGCATGGTTGACTGGATCTTGAGCTAGGCGTACATGATATTTCTACATGGCAGATTATTGACTAGCTGCACTTCCGTGCACTTTCATGCAATTGTGTGTTGAATCTATATACTTAAACTTTATGGCAATGTTGTGTTAACATGAACTCTGGGGTTGCTAGTGGCGCAAGCCCATCCCAGGTATCAGTAGTTGGAGAGAAGGCGAAAGTGGAGAGCGAAGTTACATCAGTGGAAGACATTGGTTGTCCGGTCGAGTACAACTTCACGGTACATGACATTTCTTTTCAATTAATTTTCAAATCTAGTATACTGTAATTTTCCAACTATTAGCTGTGGCTTATACATTGATTTTGCAAAATTTTTTCAGCTATGAGGTTAATGCACAGGGCAGTTAATATGATATTAATATGGTTTTGTTTCTTTTAATTTGCATAAAACACTGTCCTGGCTTATACACAATGTGGCTAATACACAGGAGATCACTGTATTTAGGCATACTACACCATGTACTGTTGTGACGTGCAAGCCTGTGACACACCTCATTTCTAGATCAGCAATCTGGGAATACCTCTGACATCATTAACCACCGTGTCACTGGACATCCAGTGGCCCAAACTGAATAAGGATGGGAAATGGCTCCTGTATCTGGTGCAGATCGAGGGGAAAGATGGTCAGAAAATGTCCTGCTCTCCCACACAGGAAATCAGCCCTCTCCAACACATCGAGGTAACTCCCAATCCTAATTTAAGTATCTAAAATTTCCCTCAGGATGAATAAAGTATCTATCTAGCTAGCTATTCTAGTTAATTTACTTCAACTAATTCTGAGTAGGTATAAAGCTGTATTCATCCACATTTCTACACTGGATTGACTGAAATGTACATTTGCAACTGCTCTCCCAGGCTCAAGGCATATCCAGAGGCAAGCGGCAGGCCGTGGAGGCGGATCTGGAGGCTCAGAGCACTGATGGAATATTATCCATATTTGGAGGAAAAAGGAAATACAAAATGCTGGTAATAAAATCCTTTGATAATGTGATATGGTGTGTTTGTAAGTGTGTGTGGTAAGCAACTTAATTTACCTTACATCAGAGCATAATGAAAACATGTAAAACTTGTAAACAAAGACATACGTACATATCCTCTCCTACTTCTCAGGCTTGCGGTGGAGAAGCACAGTGTGTCACTATAAAGTGTCCCCTATTCGGCCTGGAAGATAAAGCAGTGGTCCACCTCAGAGCTCGTTTGTGGAACAGCACATTTCTGGAGGTACAGTACTGTATGTGGGTTTGGAAGGCATAGCATGATAAGTAGCAATTTGTGCATCAGTGCATTATTCATGAAAACCTCAGACATACAGTAGACAACACCCAACAGACACCTTGCTTTGAAATCTCATGTAGGCTACTTAAAATCCTTTCAGCTACACAATACAATGTAGAAAGTGTCTGCAAGTGTCTGTGTCTGCCCCACCAGGAGTACGAGTCCTTGAACTACCTGGACATTCTGTTGAATGCCTCACTCAGCATCCATTCAGCTCCGAAAAACATCGGCCTCAGGAGCCTTCCTACTCAGGTGACGTATGTTCCCACTCTGGCTTAGTCAAATGCAGGTGCACCCACACATAGACACCTCAGGATCAACACCAGATTCCTTTAAAAGCCATCAATTAAAAAGGTAAAAGGAGATGACGGAGTCAAAAATATTATAATAATATAATTTCTAATCAATATACTATACCTTCATTTGTAGTTTAACAACCCAGATTAGACTGAAATGTGTTACGATAGTAACACACTACAGATTTTGTTACCGTATTTTGCAATCGTTAATGTTTTGTATAATTTGTATAGATACTGTATGCTCTAGTTGGATAGTCCTCCAGTAATTCAACCATCAGAACAAGGCACTAACAATTCCGAGATTACAGGTTCAAAAGCGCCAAAGCTGCATACTGGCTTTGAACAAGCAGATATGCTAGATGTATTAGCACAGCATTGTGGTGGGGTTATTGGGGTCAGTCGTGCTGAGGCATGCTTTGTGCGCCCCCTGCAGGTGAAGCTGACGGTGTTCCCTGAGCAGAAGTCGTTGCTGAACCGCAGGGTGCCCTGGTGGGTGATCGTGTTCTCCCTCCTGCTGGCCCTGGTCCTATTGGCTCTCCTGGGCTTCCTGCTGTGGAAGGTAGTGCTACTGTATGAAATATTAATGTGCTCCTGCACGCCTGTCAGAGTTAGTATTCAAATGAACCATCAGGCCAAGAATGTTGGTGTACATCAGATAGGAACACTTTTACATTTATCTAACAAAGTGAATTATTACACAGGCAGCTAGAAGTGAGCTTTGAGCCATATGGAAATGGCTTTTTAAAGTAAACATTTTTGCATAGGACGTGCAATAGCATAAACCTGACATTACCTGGTCTTGTTTCACATACCATAACTACCTATGCATATGTATCAGTGTATGCATGCTTGGGTCTTGGGTATATGAAAATGTGTTCACATACATACAGAGTTTGGTGATCAAGTTCGTCCCTTTTCCTCTAGCTTGGCTGCTTCAGTCGGCCGATGTGTGGCAGAAACAAGAGAGAATACCACGTCGTCTCAGAACATCCCTCTGGAAAGCACTGAATGCATTACGATTGGGAATGGGCCCTAATGTACAACGGCAAAACGTTTGGAACACAAAAGTCAAAGCTTTACTTTTTGCTTTAAATTTGAGCACAGGTTGTGTTCAAATCGTAGCACCTTCTAGATGTATGGGACTGGCCTTGTCACACATTGGGAGCTGGCTAGCAGTCCTGACCAGTGAGACAAGTCTGTGGTTCTACAGTACAACAGTTGATACCTGTTTCAATGTTACATAATTTTTCTATGCATTTTTTTTTATTTTTTTCAATTTCCTGATTGTTTTTGTAAAAAACAACAACAAAACCAAAAACATTTATAGATCAAACAGACATTTTATTCATTGGTTTCACATACACAAAGTATTCCTGACAGTTAGGAATACGGATTAAAAAACATTTACATCACAGTGGAACATTCATACAAAAGGTCATGTTGACTTGTGCCATCACTGTACAATAACCTAACAATGGTATCAACGATTGTAACATGGAGTTTACACATTGGTCATTTTGATTGGACCAAACTCTTTTCAACTTGTGCTTCCCTCAAAACAACAATTGTGTGTGTGATTTGTTTTTACTTTGTATTATCATTTCTAAAGTGGTATGGGCATTATGGACTACGTGACATAAAAGAGTACCAGAACAATCCACTGTACAATGCTGTTGTCATCTTACTGTATGAGTTCTGTAGTATGGTATTGTCATATGCAATAGGCAGAAACAGCCCATCTCAAGGATTGAACAGTTGATTTAGTATTACTACATCACCAAACTAATGTAATGACAGACAGACAAACAGACAGACACACGCGCACACACATTCACACACCATCCATGGCACACAAATAATGATATGTAAACATAAGTAAAAAATATGGTGTGTGCTTCAACATTCAGAAGGCTTTTGTTTTTCTTCTCCTCGTTTCCATTTGTTTCACATCTAACTTGTTTTTCCCTTTCATTCATGCTTCATGTGTTCTCTTTGTACATTTCCTCTCCTCCCACTCTTTCTGCCCTTCTTGTGCTCTCTGTCTCTCATCAAGGCCAGTGCACAGTCCATGTGTATGTTTCCCTCTCTCTCCGTCTCCCATCTGTTTTGCCATCTTTCTCTTCCTCTCCTTACATTTGTCTTTCATCACTGGACTATTCATCAGTGGAACTCAAGGACTCAGGACTGAGGTCTTATTTCTCATTTACTGTCATTTCATCAAGGTCATCTCGCCTTTTTCTCTCAGACAGAAAGCCCTAGTCTTGACAATGCTGCCATTCAACACAAAACCTTTCATCCTACCAGCAGCGATTCCATAAAAAAAAACCCATGTCATTAAACTAAGAGCACCAAATGGACTTGCTTCACCCCAAGTTAAAAAGGTAAAAGTAAATCCAACAAACTGGACTCCTCTAAAAGAAAGCCTACACATTTATGGAATGACAAGACATAAAACTGAATTCACACTCCTCTGGTTTCAACATTCAGCAGTTACATCTGCAAATTTAACATTCAAGTACTTTAAAATAAATAAATAAATACATAAATAATGGCATACATTAAGCATGTGTCCTCAACCAAAACATTAGAAACCCTTATAAATCTATCACAATAATAAGACACCAATACAAATGCCTGGGCCATGCTGGCGAACAATGCCAGGATTTAAAGGATGCCCTCAGCACTGGTAAGGCCCCCTGTGTGCACTGTGTAGGGGATTAACAGAGATATGGGATGCCCTTGTCATTATCAAAAAATGTTTTGTTCGATTTGTATGGTCTCCTTAAATTCACACACTCTTCGTTTCCTAATGCTGAATATTGCATTTGCATGTTCAGACATGATTTTTTTGTAAATATATACCATTACAGAGTCTGACTGTTTTTTTTTTGTTCGTTTGTTTTGATATATGAAAAACTGCTCATTGTGAGTGATGCACAACATATCATTTGAAACGTCAATACTCTCACTGATTTAGGAGAAAGGTGCTTGGCTTAGATCAGGTAGAAAGGACAACCTCGACCCATTGATTCAACTAAAGAGATTGTTACATTAAAAAGAAACTATGTAGTTCAGTGATTTACAAACTGCATAGAGTTCAAAAGTAAGACTAACATGATGCAGTTGAACTGCTGATTTGCTAATTGTCAATGAGGGTTTGATAATTGTAATTTAAAAATTATTATTGCTTACCTCGCTGATAATATGTAAACTTTTCTATGAATAATGACTATGAGAGTTTTCATATTTGAAACTATTCAATCATTAGCTGCCCAAGTTTACAGTCACCTCTAGTGGGATTATTTAACCTTATTTGTGCTATTGATGTATCTTAATAATATTAGGGTGATACTTCTGTTTGGGAATTTTTGCAATACCTAATAAAAAAAATTAGCTGGTGGTTCACTAATACATTTAGCATCATCTTTTGGACTGCTGTGCTTTAGAAAGACAATGGCACAGTGTTTTCACTATGACATTTTTTTCTCCCCGTGTTCTCTGTCCAAATCTGTACCACAGCCATAGCAGGTTACCTCCACAAGGGGGCAAGAGAGAGCACTAGTGACAGACTGACGAGGGGGGTGTGAGAGGTTGTGAGTGAAGGCGGGGCAGCTGACTTCCCCCGGCCCTGGTTGGCACGGTTCCACTTGCTTCCAGTCCGGTCACGCGGGCGGGTGGGTCGGCCAGGGTTGCTAGGGTTACTAGGGTTACTAGGGTTACTAGGGTTCCGTGGTGCCTTGTTGTAGGGCGGGGAGTAGGGCCCGTAACCTGGCCAGTCATCGCTATACCTCTCTCCTCCATCCCCGCCCCCTGAGCCACTGCTGTCTTCCCCCTCAGCTGCAAAGACACGACAACAGGTGAGGGTAACTCGTGTTAGTTTTTGTAAGGTTCAGTATGGTATTATTTTTCATTTCATTTTCTTTACTTAAAACCTCTTTATAAGATATCATGATTGAACTCTACTGGTGACATATAATAAGTGGTGGGCATATGAGGAGTCAGTGCATTCTATTCTTTTGGTTGCAGTATTTATGACTATGTAGACTCCATGAGAACACAGATTATAACAGGCTGTCCATAACTTAACATACCTGAAATCCTACAAATGTGACTATCTATTCAGTGGCAGCATAAGAGGATATGCTCATATTCTAGCATAGTGGAAGACCAGAATGATTCAGAACATAAACTACAGGTCGGGTCAGACTCACAGTCCATGAAGTCTGTGTCCTGTCCTGCCTGGGCGTGCCTCAGGCGGTTGGTGGCTACACGCAGCTCCATGATGAGCTGGCGGGTGCGGATGTCTGGCCGGGCGATGTCCACCTCCACCTCGGGGTTGTTGATCTGACTGACCAGACCGTCTCCGGTCACATCCGGCAAATACCTGACACACACACAAAACAAAATACAGTAATTTCCTGTGTATTAGCCACATTGTGTGCAAGTTGCAGGGCAGTGTTTTATCTTCATTGTCTTCATCAATGGACCAAAACAAAAACCAAACCCATAACCCAGAGCCCGATTATTAATTGAAGCGAGATGAGACCTTTACTGCACAAAAGAGCAGACGTGGGGCTTTCCAACGAGACAAGGCACTTGTCTGTACAATCAAGTATGAATATTTAAAAAAATGATTAAATAAAATAAAATTTTCATAAAAATGATAATAGTTTACTCTGTTCTGCGTTGACCTGCGCATTCATTACTCTCGTTTCAATTACTCACAAACCAGTGATCTCAGAGATATGGCATGCATGTCAGATGAAAGAGGAGACACAGAGCTATCCAGTGATACCAAATACATAGATTCTTCTGTGTTATAAAAACAGAATTTTTTAAGTGGGTATACTGAAATAGTGATGCTATTTTAAGTGGGTATACTGCATAGTCCTGCGTATCACGTACTGTAGACTACACCACTGACTCTCGTTTGATTTTCTCGCGGCTCCGTGATTGGTATCAATGGATAGCTCTGTGTCTCCTCTTCCATCTGACATGTGTACCATGTCTATCCAAACACATCCTTCTAGGTTATAAAACAGACAAAGTGACAGCAAAATAATAACTTCATTTAGCTGAAGTTACCCATGTTGTTGTGTCTTTTTGTGGCATCATAGCCTATTTTCATAATCCAACACTATCATGTGTTTCTCTGTGTTAAGGCACATTCACACACATTGCATGCTCATACCAATTGTAGGCTATGCCTTGACGACACTAAATTAATTCCTGATTCCTGGGTTTATTTTACTTTCAGTCTGTGCTTCCAAAATACCATTCGATCTTGCTGCAAATGATCAGACTTGAGAAGCACGCATTGGCATAACTTCGCAGCTACGCAGATCAGTAGCCTAATTTTCTTGTCGAGGAGGCCCGCAGTTAGAGAAAAGCAGCAGATCATAGACAGAGAAAGCATATGCTCTGAGAACAGAACACAGTTGCGTGTCAAATGTGGCCAAGGGCCTGTGTACGCAGAAACAACAAGTGGCTTGGTGCGCGCACCCACGCATTCAATGTCTTTGACTCCCTGCATTTCTACATTTTCGTGACAAAATGTGGGGGAAATAGAATCGCGTTTCAGCAAAAGTGGGGATGTTATAACGCCTTTAACCCCGCTCGCTATGCTGCAAATGATGTCTTTCCCTTCTAAATACAATTATGTGTACTATATAAATTACAAAAGTTTAATGGCATATTTATTTTAACCGACCCGAACAAACATGACCCAAGTATCATTAAAAAAAAAAAATCTTGATCCATAACCGCGGGTGATTGCAGTCACCAGCTCGATTTGAATCAACCTGTGCATCATTGATGCAGATGGCATTGTCGCAGTTACCTACAGTATGACTGAAAATATGTAGCTTCACACATCAGTGTTCACTGATGCACATAAACGTTGCATTGATGGATATACAAACATGCTGATGCTGATGTATTTCCTCAAAGTGCTAACAGTTCAAACCAGCAGAAAAATATGTCCAAATACACTTTTATGTAAACAGTACACAACCACGTACAGAATAACACACAACCAAGTGAAAGCAAATGTTTGGCTCTCTCCCTAATACTCACCGTCCTCGAGTTTGTCCGTTCCAACATCGGTCTTCATTGGTAACGTCCGCGGCTATTTTGTCATCATTGCAGATGGTGTGTGGCAGGGACACCCAGAAACCCTTCATGGGGCGCAAGCGCTCCTTCAGATCGGACACCTGGACATGGCCCACACACACTTGTCAAAAAACAAGATGGCTACAGAATGTAAGTGTTTCAACATCAACAGCCAAAGTAGCAGCGTGCAGATTTGAAAGGGTGTTTTTGCGTGATGTTTTTGAGTTAATACATTACGTGTCATCCTAACAATGTAAAATAAGTTGCAAAGCTATCCAGCTGTTCTTGGTGCAAAATGTGTGGTGGTTTGTTCAAGGAAAGCTGTTTATTCTTAGATAGTTAGATCATAAGTTTTAGACAAAAACTCCCTTTGTGCCTCCATGTGATACTTTATTAGTTTTCTTTTTCTGTTGCCATTTCAAGTGAGGCCAAGTTTTCCCATCATCACTAATCCTACCACTCTTGATTCCCCCCCTGTAGCTCTAATGTCTTTACCAGGCGGTCCAGGTTGGTTCCGGCAGCCGTGGTGGGTCTCTCCTCTGGGCTGTAGTTTCGGAACGGTTTCCGGTTCCCACGCGGTTCCTTCGGGGAACGCTTGGACCTGCTCGGGGCAGGGCGGGGGTGGCCGCAGCCCTGGAAGACCTGTGGTTAAAATAATAATAATAAATAAAAACATACTTAGTTGTCTGCATTTCCAACGTCTTCATCCCCGCGAGAGTTTAACAGGTGCGATAATTGAAAAACCCCATGTTATTTTCCCATAGAAAAAATCTCAAGATACCGGATCTCCTTATTTGGGCAAAGATGGTGGCTTTTTTGTAGGCGAACTTCAGAGGTCTATGGGTTCGTCTCATCATGCCTCCTCGATCCTCGATGCTCGATCCTCGAGGGGCGTTCCCACTGATCTATAACTAACACTGGATAGACTATCCCATTGTTTCCCCCCCATCATTCTTTATGTAGATCAGTGAGGATCGAGGCATCGAGGAGCGAGGGAGGACGTATAAACGCTACATGAAACGCACCCTGTGGCTAATGCATGAGTAAGTGCACATAATTAGCATCAGCCTGCTGTAAAAGCCAGGGAAATGAATGAACGTCTAGGCTCATTATAGGATGTGACCACCAGAGTGCGCTACAGTATATAATGAGCCCAGGGTACTTTTTTTACACCGGAGTCATTGTTTCTCGGTTTGGTGTCCTACTGGCTGGGTGAACAAAACACAGACCTAATTTCAAAAACATTCCCAAAAATATATGTAATAAGCTAAATGCCTTGTGCATCCAGTGCTAATATGGAACGTCATGGGACATTATGTACAGTCATCTCTTATCCTTAACAGGATTTCAGCATTTGCTATCTTAAAGGCTTTTTAAATGTCAGGGCCCCCTTCACTGCCCCCGTGTGCAGCCTTGCCTTGGTGGAGATGGTGACACTGTTCTCCTGCATGTGCATTATCCCCTCCGACACCTTGACGGCGATGGAGTCAGCAGCCAGCTCCATGTTGAAGGGACCTCCCAGCTTATCAGCTACAACCACCAGCGCATCTGACATGGGGAGAGCAACGGGCAGATGGGGGAGAGGGGAGGTGGCGGTGGTGAGGGAGAGATATGGATGGGTGGTGATGGGGGAGGGAGGAGAGAGATAGATAGACAGATGCAGAGAGATAGAAAAATAAAGAAATAGACAGGAGTTGAGAGAGAAAGCGAGACAGGCAGACAGACAGATTAAGAGATAGACAGAGGAAAGATAAAGATAAGCAGACAGATAGACAGACGAATGAGATTGTGAGAGCAAGGAAGAAATAGAGAATTTAGAATGTCTTATTTATACTTCATCACTATTGTTTATGGAATTAATACCATAACTCATGATCAGTCAAACCTGCTACGTTGGAGACCACCTCCACTTTTTCTCTTACCAATGAAATTGTTCCATTCCGAGTCCAAAGTCTGCCTGATTGGCCAGGCAACCCTTCATCACATTAAGGCACAGTGAGTGGCAGGGCTTGACCGTGGGTATCCCCCGACAGAGTGGGCAGTACCACTGCCGCATCAGGGCACGGACACACTCCGATCCAACATTCAGCTAGAGAAACAGAAACAGAAACTTTTCAGAAACGAGAAAAGCTATATATATATATATATATATATATATATATATATAAAAAAAAAAGAAACAGGGAAAGACAGACACAGAAACGAGAGAGCAAAAAAGAAAGAGAGAGGGACAGGGGAAGAGAGAGAGAGACAGAAATTAAAGAATGCAAAGG